>NC_061513.1:89208537-89391397 GCF_022539505.1 Lolium rigidum
AAAGCTTATAGCAAATGAACATAATAACGTGATCTTATGCTACGCTTAATTGGGTGTGTCCATTACATCATTCACATAATGACATAACCTTGTTATTAATAACATCCAATGTTCATGATCATGAAACTATGATCATCTATTAATCAACAAGCTAGTTATACAAGAGGCTTACTAGGGACTCCTTGTTATTTACATAACACACATGTATTAATGTTTCGGTTAATACAATTATAGCATGGTATATAAACATTTATCATAAACACAAAGATATATAATAACCACTTTATTATTACCTCTTGGGCATATCTCCCCCTTTTTCTTCACCAAGGCTGCCATCACGCGAAGAGAAGTGATGTCTTTATTTAGACAAGACACTTGGTCACGTAAGCGGCGAACAAGGTCTGATTCATCATTACTCGAAGGGTTTGGAAAAAGTTCGGCACGGGAAGAAGATGAAGGAATCTGCAGTACAATCCCTAGTTCAGGCCAGCATTGACATAAAAAACTCCCACCGGGAGCGCTTGGCGTATATATTACATTCAAAAGAGCGTTTGAATTGGCAGCAGAGCCGAAGTAAAACAGGTCTAAATTAATGTGCAAGTAATCCCGATTACAAGTCTTTAAAGCAAAAGTTCAGGGAGGCACTGATGACGACTCAGGGGCAGCTTCGGAAGCAGGCTTAGCCTGTGCTTCATCTACCAACTTCAGGAGTCGGTTGGCACAAGTCACTGCCGATCTTTTAAAGGGTTCAAGGTCGATTACGTGGTTGTTGTCATCCACAGGCAAAGCCTTAGACAACTCCTCCAAACTAGACCCCATCCCGTGGCCCATTAGCAGCTAGAAAGTAAGAACCGCCCCAAACAAGCGAGAACGGCGTTTCAATACCTCCACTGGCTCGGGAGAGTCTACAAGAAAAGCATCCGCCATCTCGCTAAGGGTCTTGTCCTGCTTCAGCTTCGGGAAGATCATTGAGTACAGCCTCGACAGTGCTCCTCTAGTCTTTTGCAGAAGCCCGAGGACTTGGACATTTGACTCAGCAGCAAGCGACAAGGCATCGGATGTGGAGTCCTCCCGAAGCTGATAGCGTCGAGTGACGGTTATATCGGCGGCCTCTGAAAGAAAGAAAGATCAGCAGCCAAAAAGGATGTATCAGAAATGAAAATTATGTGTCATGAACCTTACCCAATAAATCTTTGATGGATTCACGGAGAACACCTTCCTTTTTATCGACTGCAGCCGCTGTCGCACGCTTGGCATCCTGCTCATCCTTCATCTGCTTCTTCAGCTTCGTCAGCTCCTCCTTCAGCAAGGTGTTTTCCTTCTTGGCATCGGTGGCAAGCCTGTTGGCCTCCAGCACCTGATCAGCCGAAGATTTGACAGTCTTCTGAAGCTGGGTGTTTTCAGTCTCCAGTGGGGTAAACTGTTCGGCGAAATCTACCACAACATCGATTGTCGCATAAATCGGCTGCCGCAAGGAAAATCAGGGAGATTCAGTCGACATGAGAAAAATTCAGTAAAAACAAGGCAAAATAAATACTTACGTGATCACGAGAAGCCGATGAAGTAGGAGTATCCCCAGGAGGAATAACCTTCGACACTGGAATTTTCTCCATGGACGTCCTCGTAGGGGGCGTCGACTTGGCAGGAGAAGGATTCGGGCCCTTAGCCAATGCCGCTCTCCCAGAGGTTAATTTGGCCCTCTTCGCGAGAGGAATTTCATCGTCATCATGAGAGCTACTTCAGAAAGGAGAATGATTAGCATACAAAAAGACAAAGGTTAAGTTGCAATGGGGTGAAGATGCTTACAGTTCCAAATCATCCTCGGTAGCAAAAAAGCCTGATGGCCTCATGTCGGCAGGAGAAGGCGGAGAAGCTCCAACGACATCATTATCTCGGTCGCTGGGACTAGATTCAGCCGTCGTGATAAAATCTTCGTCTATCTGCAAGCGACGCTTGCTCCTGGTAAAAGCAACCTCTTCGACAGTGTCGTCCTCATGGACATCGCTGTCCTCGAGGGCTTGCTGGGCGTCTTCGGTCCCCTCGGAATCGTCATCGTCATCCTCTAGTTCCACGCCGCTTTCCGGTGTAGGAGGATAGCATTGGGCGACGGAGGAGGCCTACCAAGAAGAGAGATTGAAGTTTGTAAAATACAGTGAAGAAGGAAGATATGAAAGCAAGCGAAGAGCGGCAGAGGTTACCTCAGTCGGAAGATGGTTGAAATCGTAAGGAGGATGATCCGATGTCAAGACAATGTTATCCTTCATGCGAAGGCACGTCAAGCGACGAACCTCGTCCCGAAGCTCATCTGCCGACAGATCGGCAGAGCTGATCCTCGACTTGTCGGTCTTGCCGGTGTAAAGCCATAACTGGTGGGGTCGAGACATTAACGGCTGCACTCGACGTTGTAGGAACACTGAAACTACTTCAGTGCCGCACATCGTCAAGCCTCCCGTGTTCTTCAAGACGACGACCCGCTCAAACAGTTTGTCGGTTGTCGCCCTCTCTTCGGGAGAAAGGGCATTTCGCCAGGACTTTTTCTTGTGAGCCACCAAGACGTCATCAAAATGAGGGAGATTCGAGCGCCGCCCGGGCACTATGGGATCACGCAGGTGAAACCACTTGTTGCGCCAGCCCTGGACGAACTCCTTCATTGGATAGTCGAAGTAGTCGACCTCCTTCCTAACAACAAAGCCAATGCCACCGACGACGGGGGGGCCATTGCTGTCATTGTGGCGCTTCACGTAGAAGATCTTCCTCCAAAGACCCCAGTGAGGGTCAATGCCGAGGAAGGCCTCGCAAACAATGATGAAGATAGACAGATGGAGGATGGAGTTTGGGGTCAGCTGCCAGAGCTGAATCCCGTAAAAGAAAAGAAGAGAGCGAAGGAACTCGTGGGCCGGAAGAGAAAGACCACGGAACAAAAAGGCAACGAACATGACAGTGAAACCCTTCGGGGGCCTTGGGCGAGAAACCGCACCTGGAAGACGAATATCATCTTCAGATGCGGAGATGAAGCCGAGGGCGCGCAGCTTGTTGATGTCACGGTTGGAAATGGCGGAGGCACTCCAATCGCGGCTAACTTTGGCCGCGTCCGAAGTACTGGCACCCTTCTTCTTGCCCATGGCGTCTGAATCTTTTGAGGGAAGGACAAAGGAAGCAGGAAAGGACGAGCGAAGAAGATGAGCAGTGGGAGGCGTAAAAAAGTAAAAACGAGGAAGCCCTCTATTTATGCCATAATGATTTGCGTGAGATCGTGGCCTTAACTCCACAGACGTCGTGGGAAGTGGAGCAGATCTGGCTGTACACGTGGCGCTCGAAAAGGGAATGGAACCGGCGGCCCATTATTCCGACGTCGCGCAAAAATCGAGGAAACGCCTCGGTCGCTGCGCGTGCACTGGTCAAATCCTAAAAACTGCCCGCGCAGAACTAGGGTGGGCCTGTTAGGTCAAGTCTTGTCAATCGAGCCACGGCAGCGGCGCGTCATCAATGACATCATGGGCGCTGTCAAAGACAGTCGAAGGAATGAAAAAGTATCGGATGGTAAACTTGAGTCTACGCACGGATTGCAAGCATCCGTACCTAGACTCGGGGGCTACTCCCATCGGGAGCGCTGACGCGCACCCGACAGAATGAAGACTCGAAGAAATTGAAAAGAATGCCTTGCAAAAAGAGATGATTGTTCGACTCGAGTCTGCACCCGGTTGCGAGCACCCGTGCCCAGACTCGGGGGCTACTCCCATCGGGAGCGCTGAACGCGCACCCGACAGAACTTTTTTCGAGTCCAGGATCATGCTCGAGGACTTGATTCTGTGTAGGGTAATGTTGTTTTGCCATCGGCAGTTAACCAGCAAAAGTTGGCACGTTACTCATTATCCCTTGCATGAGAAAAATATATCGGATGACCTACGAAGACTTGCAGAAAAACTTCGACAGAGAAAAATGTTCGAGTGGTACAACTTGAGTCTACGCACGGATTGCAAGCATCCGTACCTAGACTCGGGGGCTACTCCCATCGGGAGCGCTGACGCGCACCCGACAGAAGAAGATGATGCAGATTCAAGGAGAACAAGAACAATCAAGGAGAAGAGCATTGGGTGGAGGCATGCTTTAGTCTCTACCCGAACTACCTTCGGCTAGACAGTAGGGGGCTACTGACGTGGGCATTACCCTTCGGGTAACCAATGTTGCCCTATCCTGTATTTCCTATTTGGAGGCCCATGAAGGCACTCGACGGCAAAGTGGGCCGCTAGGATGATGCAGCGGAAGATTTCTTGAAGAACAAGGCACGGAAGGAGCCGAACAAGGAAGGTCTAGAGATAGATCTACTGTAAACCTAGTCGTACTCGATTAGGCCTCTTGAGACCTGACCTCCTATATAAAGGCCATGAGAGGGGCTGTCGAAAATCAATCAATCTTAGCGATCTTAGCCAACAGAAGTTTAGAGCTAGGTTACCCTAATACTTAGCCATCTCGACGAGATCACAGCCGAACTATTCGGCACCCCATTGTAACCCATTATCATCATAATCAAGAACAGACATGCAGGACGTAAGAGTTTACCTCATCGAGGGCACCTGGGTAAATCGCTCTCCCCGCTTGTCTGTAAACCGATATCTCGTGTCAGCTTGCAGGATTCCATCAACCCTAAGCCCCTATCGGAGGGCATTGCCGAGGAGCACCCTCGACACAAATGCTATTACATGTGTATCGTACGCAACCTATTTGCCGCTCATAAGTGCGCGTTAATATGGCGCGTACGCTAATGGGACGACCTGAGCAGCAGCCCATTTAGTATGAATGTTTTGGATCTCCCGGTTTTAGGAACCTTCCAGAAGGTTTCGGTCGGTTTTTTCATATTTTTTTTCTTCTGGTTCGAGGTTCTCTCTAGTTCTTAAGGGTTCTTTGGGTTTTCGTTTTTTCTTTTTTTTTTCTTTTTTTTGGATTCAATATTTTCAACATTTTTAAAATTTTGAATATTTTTAAAATATGAACATTTTTATTTTCTAAACAATTTTTATTCTGAAAAAATCCTTGATAGGGACAGCTCACGCCAACGCCTCCATCTCTAGCCCAATATCGCACATGGCCATGGGCGCCTCCAGTCGTGGTCGTCATCGAGGATGACGACTAGCAGTAAGAGGCCGTGGGGGCGCGCTAGTAGACCAGGGTTTCATTTCTAGTTTTTTTTCTTGACACTATATAAATTAGTTTCTATCAAGAAAAATTATCGACAAATTATTTTGCGTCGGGTCGGTAGGCTTACCTGACGCAAACGGTTTGTGCGACGCATACAAACACAAACCGTTACTTTTGGTGACCGAAAACCTAAGTGTCCAGCCATAAGAGTATTTCACACTGTATTTTGGAGTAAAAAAAAGTTAATAGAACAGGAGAGGGAGAAATAGAGCAAACTATAAACAAAACTAGGAAGCAATGGCGCGGCGACACGCCGCGCCCGTGGCTCTATCTTTTCTTGTATACATATTGTGTATGATCCAGGTTGATGGCAGAGATAAGCAGATAATAGATGTCGCAATATTAAGAAAGCTGATAAATTTAGCCTATAGCAATAGCAGATATTTACACTGATGGCAAGGACAAAGCCAATGTATGGAATTAGATCTCTATTAAAAGGGGGAGTTCATTCAACATTTCTGATCAACACTACAAATAACATAAGGTAGCTGATGTAGCTGCTCTCCGTCTGTGCAACCTGTCAATGCCTTGCGTCATTGTCCACCTCGTCAGAAGAGAGGATGATAATTGTTTCCCTCTTTGGCACTCTGGATGGGCGAGAACAAATCTGCCAGCACTATTGTTCCTAGTCCATGCAGAGGACAGTGCGGGGAAATCAGTTCTCTAAGCAAGGTGTGCAGAGTTGTCGATCGGAGGGGATGTTAGGATCTTCGGCTTCAACTTGTTGTGCAGGAAGTTGCTCTAGGTTGCTAGGGAGGGCAACACAGGGAAGACAGAATCCAGAAGGACATCTACATGCTTGTCGAAAGATGATAAAATCAGTTGCAAACACTATTGAACTGAAACAAACTTCCATGCTCAAGCTGGAATACTGAATTCCAAACATCTTAACTGCGTCTATCGCGTAGAGAACTTATTCTGAGAAGTGATCCTACAAAACAAAGCAACAGAAGAACATGTTAATCAATGCATATGCTTAGTACATACATAGATTATGTAGGACTTGTTTGGTGCTAGTGTTTTAGTGGGGATTAGTGGGGATAATACTCTAGAGTATTGGGTGAATCACTTTTGTCACCCAACCCCCACAAAACCCCAACCCCAATCCACTAGGTAGGGGTAGAGTATTGGGGATTGAAAAAATTACACTAAAATTTGGGGAAAAGTGGGGATAAGTGGGGATTAAACTCGTTCATACTCTAGCACCAAACATGTATTGGGGATAAGTGAGGATTTGAAGTTTGGAACGGATTATCCCCGCTAATCCACACTAAAACTCTAGTACCAAACAAGGCCGTAATGGGAAAAAATGAAAACCACGCATATGAACTAACATATCTACACATGACCAAGCAGTACATATGTCTGAGCAAACATCAAACTCTTAAAAACAGAAGCAATGGAAGGGAATGTTAACTAAAAAAGTGCACAAAAACGGAATGAAAAAATGCAAACAAAAGAAATTATAAGAGAGCTCAGTAGGGACGATGGCTGGCATTATTTTCACTCCAGTATCAGATATCGTAAGCCTTTGGCATGATGCAAGAAACTCCAACATGGGAGTGAGCAGAAAAGGCAGTGCTTTCAGTAGAAATTTAAACCTGAAAGAAAATATCAATGAAAAATGATATCAATTAATCAAATATGCAGGATAAGTACATGCAAGAGCATGAGAAAATGAACATCCATTGAAAAGCCACCTGATCAGGCTCTGATGAATATGCTGACGGTAGAGCAGCCTAAGATATTGGATTCTGTAGATTGAGCACGGAATTATCACCCAGAAAAAGCACCTGCAGACAAACCGTACCCATGAATCAAGGACGAAAGTCCACAAACATTTGAAGGATTCCCGTGCAAACCCGAAAAATGACAGAAGATGAAATGGATGGGGGGGCAAATATAGAAGCCAGAGCGGTAACCAGACAAACTACGGAAACGTCAAGATGAGCTCCCTTCTCCATACGAACGGGAAATAATTCATGAAAAACAACTAACACGGCAGATTGCAAACCTGCAATTAGCAAACAGTAAGTAAAATCGTAAATCCGGATAAAGCCTTATCAGGAGAGAAGTGAAGGAAAGAACCAAACAGGCCTCTAGAGTCTACACTATAATGTACTCAATTGTGTGGATGACTCGATGCTGATTTATCTTGATTTATACAAAAAAAAACAGATCAGTTTGCTAACATGTAGCTGAGTTACAAAACTTTGTGATGCCAAACTTCATAAAATTAATTTGTATTGACTATACCACTAAAGCTGGCCTTCAGCTCAGCCTCCGACCCAGCCAACAACCATCATCACAGCAGGCAGCGACACACTTCCTTTCTATTGCAGAACCAAATTGGTACGAACGATATACCAACAAAAGCTATGCACAGAAGGGATTAAAGCAACACACTAATTAGGAGATCGTGTGTCTCATTTGTAAATTTATGCTGTACCTGAAGTACCAACAATACTAAGGATACAATCACACTGAATCTGTTCTAGAACACATTTAGTTTCATGTATGCTTGTAGAACATAATAAATCACATCGTTATATATCATGAGTTCCTAACCTGCGCGTCGTGAACCAAGGCATAGCCTGGTGGCAGTGAGCTGCTGATAGCTCTCAGCCCGTCCGAGTTCGAGTGTCCCTACTCGCATTCTCGGTGTTGTGCACATAATTACCGCTATCAATAACCAGCGCTGCTGGGTTTCTTCCCCAGTACGGCCAATCATTTTTTTTAACCTGCGCGCCAGATTATCTTTGGCATATTTCACAGAGACTCACTTCTTTCCATCTTCTTGCAGTACATTTGCAAATGCAAACATTATACCTTCATCAAACCATAGTCACACAATCAGATGCCAATTAGAAAGGAAAACGGGATTACAAAGCGAACATAAATTCAAATAAAACAAATTCTGACCTCTTATGCACCACTGGCTTCATTTTAGAGGAAAAAAGATGACACTTCTGGAGAGGAAAGCATGGACTTCCTACGACCAGCAAGATCCACAGAGGAGAATTAAGATTTTCATATCTAACTGCCAAGAAATAAAATGAATCTGCTCCAATCATCTCTTGGTCGGACATAATTGATACATGCGATTTATGGATTTTTGTTCTAAAAGAAAGTTGCAACTGAATAACGTTATTTAAAACAAAAGAGAGGACTTACACTTGCCATTACTCCACCTCTGAAATTTCTCTTGGTAATATCTCAATTACTAATTAGATACTTGCTCCTTCCTCTCGTGGCACGGTTGATCTAGAAAATATCAGAAATGACTAAGAGGACACATCCAATGAAAGGTTAAATAAAACCAAGCAAATCTCCTGAATTTGGAAACAAAACTCACCAGGTCGCGTGTGACCCTGTTTAGCAGCGAGGGGGGAGCAGATGGAGGATTGGGAGGAGCACAGGTAGGGCTGCTGGAAGTGCAGAGCCACCTCCATCCCAACGCCCCTCCACATCCAAGCACCGGCGACACTCCTTTCACCAAAATCTCATCAAAGGGAACACAAACGATGATCTCTCCGTACGGAGACCTGTGCAGGTAGCAGCATCCTCTCCGCGGCCTGCCGTCTACCTTGCTCATCCGCACCAGCTCCCCTCGGCTACCTTGTGTACCGGCCCTTCCAGCTCCAGCGTGAGCTCCTCCAACTCCCCACGGCTCCCGGCCGCCGACCACCGGCCCTTGATACGTCTCCGACGTATCGATAATTTCTTATGTTCCATGCCACATTATTGATGTTATGTACATGTTTTATGCACACTTTATGTCATATTCGTGCATTTTCTGGAACTAACCTATTAACAAGATGCCGAAGTGCCGATTGTCGTTTTCTGCTGTTTTTGGTTTCGTAAATCCTAGTAACGAAATATTCTCGGAATTGGACGAAATCAACGCCCGTGGTCCTATTTTGCCACGAAGCTTCCAGAAGTCCGAAGAGGAGACGAAGTGGGGCCACGAGGTGCCCAAACCCTAGGGCGGCGCGACCCCCCCTTGGCCGCGCGGCCCTGTGGTGTGGGGCCCTCGTGCCCCCTCCTGACTTGCCCTTCCGGCTACTTAAAGCCTCCGTCGCGAAACCCCCAGTACCGAGAGCCACGATACGGAAAACCTTACTGAGACGCCGCCGCCGCCGATCCCATCTCGGGGGATCCAGGAGATCGCCTCCGCACCCTGCCGGAGAGGGGATTCATCTCCCGGAGGACTCTACACCGCCATGGTCGCCTCCGGAGTGATGAGTGAGTAGTCTACCCCTGGACTATGGGTCCATAGCAGTAGCTAGATGGTTGTCTTCTCCCCATTGTGCTATCATTGTCGGATCTTGTGAGCTGCCTAACATGATCAAGATCATCTATCTGTAATTCTATATGTTGCGTTTGTTGGGATCCGATGAATAGAGAATACTTGTTATGTTGATTATCAATCTATTATCTATGTGTTGTTTATGATCTTGCATGCTCTCCGTTACTAGTAGATGCTCTGGCCAAGTAGATGCTTGTAACTCCAAGAGGGAGTATTTATGCTCGATAGTGGGTTCATGCCTGCATTGACACATGGGACAGTGACGTAAAGTTCTAAGGTTGTGTTGTGTCTGTTGCCACTAGGGATAAAACATTGATGCTATGTCTAAGGATGTAGTTGTTGATTACATTACGCACCATACTTAATGCAATTGTCCTGTTGCTTTGCAACTTAATACTGGAGGGGTTCGGATGATAACTCGAAGGTGGACTTTTTAGGCATAGATGCGAGTTGGATGGCGGTCTATGTACTTTGTCGTAATGCCCAATTAAATCTCACTATACTCATCATAATATGTATGTGCATGGTCATGCCCTCTTTATTTGTCAATTGCCCAACTGTAATTTGTTCACCCAACATGCTTTTATCTTATGGGAGAGACACCTCTAGTGAACTGTGGACCCCGGTCCAATTCTCTTTACTGAAATACAATCTACTGCAATACTTGTTTTTCTGTTTTCTGCAAACAATCATCTTCCACACAATACGGTTAATCCTTTGTTACAGCAAGCCGGTGAGATTGACAACCTCACTGTTTCGTTGGGGCAAAGTACTTTGGTTGTGTTGTGCAGGTTCCACGTTGGCGCCGAATCTCCGGTGTTGCGCCGCACTACATCCCGCCGCCATCAACCTTCAACGTGCTTCTTGACTCCTACTGGTTCGATTAAACCTTGGTTTCTTACTGAGGGAAACTTGCCGCTGTGCGCATCACACCTTCCTCTTGGGGTTCCCAACGGACGTGTCAACCACACGCATCAGCCCTCGAGCACCTCTTCTGTGTCTAGAGACGGTCGCCCCGTTTCCTCGTAGGAGATAGCATAGGCGGTGCGGCCTAGGGGAGAGATCAGAGGGCAGAGGATAAGTCCCCAATCAGCGGCAAGGGAATAGAAAAGGGACACCTAGACTCTAGCACTGCTGAAAAGTGGACACGTTTGAAGAAAAAATCTTGACTCACCGCGATGAAAACTCCACGGCTGTAAAACCGAAAGACCAACTGAGCGCGCAATTACCGGAAACAAATAAGTTACCAAACCGGTAGCCGGTAACCTCACGTTTAGGAAAAAAAGGAAAGTGAAAACAACCGATCAGCCAAAACGCCACAACGGCAACGAACCATCGCACGCGTCAGGCGATAATTGGAAAAACAAACGGATAAATAGCTCATCTACAGTGCATGAGTTAATCTAAGTGCGGTAATTTGATCAACTTTTATATAGTGTATTATAAGTGTAATCCTGTGACAAGTAGTAATAAATAGTAAATAGTAATAATCAGTGGAAAATTAAGGTACTAAGTAAAACCGTGGCAACTAATAAAATATCTCCCCACTTTGGGGCCCAATTTCCAACCTCTCGGATAGCTGTTGTATGTCGACTGGGCCAGCATAAATGGCGCTGCACTGGTTGGATCATATCGTGTACCTTCTTCGACTTCTAAAAAGGTAGGGTTTTCTTCAAAATTCCCTTTCGAAGAAAATAGTACTAGCACAGGTTAATAAAAGAAAAGTAAAGCAGCATCTTTAAACTTTTTTAATGCGTGTAAAGTTTAATCAGTTAGAAAAATGATGGGTCATATCAATTTTAGCGAAATCCCATGAAATAATATCTATGTTGTTGGCATTTCCCTAGATTTATTCCAGGATTTAACTGACGATATTCTTTTAGTGGGATGTTCGTTAACAACAAGCTGACTACGATAACTTCATCAACCTCAAGATATGTCGGCTCGATCACTCGGAAATGCTTATAGGATATGTTGTGTTGTGTGTATATATATTGGTGAGCGTACATTCCGCGTTTGATTGTGAGCGTCTGTGCGTTCTCAAAAAAATATGAATATCTATGGATTTTCTATAATTAGTTTATTAGATTACACTAGGGTTAATGGCAAGTGTCGTGGCTCCCAAGTTTGAGTGATCCTTTTCATTACAAAAAATAATAAAATTAATATTTGCGAGTTTTAGAAAATATATATTGTTTTCTGTACATAATCAATGATGTACATAACCTACAAGCATGCAAAATTACAATGCATAATTCTTCATAATATGGGCTAAACAAAAGTGACAAAATATGATAAAGTTGTCATTTTCATGTAGCTCAAAATACACATCCAAAATTTAGCAAATCTAAGACATCTATTTATGGATAGAGGTAGTATTTAAAATTTTATATTTTGCAGTTGTGGTATAAATCATCGACTACATCTGGATCTTTTAAATTCTTTAAAACTCTTAAATGTGATTTGTTTTAAAAATAGGATCATTAGGGATTGAGAGCCAAAAATCTCCACTTAGGCTCAAGATGGCAGTTTTCCCCGTGGGGACAGGTATCCGCGGGTATCTCGCCTGTTAGTGGCGGGGATGGGGGACCATTTCCCCCCCGCGGGGATGACGGGGCGGGTACCCGTTAGCTAGCGGGTACGGGGATGGGGATCAATTTGGCCCCGTGCAGCCCCGACGGATACCCGAGAAGCACCTGACATGTGGGCCATCTAATCTAGAAACCCTAAAAACTTGTCTCTGTTCAATTATCACCACCCTCCAGCCGCCTCTGTCCCTCCCCGCTCTCTCTCCCGAAGACGCTTCATGGCCACACACTTCCCACCCGCACGCCAGCAGCCGCCCAGCAGGCCATCACCTTCTTCTCCAATCTCCACCGGCGGCCGGTCAAGCAGCACGCGGCAGAGGCGCAGTCGAGCAGAGAGTCAACCTCCCCCGCGCCCTTAATCTCGACGGCCAGGAGCAGGAGTCTTGCAGCAGTGGTGCGTTGAGGGAGAGGAAGACGCTGGTGGATGTCGCGGCGAGGGCGTCCAGGACTCCAGGAATCGCTGGTGCGTCGCGGGGAAGGAGGAGACGCCGCCGCGTGAGCTCCCCGTGGAGTCTCCGACGGGGATCGGGTACCCGCTGAAGTCGGGGACGGGGGCCATTTCCTCCCCGCGAAGCTTCACGGGGATGGCGGGTATGGGTACTGCCGGGGATCGGGGCGGGGACGGCGGACTCATCCCCGGCCCTCCCCGGCCCCGTCGCCACCTTAAACTTAGGCCTTGTTTACTTCTAGAGTATTTATGGGGATATGAGGGGATTATTTTGTATCCCGGAAAATCCCCACTAGTCCGTTTACTTCTCCGGTTTTGAACGAAACAATCCCGAGATATCCCCTCCCATCCTCATATCTTTTGCCTAAATCAAAAACTCTATATCATGCTAGTGTATTTTTGGGGAAGAATATTTGAGGGGATTGAGTGAACACCAAATTCATTGCTATCCCCATACCCGTTGAGAAGAAAAATACAAGAGAAGTGAACAAGGCCCAATGTTGCAAAGGGTATATTGCTAGTTTGCTACATTGGGACGTGAACTCTGAAGTTTAGCTGGAAGGTTGTGCTTGTTCAGGGCATGAGCAATGGAGGCAGCTGTCCAATTAGGCTTGGATAAAACTTTTGACATATGCATGCCATGTTATGGTCCCATTAATATGTCTTTCTCTTAAAAGCTGATTTGGTTTTTCTCTTTCTCTCTCACATTTTTCACTTTATTGCTGAAGAGGTTGCCTCCTGATGAAGAGGCTGCCTCCTTATCCAAACCTAATTTGGACCACCCGAACCAAGATAAAGCTGCGAGGCAACACCCCTAGGGCTATACATTGGACATGCCCTCATTTGCTGTCCATAAAGCTCTGTTCCTGCACGGAGCATACTACTCGCTTGGCGTTTTAAAAAAACAGTCTGGAACATCAGGATTTTAAAAATCGAAGGGAAACGGTGCATCATCAGACCGTTGCTTCCAGCACGGAGCATACTACTCGCTTGGCGTTTTGCACGGAATCAATCAATCGACGCCTCCGACTCGATAGAACCAAGCAGCAAAGGTTGCCGTTAAGCTTTGCCAAAGTTAATAGTAATTATTTTCTCCCCGAACACAACACGTCGGCTCGCAGCCACTAATCCCCAACGCCTTTCTCGCTTCGCCTTCCCCATCCCTCTCCACTCGCCGCGGCCGCCATTCCCGTCTGCCTCCTCCTCCTCCTCCTCCCCTCCGGTAAACCCTAGCCGCCGACCCTCCAATCCCCCCACCAGCGCCCGAATCCGTCGCCCGCCGCGGCCCCGCTCGAGCTAGGGCTCGCCGATTCCGGGTCGAGCCGCCGATTTCACTGGGCAGATTTTTTTCTTCTTCCGGGGGGATTTTCTGCTTTATCCGGTGGAGATATGGGGAGCCGGAGGGAGGAGGAGAGGAACGAGAAGATCATCCGCGGCCTCATGAAGCTGCCGCCCAATCGCAAGTGCATCAATTGCAACAGCGTGGTAATCATCTCTAGGTTCCACTTGCTTTTACCGCGTTGCTATAAGCTGATTGCCTTCTGTTCTGCTTCGTGGATCGATCAGCGCGATGCTGTGGCATCCGGTGATTAGCTCAGATTTACGAAATTTATCGTCTCTGCTGCGAATTAGTGTTTGTTCGCTCATGTGTAAGCTGCAGCTGTCGGTGGGGCGATTTTACTTTTTGTCTTTGACCCCCAGGTTGCTATTACCTGTATCGTTGTTTTACGAGTTTATTAGGTCCTTGCTTGATCAACAGTGTCGTCCCTTGCTGGGTTACTTTGGGTTTATAAAACTGCTGCTAATTTCGTTGCAATTAAGTAATCTAGGATTGCTGATTTGGTCTGTCAATAGTTAATTCCTTGACTTCCCTAAAGCTTGCTAATTAGGTCACTCCTGTACGCAGTGGCTGCTCTTTATGTGATAATGAAGTTGCTTATAGCTGCCAAATTGCTGAAATATTAGTGTATTACATGTTGGTGGAAGCAATATGTGTGCCCTTGTGCAGTTTTGGGGCGATAGATTTTCTTAGTATATTGTTTCAAGGATAGTCGCTTAGTTAGCTGAAAAGTCACTACCTTGCTTAACTGTTGTTGAACCCCACCTTTGGAATGTTGTGTTAAGTATAATGAGGTCACACTCTATTTATTTAATCCTTTGACTGATGCCATTATCTTGACACTATTTTGAATCACCCAAGTACTATTTGCTTCTTTTGTAGGGGCCACAATATGTATGTACCAATTTCTGGACATTCACATGCTTGTCATGCAGCGGGATACAGTGAGTATTTTGCATATTTGGGAATTTAGCCGACCATATATTTATATGTGTTTAGTTGTATACAAAATCAGTCAGCAAGAAAATGCGGTGTGGTATTGGATACTACCTCCTCTCATTAATACTATGTCTTCCTAGAAAACATGCACTCGACACTTTATCTACTAATAATATGTAAAATATTTAGATTTGCAAGTTGAAAGTAAGTATCATTAAATTCAGCAGGAAGATTATTTTCACAATATAAATTTTCTACTAACATATGCCTACAAAAACTCATGCTCAAAGATGCATATTGGAGACCATGTCAACTTCTACAACGTCAACTTATTTATGAACGGATGGTACTTGTAGCAAAATTAAGGAGCATATGCTCTTTGTTTTTATCAAGTAGTTAATAATCCGATATCACAGTGTATTACACCATAACTTTCTAATCCTTAGGTCATACAAAATTTTCCGTTTTATCATTCTAGAACTCTAGGAAATAAGGTCATTCCATGATTGCCACTGTATGGTCTGGTTCCTCTTTTTTCTTTTCTTTGCGGGACTGGGGTTATGATTTATGAGGAATGCGGTAGACACATGGTGATATTTTAGCTAATTCCTAAACCAAACATCCAACTAGCCTGTGGGCATATTAGCATATAGCTGCAAACAAACAATTTTCCATTGTGGAAATCGATAATATAGTTATTTTCTACTGCTAAGATATTTCCTTTGCTGACATACCCCTGATAGCATTTTTTTTTTCATGTGTTTTATCTAACAGCCGTGAGTTTACTCACCGTGTGAAATCAGTGTCAATGGCTAAATTCACTACCCAAGAAGTGCGGGCTCTTGAACAGGGTGGTAACCAGGTAACTCAGTTCAGAACTGTTGTATTGTTTCCATCCAGAGTGACTTGTTCAACTTTACGGCTTACACTGGAGTTGATGACTGCAGCGTGCACGTGATATCTACCTAAAAGATTGGGATTGGCAGCGAATGAGATTGCCTGACAACAGGTGAGTTTATATCGCTCCCAAGTTCTTCATAGGCACTTCCTGCATTCCGCGCTATGAAAATTTCTGCATCTCCTCTTATGCTCCCATTTTTTTCTTCTGTTTCAGCAAACCAGATAGGATAAGGGAATTTATCAGAGCTGTTTATGTAGACAAGAAGTATGCTGGTGGGAAGTCCACCAACAAACCAGCCACCGATAGTGAGGTAAATGAGTTAATCTAAAGAGTGTTGATCTCGGATTCTGGAAGTGTTGCATTTGCCCTTGCCTAACCTTTAAGATTTCTAACACTTGGTGTTCATGCTGCAACCTTTTTTCATTATTTGCCATACCTCTGTGCTAACTATAGGTTCCATTTTTTCAACAGAGTGTAAAGAGCAACGAAAGTGAAATAAGAAGACCTGACTCCTATCATTCATACTCGCAAAGCCCACCGTATGATATGCAGTATGAGGATAGACGATATGGTAAGCAAGTTAACACGCTTGCTCGAAGGCCTTCGGATAGGGCACTCTTTGATGGGAAACTCGGCAGCATATTGTACAGTCCAGGTCGTGTCCGGGATCAGATGCATGAAGATCGATTTGCTAACGAGAGTCACGGGTCAAGATTTTCCGACTTTTCAGCCTCAAGCACCGGCGACTTGAGAAACGATGCACTTTCTCCTAGCTCTCAGGATACAGGGTACAGCAGCCCTTCCGTTCACCATTCAAGAAATGTATCATCTGAAAATCCCCAGTCCCAAAGACATCCAAATGCAGTTCCACAAATAGGTGTCAATGGTGGTCGACATTCACAGGTTATCGATCCTCCCATCTGCTTCTTCACTTTGTAGCAAAATTACATTTTGACTTGTGCAAATCTTGAAGTCGAGTGGCTTAGGCATAAAATATATCTCCTTCATATGTGCAGCGAACAGCTTCTTCTGGAAGTTTGGGATCATTTGACGGTAGCTCAGTATCTAATAAATCAGTTGATTCGGGTGTCCTACCTGATGCACCTACAGAGAGGCCAGTGACTGGGGCATCTTCTGTACCTCATTTGGCACAACCAAATGCCTTGCAGCGCAGTACAAACTCACCAGCCAGCCATATTGCTCCCACCCAAGGATCTGTGCAGCATTTGCCAGTTTCGCCGCAACCACAACCAACGGCTTTCAGCAATCAAGACCTCTTTGATATGTCAACAATGCCACAACCTGGCACTAGTTCTGCTTCAATAGATCTGTTTGCTGGCTTTAATCAACATACCGCATCAATTTCTAGCGGTCATTCTGATGTTGTGAATGGAAGTGCACATAATGCTGTGGTTCAGAAGGTTGTGACGCCTTCATCATCTGTACCAGCAGGAGCACTCCACACATCTGATCCTGTGCACCAAGATCTCTTCAGTCTGTCAATTTTGCAGGAACCAGTAACGTCCTCTTCCCCTCCGTCAGTGGATCTGTTTGCTGGCTTTGACCAACAACTGGCACCTATTTCTAATGTTCATCATACTACACCAGCCGCTCCATTACCTGCTAATGAAGGGTGGGCATTCTTTGACACACCTCAATATGGATCGTCGACTTCTGTTTCAAATGTGCAAGCTCAGGTCCCCGCTGCATTGCCTCAAAGTGATGGTATTACCAAAACAGTTGATCAATCAACATTGCCAACTCCACCACCAAATGCCATTATTAGACAAACATCTCTGCCTATTATGGATCAGTGGAGTTCAGATGCTGAAGAGGTGAAGATCCCTGTCCCCAAGGAAAACTCCCAGGTACTGTGACATTTTTTGGGTATATTGGAGCTTGTAAGGTTTCTTTTAGCCTTATTCTTACTAAGTTAAATATAAATTTTGATTTCCTCTGTTGCTCTCCAGACCTGGAACGCCTTTTGTGAATCTACTGAGAACATGCCTGATAATTTGTTTGCATTTAATACTATGCCTCAAGTACCAACTCATCAATTCACCGCACCCAGTGTTCCATATGTTGTATCTGGAACTCCGCAGGTGTGTAATTGGTGTTATTATTGCTAAATAAAAGAAGATGAAAAGAATATATCTCAAAGAAGGCTAGACTAACATATTGAATCATCCTTCTAGGTTTTGGCTAGGGGTGAGCCTGAAAGGTCAACTCCTGGGGATATGTTCCCTGGCTTCAATGTGTCACCTGGTGTCCTGGGTGAGCCATCATATCCTGCACCAATTCAACACGAACTGGTATGTGTTATCCATGATTGTTCTTTCCTCTGCTCCCATGTCAGTTGTTCCATATGATTGGAAGCTTGCATACCTGGATATATAAATGGATAGTATGCTATCTGATGTGTATTTTATGATTCATGTGTTTTAACTTACTGCAGTATTTATCTTTCTATAAGCTCTTTTGAGGTGATACTAGGCCTTATAGTTTTTAGTTTCGGCAGTACGGATTGAGGCATCCTGCATGCTCTTGCTTTTGCATCCATCGGTTTTGTGACTATGCACATTGTATGTAAACATTTTGTTGCTGTAGGAAGATTTGTGATGCTGTATTTGCTTTATTTGCCTGCCATGGAGCTAGTGGATAACTGAAGCCATTTGACCCCAGAAGTATCAGTTTGTCTCTAACTTTTTTATGTCGTCTCTTAAATTGTTCTTTTGAATATGGTTTCAGGGCATGATGTCTCAGCCTGCAAAATCAACAAATCCATTTGACATGGCATTTGAATCTGACATCGAAGCCAACGACATGGTGTGTAATTGTACTGCTATGTTCTGATATGCACTTCTAACTATTATAACGTGGTCTACTAATTAGTTCCCTTTGTTTGTTAAAACACGAAGATATACTTTCGAATAAGTTGTTGCTAACTCACGTAAGATCCTAGGGCTACTGAGATATTATCATAAACCCTTCTGTTTTTTGTGCTGCTATCTGCAATGTACTATCTCCGTTCCAAATTATAAGATATTTTGGAAGGCCAACGTCTTATAATTTGAAACAGAGGCTGTAGCTGTTTTCGTACTGACAAAACTCTCTTGAATTTTTCATAAAAGAAAACCAATGTTTCTATGTGTTATTATTTATGAGTTTTTTTATTCATGTTTTCAGTTCATGGATTTTACCTCGCTACAAGCAACATTGCCAGATCCTCATGTTCCCGCAGAGTACTCTGGGAACTTAGCAGAGTCATGGATTTCTCAGAATTCGACCGTGCCATATATTCCTTCTGTGCCTCATGGTAAACCACCTCTTCATTCCAAATTGATCCTCACATACAAGTAGACAAACACGTAAATGCATGGATTTTCATTTTTTAATATTTCATGGTGAATTCAGGAGGGTTGTCATACATCCCGGGACAAGTACAAGACCCCCACATGCTGTAAGCTCCTCTCAACCTGTTCTTATAGTTTGTACGACATCCGTTTAAAAATAGGTGTCTTAGTTTTGTCTAGGTACGGATTTATCTAGACACATCTTAGTTATAGGTACATTTGTATCTAGAAAAAGTTGAGATGCCTATTATTAGATGGAGGGGGTAATAGACTTTATTATTGACTAATACCCTGTAACAGGAACTCAACACAACAAGGATCGAGAAATCCATTTGAATGAGACAGGCTGGTAAAGATTGGTGCTCATGACGGACAGACGAGGAAGCCAATTTGCACTGCTCGGAGGAAGGACCATCGGGTGTACTATATGCTCGAAACACCACAGTAACTGTATATCTTGGATTTCATTGTCTCACTCTTGGCTCTCCTGTATATCAGAAAGGAATGTGCGACCGGGTGTGCTGGAGTCTTTCTATCCAAAGCAAAGCTGGTGTGTCCTTTAGCTCTGTTGTATATCCCTAGCTGGCGGTTTTGTGAAAACCATGCGTTTGCTGTCAAGTCTCACAGTATGCTATTTGCCTGTGCTTTACGTATGTGCTATACTCGAGTCCAATTGCTGATCCAAACCAGGATGTGATTGACTCGTTTCCTCATATGAGGGGATCATTGGCATTCTTGTGTCCATGATGATCTTGTAGCAGAAGTACGTCCTGGACCGCTATGAGATGTTTCTTAAACTGGCATTACCTTGTTTGGCAAGTTGAAGCTGTGTGCCCTTCCTTTGATCAATACATACATTTATATATGTTTCTTAGATGAACATATTGTTATTTTCTATAACGTTCTAAAATTATTATTCCTGGGATTGGGGGACAGAGATCCAGTGCCTTGCTAGTCACAAGGCACAGCTTGCCTTGTCCCCTCAGATCCACCCTTAATTCAGATCCAATGGCCACCAACAAACCAAGCCAAATCCCAGGATGTTGACCAGCTGACCAGACCCAGGCACGCACAGGACAGAGGCAAAATTAATCGCGGGAAGAGAAGGGCTTGCGCGGGCTGGACTTCCCAGGCGGAGCTCTGCCGGCGCCGCCGCAGAGGGAAAAGGGCGGGACGGAGCTCGGGCGGCTGCACCCGGAGAATAGGTCGCCGGCGAGGTCGTCCGCCCCCACCACGGCGGGCTCCTCCGCCCAGACCCATCTCGCCCAAGCCCGCCGGAGAAGACGCCGCCGGCAGAGGTACGGAGCTTGGGCAGCTGCGGCCGGAGAAGACGCCGCCGGCAGGCCCCTCCACCCCCACTACGACGACCTCCTCTGCCGAACGCCCAGCTCCGACGACGCCCTCTGCCCCGCTCCGGTCTGACTCCTCTTGCAGGTAGGCGACGCCGGCTCTGCCTAAATCGTTCTTGTTGTTTTTTTGGTGTATTATGCAATTGAATGGTCTGTTGTGAATTCGTTTTTTTACTGTTGAATGTGCAATTGAATGTGTTGTGCAATTTGACAGGAATCTATTACTCTGATGTCCAATTGTTAGTGTTGTGCATTCACAAGTATTTTGCAATGGGAGAAATTAATAAGGGGATGCCTCAAATTGGTATGAGGTTTAGAAATCCAGATGAAGCTTGGGTGTTTTGGGTTGCATATGGAGGCCGCGCAGGGTTTGATGTGAGGAAGAGAAACAAATATGCAAGCAAGATAGATGGCGAAGTTACATCATGCACATTTGTTTGTTCCAATGAGGGTATACGGAAAAAAGGGATAACAATGGATCATGTTCCAAAGCGTATTAGAGCTGAAACAAGAACAAATTGCAAAGTTCGGATGACTATATCATTGGATCGAGTGGCAAAAAATTATGAAGTCACGGATATTGTGGTGGGACATAATCATCACCTTCAATTGCCACAAACATGTCACTTGATGGCATCACAAAGGAAGATATCCGAACTACAAGCATTTGAAATAGAAGCTGCTGATGATTCTGGAATCATGCCCAAACAAGCACATGAGTTTGCTTGTCGTCAAGTTGGTGGACCACTTAACCTTGGTTACACTTGTCGTGATCAAAAGAATCTTTTGCGAACGAAGCGGCAAAGAGAGTTGGCTTTTGGACAGGCCGGTAGTATGTTGAAGTATTTCCATGACAAAATCATTGAGAATCCATCTTTCCAGTATGCTTTGCAGTTGGATTGTGAGGAACATATAACCAACATATTTTGGGCTGATGCTAAAATGGTTCTTGACTATGCACATTTTGGTGATGTTGTCACATTTGATACTACTTTTGGCACAAACAAAGAATATAGGCCATTTGGTATTTTTCTTGGCCTCAATCAGTTCAGAGAAACCACCATTTTTGGTGCAGCATTGCTATTTGATGAAACATGTGATTCATTTAAATGGCTCTTTGAGACTTTTCTAGCTGCACATAATGGGAAGCAACCTAGAACCATTTATACAGATCAAGATGCAGCAATGGGTAAAGCCATAGGGAAAGTCTTCACGGAATCATATCATGGATTGTGCACCTTTCATATAATGCAAAATGCTGTCAAGCATTTATCTTCATTGAAGGGTGAAGAAAAAGAAGAAGGGAAAGATGAAGGGAAAGGTGAAAATGAAGAGGAAGAGTCCCATATACTTACTGATTTTAGTGAATGCATGTATGGGTATGAGGACAAAGCAGAATTTCAAGAAGCATTTGACAATATGAGACAAAAAGTGCATAAGCAAACTTGGTTGGATAGTATCTTCAAGTTGAAAGAAAAGTGGGCTGAATGTTATATGAGAGATGTGTTCAGTTTGGGAGTGCGAAGTACACAGCTTAGTGAGAGCTTCAACAATTCATTGAAAACCCATTTGAAATCAGATTTTCATATTGTTCGTTTCTTGATGCATTTTGAGAGGACCGTGGAGGTAAAAAGAAGAAAGGAATTGCAATCTGAATTTGAGGCAAGGAAGAAGTTACCAAGAATCAAGATGCACACACCTATGTTGGTTCTAGCAAGTGAAGTGTACACTCCAATTATTTTTGAATCTTTCCAAAGTGAATATGAGAGATCCATGGCTGCATGCACTAGACTCTTGGATGGGAATAACAAATTTGCGGTGGCTATTGGAAGTTTACATGGAGATTTAAAATTTGAGGAGGAGCGCATAGTGATTGGTGACCCTTTGACCCAAACAACTTCATGTAGTTGTGGAATGTTCAATAGGACAGGAATAATGTGTGGACACGGTCTTAAAGTTCTCGATTTGATGAATATAAAGACATTGCCAACACATTATGTCTTAAAGAGATGGACTAGAGAAGCACGCAATGGAAGCATACAAGATAGACAAGGAAGGAATGTGGTAGAGAACCCAAAGTTGGAAGCCCAACTTCGGTACAAGGATTTGTCTCACAAATTTCACACTATGGCATATAAAATAGCTAACTCTTTGGAGTGTTGTTTGATGTTAGAGAATGCACTTGATTGTGTGAGTCCACAACTAGATGAAAAACTCAATGCAACTACCAATTCTATGAACAAGACTTGTGATGACCAAGAAAATGTTACTCCAAATGTGCAACTAACAAGTGAGTTTCTTAGTGCCGCAAAGCTCAAGAAAAAGGAGGTTCAATCGAAAGGTATGAGAAGAAAGAAAACTTGGCTTGATAAGTTGCTTAAGGGGAAGCGCAAGCCAATTAAAGTTGTCTCATCCAACAACAAAAAAGCAGATGTATGTTGCAATCTGTACATTTTCATATTGTTTCATTCATTTCTATACTACTTACTAGAATTTTTATTGTAGCAACAAAAGAAACATGAGCCTCAAGTAGGTGTGGAGAAAGACGACGTTGATAAAGGAACCAATACGAGGCTTCAAGAGTGCAGTGGGATCATCAGCTACACGCAGCTATTGACAGATCCCTCTTGCGATGTTTATGATGAAGATCTGTTCTAGCATGTATAAGTTTGATAGCTAGTATTTTGGACATGGTTGGATTTTGGACAGGGTTGACTATAGTATTTTGGTTTTTGGGGCTAACTATAGTCTTTTGGGCCTAAGTGTACAAGTAGATTGGCCTACTTTATGTACTTGAAGGATTATGTAAGAACATAAGGTTGCAAAAATTAACTGTGAAGTGCTACGAAGTCTGTTTGTTGTTCCGCCTCAAAGTCTGTTTGTTGTTCTGCCTCAAAATTTTGTTTGTTTGTTGTTCAGTTCATCATATCCAGTTCACTTCTTAATCCATTGTATAATCTATGCATCACGATTCTGCTAGTACATGGGTTAAACTCTTCTATTTACAGTTTAATTTTCAGTACAAATTTCGTGGCTATCTCTATTGAAATTAACTGAATCTACACTTAACTGAACATGCAGTTTACTGCCTCTGAACATGCAGTTTCCTGTGCGTGCCTCGCTCTGGTTTGCATCCTGGTATTTGGCTTGGTTGATTGGTGGCCATTGGATCTGAATTAAAGGTGGATCTGAGGGGACAAGGCAAGCTGTGCCTTGTGACTAGCAAGGCACTGGATCTCTGTCCCACTATATCTACCCCTGTCCCCTCAATCCGGTCACCATTGGCACTGCCGCGCCTGGGATCTTCTTGTCTCACGTTCCTATTTCTTCTGCCCATCCCTCTTCCAACGATCGGTTCCCATTTTTTTCCGAAGTTAAAATGTAGAAAATGATAAAAGGTTGATGTCATATACATGAATTATTTTTATTAGTGAATTTCAATGTTTACCTTCTAGTTATGCATTTGTGACATTAATTACCTCGTCGAGTGAAATTTTGTGAAAATTACCCATTTTAAAAGCTTTAGACCCTTGTTTTCTGATGTATATCCATTGGGAAAGGTGTTAGTGATGATCAGGGTCCAAAAATATCAAGATGATAGTGAGAAACGAAACATACGGATATGGATTAAGGAATTATGTATATAATCATCCATGAGGCTCTCCGATATTTACATACTTTGGTCGCTCACATCAACGTATGGTGGCTACTCCTATCGAACAATTACAAGCAAGATGTTAAATTAGGGCGAAAGCCAAAATATGTCCCAATTACACAACTACAGGGTAAAAAGTGGAATTCACTCTATTTTTATTGATATATACAGCCAATAAAGCATAACACTGTTTGAACAAAAAAATGTAATTTCTACGGTAGGCAAAAAGATCACACATGCTTTTTTTACATCACAGAAAAAGGCTATAAAACGATCACACCGAGTGTAGCACGCGGGCGTGAAGGAACGGTCAGACCACAGTCCTCGCCTCGTCTCCTTGCCGGACCCGTAGTCTAAAACCCTACCCAAAATCTTTCCCCACCCGCCTCCGCCCGCCCACCGACGTCACCATGCGCCCCTTCCACCCTCCCCGCCCCACCGCCGCCCAACCCCACCACCCGCGCCCCGGCGACCCCGGCCGCCCTCCCCTCCTCCCCCACCCCGCGCACCAGCACGCCGCGTTCCCGCCGCCCGGCCCCGGCGGCGGCGGCGGCGGCTTCGGCGCCGTCAACCCCATGGTGGCGGCGGCGGCGGCGGCGGCCAACCCTTTCCTCGCCATGCAGCTCTTCGGCCAGGCGCAGCAGCTCCAGAACCTCGGCTACCTCGCCTCCTTGATGCAACAACAACAACACCAACAACATCAGCAACATCAACATCAACAGCAGCAACAACCCTTCTTTCCAGGGGGCTTCACGCCGAATCCCAACCAGTTCGGGCCTTTCCCGGGCATGCAGGCAGGATTCAACGGCGGCGGGGGGTTTCTGCCTGGCGGCGCTGGGTTGGCCGGGCCGAGGCCGCCGCTGCCGATGATGGGCGGTGGTGCGGGGAATGGCTGCAACGGCAGCCCTGCCGGAGGTGTCGGGCCTGGTGGTGCTGGGTTGGCCGGGCCCAGGCCACCGCTGCCGATGATGAGCACTGCTGCAGGGAATGGCAGCGGTGGCGGTGGTGGTGTTGGGCCTGGTTCTCCGAGACCTGTGCTGAACGGTGATGGGAAGGATCAGAACAGTGGTGGGAGGGGCACTCAGGTGGGTGAATCATTTTCTGCTCTTTATTGCAATTGATCGATCGAAGATTGGTTATAGACCTAACTGTAAGCATTTAACCTTTAGGATCGTATGTATCAGCGCGCTCTAGTAGTTATAGGACATACTTAATTCTTCTTCTTCTTTCCTGAGGAATTGCATATTTTTTCTCCTATAGTCGCATATTGCATTCTCATCGCTGAGTGATGTTGTTTCAAGGATGTACTGCAATATTGGTTGGACTAGGGTACTCAATCCTCATGTTATGGTATACAAATAACTTGTGGCTGATTAATAATCTAATCATCTGTCTGCAATACATGGATTTATCTGTTCGTGCCTCTTGTATACAGTAACTGCTCTTACGAGCACCACATCCATCTATTAGGATTTAGGAATGCCCTTCTGTTGTTTAGCTCAAAGTTTGTTCTCTTCTCACACGTTTTTTTTACTTTTCTTAAGTATGTGGAAATGATTTCCTGGCCGTTCTAGAATGTTGTTAATCGATTGATATTGCTGATGCTGTAAGAAATTTGTTCGATAATTTCTATATATTTGCTAAACTCTCAAGAGCAGACTTGTTTTTACAACTATTTATGTGCTACTTTATTATTTTCTCATTAGTTTGATGTACTGGTTGCTGTTCTTATACACCGCAGTCTTAAATGATTTAGTTGCTGTTTCTCTGAATTTGTAACAGGTAAACCACACTAATAACAAATCAGATGGTATCTCCCAAGTTGTCTCTGAAAATGGCGAGAGGAACAATACAACAGATCAGAAAACCCGATTCAACCCTGGAACAGATGGTAGGGATGGAAGGCAATTCGGCCCATCTGGTGGAAGGGGCAGAGGAGATGGTAGGGGCGGAAAGCAATTTAGTCCATCTGGTGGGAGGGGAAGAGGAAGAGGAGATGCCAGGGATGGAAGGGGGAGAGGGAGAAATTTCAATCAAGGCCGCGGAAGAGGTACTTCGATTATGGCACACAAATAGAATTTACTCTGTTTCAGTTCATGCTTTTGAATATGCTTTCTAGCAATTGAACGCCACGACTACCTAACCTATACTTTCACAAAGTCGAGATACTATGTTTTGGGGAAAAGGTGTGTCCGTCACAATTAAGTAGGACTGCAGGGAGTGTCCATATAAATGCATGATATTTCGTTGCTACAATGCGTTCTTTTTGCCACTAAAAATTTAGTACTTGCATTCTTTGTATCACCTTGAAGTGTAATACATTCGATATAATTTGTGGGTACCTTTGTTACATAATTAATCTATGGGTACTTAAAGCTTCATTTTAATTTCTTATAGTCACTAACTGTAAAGAAAGTAGAAAGCGAAGGGACAGTAAAATGTTTGGACAGATTATACCCTCTGCTTCCTGGAAGGTTAACTTCATCAAAAGCATCCAGTTACTTCTAAATAGTGTTAAAGAGAAGGACAATCCCCCTCTGCTCAATTAGATTCACTATAGCTTAATTTTCTCTGTATATGTCTTGCTGTGTAGCCTACCCAACTGGGTTCCTTGCATAAGTTGTATTTCTCATGTTTATTCTATCAACTAAACTCATTGCCAGGGTCTCCCTACATAATCTCTTCAAAAAGAAGTATAAGAAAAGTACAATTGAATATACTGCACTATACCTTTTCATCTTATTTGCCCCAGTTTTGTGTAGCTTTGTGCTATTTTATATTCTTATGATACATTGTATTTGATCACCTTAGCTACATGGTAGAAGAGCATGCCAGCATACCATTGTTATCTACAATTTTTTCGTATCTTAGCTACATGAGCTAATTTATTACCTTTTCAGGAAGAAACGACTGGAGAGATGGAAAATCCAATTTTACAAATAGTGACAGTCCAACATCAGGAGGACGTCACATTGACAGTCCAACAGCATCTGAAGGAGGCCGAAAGTATGTAATATTGAGAAAGAGTTTATATACATTTTTTTGGATATCTGCATTTCTTCTAGTATGTTTGCAGTAGAAATGGCTTAGTTGATGTGGTTTCCCCATATTTTAGCGCTAACTAGCTTGTGGTAACAATATCTGTTACTCAGCTAGATGCTCATATTTTTGTCTAACCACCAGAACGTTTGTCCCTTTATTCTGAATTATAAAGCATGTTAATAGTTGTCTTGCAAATGACTAAACTCTTGTATGTTGCTATATATTTAGGTGTTAACTTGTTGGTTCTTTTCCAGTTGACATGTTCATAGAATATCTTGCTGGTTACCGTTGTTTTAGTGATTTAGTGTATTCTTGCAGGCGTCCTCCTATCATTTATGACCAAAACGAAGTTAAACAGTGGCTACAGGCACGCAAGAAGAACTACCCGACAAGTGTTAACGTAAACAAGGTCAATGTTTATATAAATGTCTTTTATTTAGATCTGAGCAACTCCATGTGAACATGGAAGGAACGTTTGCTGACTGCTGATATCCTAACACAGAAATTGACTCAGAGTCAGTTGGACGATCAAAAGAAAGATGAAGATGCCCAAATGCGCCGTCAGGTAAGCCACACTAGTTTTGTGATTCATATATTCCTTTCTTTATATTTTAAAGGAGAGGGGAATTGATTGCTTTAAGTGGGTCCTCTAAGTAGAAGCTTTGCCTGCAGTATTGAAGGCTTCAGCATACTGTATCTTTAGACTATGCTGTTCCAATATTTCCATCTATGGCATGTGTAATGTGTTAGTCTTACACACGGCTGTTTCGTGCTGTAGGAACTCAAGGAAGTCCTTGCAAAGCAGAAAGAATTGGGTCTTGAGCTCCCTGAACTACCACCAGGCTACCTATCTGATACCGACGGTCAACCCAGGGAACCTCAGGGCAACGAAAAGGAAAGTAAATGGAGAAATCAGCAGAGGGATTCTCGTTTTGGAAACCGCGGCAGGGGCCGTGGCAATAAGAGACAGAGGAACGATCGCGGAGGATTTCAGTCGAAAAGACCCAGGGAGTGGAACCATAGTCATGCAATGGTCAAGAGTAGAGAGCCCACCCTGTTTCAGAAGCTTGTTAGTTCTGATATCAAGAGGGACAGGCATAGGCTCCTGCACACGTTCAAATTCATGGCCCAGAACAATTTCTTCCAGGACTGGCCTGATAAGCCGCTGGAGTTTCCTAGTGTGAAGGTGAACCAGGTTGAGCTTGAGATTGATGATATTGCCGCAGAAGACTTGGATGATGATGACTTGCCGGATGCCGAGGCGGCCAAAGACGTCAGCGTTGAGCTGAATGAAAATGGTGATGAGCAAGTCTTGGGTTCCAGTAGTGACGAGGAAGCTGGGAGCAAGGAGGACGATGAAGCTGAAGAAGAGGAAGGCGAGGTTTCGGAGGAGGATGCTGGCGCGGAGGAATGTGATGCATCCGAAGAAGAATTTTCAGCCTGAAAAATCCGGCTGGTCCAAGCATCTAGCATGGTTTTTCTGTGTGTATAGTAAAGTCCGTACACAGGATATGTGCAGCTTGGTTACACATTATCTGATCCGCTTGAGCTATGAATGATTTTGATGTAATCTTGTTGAACGGTTAAACGATTTTGTTGTTCCAAGGAAAGGAAAAGACACATCCATGTGAGGGCATCATTTCCTTTGTCGTGTGCTGTGGATGTGTCGATGCTCCAACTAAACGATGTCTATTGTTCCTAGGCAATATTCTGTGCACACAGGAACTACCTAGGGGCTGATTGGTTCTTGGCGCCAGATTCCGAGGGAAGCTGTGGAATCTCTAATCACGTTCTGCAGCTAATTTGGTTGCCATCAATTCCATCTACGCTCTGTAGCAAAACCAAAGCCCCATTTGTTTGGTTGCCTCCAATTAACGTATCAAGTAATTGACAGTCGTTTGGTTACATGTAATTTCCATGATAGGTTACCTTGGCGGCAATGTGGCGAGCTACCAAACATAGAGACAACGGTTGTTCATGCAAGGACTAATATCTAGCACATAATCAGTACAACTAATATAGTAGCAGCAGCAGATTATAATCACAAAGATAGCAACACAAGCTCAACCTGGTTCACGAATAACTGCTCGTGATAGCAACACAAGTCGATAAACCAAGGGGGTTAGTACATTACACCTAGCAGAATATGGAAAACCTCAGCATCAGTTTTTATCAAGCCTAACTACTCCCAAAATATACATCATCAACACACAACAAGCACCACTACCACCCCATGAGAGCCTACTCCTCACAGGTAATACGTCCTTAGAAAGATAGTAAACCAGCTCATCACAAGATAACTGGTGGCAATAAGCCTTGTGCTTCATGACATACCTGAGAGCACGGTGGATCCTATACTCCGAAATCTGAAACTTACTACTACCTCTGACTTTTTTTTTTGAAAAAGAGGCAAAAGCTTTGCCCCATATATATTAATTAAGAAGAGGATGCTCGGTTTTTAGGAGAAAACCGAGCGAAAACCTACAGCAAGGGGCCAAGCCCACACAATCAACACACTCACACAAACCACAAAGCGACACAGACAAACACTTGAACACGAGACTCCAATGCCGTGCCAAAAAAGACAAGCCACGACACTGGCAGGCACCCGTCAACCAATTGCGGATCCGGGGAAGGCAACTGACAAGGTGGCGAGAAAATCGCAAACCTCTCTGGCGACGACAGCTCCGGGCACCGTTTGTAACGGCCAGACATAGCAACCCCATCACCAATAGAAACAACCTGACTGCCGGACTCAGACGAGAGAGAAACTGCAGCGTCACCAGCACCACACTTCTCAAAGGCCACCGCCTGACATGGCGGAGAAACCACATCCAAGGACTCGTGCGAGTTGGGCCTCACTTCCTCGACGGAAGGGGGCGAAAGCACACCACCACACAACTGTAGGAGCTCAGGCATGATCTGCATGACCGGAGCCGTGATTACCGAACTCGTCCTAGCACGAGGAGAGAAACAACCATGAAGGCTCGCTCCACTCGCACCCACTTTGTCATCATCAGGCACAACCAAAGGATCGGCATGCGTCAGGGAGAGCCTACCCAACGCCGCTTCTGCCCGCTCCAGAAAGCCCCCAATCGCTAGCATCCAGCCATGCAAGGAGTCAACGGCCTCGTGAAGAGGACGGATGGCCTCCTAAAAAAACTCAGCTTGCTTCTCTAAAGCGGATTCCATATCCGCTGAGGCCAAAGAGCCAACAGGAGCAGAAACAACTGACGCCCAGGACCGACGACGAGGCACATCAAACGGCAGCGAGACCTCAACCTGGGCCCGACGAGGAGCAGTCGCTTGGCAGGGCGATGACGCGGCAAGACCTGCCAACAAGCTGAGAGGACGCCAAACGTTACATGTTTAAAGTTTATCTAAATTTAAATGTATCTAGACACTCTTTGGTACATAGATACATCTAAATTTAGACGAAGCTTTCAACATCTATTAATGGACTGAGGGAGTAGTAAAGTTGACTTGGGGCTTACTGAGCAGCACCCTGCGTGTTCAGAAGGTCACCAGTGTCAATGTGTCGTTGCCTAGTACATACTGTATGAACATGCACCGCCGCCGTCGTGTCCTGATGGCCATCTCTTCCTCATTACGGCGTGACGCGAAACCTTGGTTTTCATTGTCACAACAGCGACGTCTACATGCATGTTCATCCTCCTGGATCTCCCAAGGACGGCTCATCAATGCCGACGATCGATCAGAGTTTTCCCCAACAGATTTCTGGAGCACGTAAATGGGTGAGCCTGAAACGCGGCCCACGTTTCCCCGCCTGTCCTGTCTCTCCCAGAGTCCCAGCTAGGCACAACGCATCGGGGCAGCGCTAGCTAGCTGTGCATTCATGGCGCGGCATCCAGGGTTGATAGTCAGAGTTATTCACACACACATGGACGGTTCTTCGTTTCGATGTTCCGAGCTGCTTCGCTGCAGCTCAGCGCAGTGATGGCGGGCGGGCCGCGGGCGGGACGTCGACCGCTCGCGCTACTGTCGCTCGCATTCATTCGCGATGCGGAGTAGCCTGCCCCAACCAGCAACGGCGATGCGTGCAGCGGAGCGGCTGGCCGGCGAGATTGGTCCGGAGCAGGATGGGCACCGTACTGTCGTGGACCCGATCACTCTTGGATTTGACCCATCTCACGCTGTATAGAAGTAGCTAACGAAACAAACGGCAGCTCACAGATGTTTGATCACGTATCAGTTTCGAAATTCTCTCCTGTAAACAGTGGCTCGCTCCGTGACAGCGCCTGCACACCGGCAGAGCCAGCACGGAATCGACGCTGCAGCTTCAGACAGGTCATCGGGACATCGGCCATGTCCTGCGCATTCAGTTCATAACAGTGTGTTTGCAATCTCGGACGACACCGCACGATGCGAATTAATCATACGGTGATACGGTACGGCCAGTCTAATCGCCACGGTCTGCATAGCGCAGAGAGGCTTGTGCGTTTGGATTTACTTGAAACGAACTGGTTTGTTCGTCGATTCATTCCTGAACCGGGACTGGCTTGGAGTGCTCGGCTGGGTCTGTATAAAATTGCATTGCCCCATCTAATTTAAGTTTAACAACAAAGGGGAGTGAGTACTCCAGAAGAACAGCGTTGCCTGGCTGGCTGACAGTATAATACTAGCAAAATGTACAAAGCGAGAATGCGTCGAGCCACACGCAGCTACCCTAGCTCCACCGAACGGTGCGCACCACTCCACTTGCAGCGATAGCTTGTGCTGATTTCAAGGAAACCACAAATGGAGCCCGATCTCCATGGTAGCGTTCTCTTTCTTCTGAAAAAAAAAATGTAAACCCACATTTGTAAATTCTCAGACAAAAAATCCTAGGCGTAGATAGTGTCGAACTCTAACAGAGCGCAAAATCTCAATCCAAAATTCGTTATGTTCTAGTCTATACAAAACTGATATTGCCTCTGTTCAAGAAAAGATGTCGCAAGTTTATCTAGATTTAGATTGTAGATACTTTATAGCGTATAGATATATATCCAAATTTAAATAAATCTTCGACATCCTTTTATGGATGGAGGAAGCATGATAATTCTGCTAAGTTTTCGAGTTATGAAAATGTCTAACTCTGCTGCTAGTTCTACGTCAACCGAGAACTAAGTTTATTTAAGATCAACTCTAAAACCGTTAGATTTGCGCTGAGACCCATGCACATTACACATGGGGTGTGCATTTGCATGTCTTTTTTTTTTCATAGCACAAATTAATTACACATGAAATTAGGTGACCAATTAAGTTAGTTGTAGATCAACCGAGAACTAGCTGTGTGTCCAATGTCTAATGTTCACCACACGCAGATCTACATATTTGGCACTTGTTCTCAGCCTTAAATACAACGAATTTTGGACCGTTCGGTAGTAGATTTCATCATTAGATACATCTAGGATATTTTTCGATTGCTTTTAACTTTCAAATGTCATTCAAATTTTTTTATCAAAAAAATCGAACACCGTTGGGAGGGATTTGTCTGCTCTCGTGCTATTCCCCAATATATATAACCACACATGTACTTGTAGACGCGTGCCTCAAGTGTTTAATTGATATTTGAAGTGTTCGTAGTGTTCAATCGATGTTGAAGTGGTAAATTTGAAGTTTGAAATGTCGAATTGAAGTTTCCAAATAGTCCCTGGTGCCCTAAAATGCATCATGACATAAAATATCTTCTCAACCTAAAACTGAGTTGGTGATGTAAATTTCACTTGTTAGTTGTAATGCAAAAAATTATAGGACACCTATTTAATTTTAAGTGCCTTAAAATACATCATCTACTCAAAAGGCAGTAATAGCAAAATGTCCAAAACAAAAATGCACCTAGCCACACGCAGCTACTCTAGCTCGACCGACCAGCCCACTTTGGTGCGCACCACTCCACTTGCAACGATAGCTTGTGCAGCTGTGCTACGAGTTTTTCCCGGCTTCCCGCTATATATAAGCACACATGTACTGGTACACGCGCAGAGACATCGCCTCCATAGTCCATACTCCACAGCATCACTCCTCCCAAGTCCCAAGTGACGCACGCACGCTCGATCGATGGCGATGCTGCGGCTGAAGTGGGCGGCGGCGCTCGCGTTGCTGGCGGTGGCGGTGAGCACGGCGTCGGCGGCGCATAGTTCCGCTCCTGCCCCTGGTGCTGCGGCTCCGGCGGCGCATCATTCTGCTCCTGCTCCTCCCATGGCCGCGACACCGCCGGCGCATCACTCTCCTGCTCCTCCCATGGCCGCGACGCCGGCCCCGGCGCCGGCGCCGGGGGCGACGATCAGCCCGGAGTGCATGGACGCGGTGCTCAACATGTCCGACTGCCTGCCGTACGTCACGAGCGGGAGCACGGACAAACACCCGGACAAGGCCTGCTGCCCGGAGCTCGACGGCCTGCTGCAGTCCAACCCCGTCTGCCTCTGCCAGCTGCTCGCCGGAGGCGGCGAGTCCTACGGTGTCAGCGTCGACTACAAGCGCGCCATGGCGCTGCCGGGGGTCTGCCGCCTCAACGCGCCGCCGCTCAGCGCGTGCGCAGGTACCTGTCTCAGACACATTTCGAACCTGTATAACTTGTTAGTGGTAGTAACTTTTTTTTTTTTGCGGGTAGTGGTAGTAACTTACATGGAGGAAAAGAAAAATTATAGATATATGCTCCGTTGAGTATGCACAGAATATAGATTTCTTCTCCGAGAGGTGATAATTTGGTGGAATAAGGGAGATCCTCGTTTGCTCATACCATAGCTTTAGCAGCAGTGTGACCAATCTTTATCTGGATATGGTTTCTCCAACTCAATTGTTCGACTTAACATTCAAGTATCATCGAATTACCCTCGCAAATAACTTATTAACCCAAATTTTTTTTAACATATGCAGCTTTTGGGGTCCCTGTTGGGCCTTCTGCTTCATCGCCATTAACAGACGTCTCCCCATCCGGTACTGGACCGCAAATGCCTGGTGAGCCATTACTACTCCTCTGCTAGGCTTGCTGCTTCAGTCCTTTTTTACTAGAGTAACTCTTACTAGTAGTGTCCTCGACATGATTGCAGTCCATACCTATCTTGAAAAATCAGAAGTTACTATCCTTTTACTACTGCTCCAGTTTTTCCGTCGTAAGATTACTTTTCACATATCCGTTTAGAAGTCAAGCAAAAGTTTTGTACAATAAGGCATTGGAAGTATCTAGAAATCTGAATGCAAATTTCTCTAGATATTTCATATTTCATCCCACTCTACATAGGAGAACAGAGGATAGTTCTAGTGTTCTACACAATGTTCATTAGAGTTCTTAACTGGTGTGCTGTTTATCATTCTACTTGAAGATGGAATACTTGTTCGCTCTTCATTGGAGCATCGCACACTGCTAAATTTTGCTTCTGACGTTCATCTGCCCCGTGTGTGCTGTGTGTGCAGAGAACCCGCCTTCCCTATCGCCGTCCAAGTCGGCCAGCTCCAGCCGCTTCACCGCCCGTGGACTCGCCGCTCTCGCCGCGCTACCGCTCGTGATCACGGCCGCCGCCATGTTCTAGACCAACATGAGTTTGGGGCTGTGACATGTTCTCACACGTCTAGCCCGATGATTACATTCTTCTCCATTCTTGCCTCACATTGTCTATCGTCCGAGAGATTTTTTTCCGGTTAATTCGTTCCTTGTGAATTGTGATACTACCTCTTTTACTTGCTATATTGCTAAAGACGGTGACCTCCTGTGTAGTTCGTAGTTTTACATCGCTATCTTCATCTTGTTACAATGTTACCTTTGTTACATGTTGATTCCTCCTATAGACCAAAGCATAAATCGCCATTAATTATCGTGGCAAGCTGCTGGTCGTGCGATCACGTGAAGTGTTCGCTGATGAATTTGAGCATTTATTTGGCCGGCAGAGTTGGAGGTTGGAGAGGCTCGCGGTGTGGGAGTGAAGAATCATTGTAGGAGTAGTCGCCATCGGCAAGCAATGCAATCGTGACAGGCCGGCACAGACGATTGTTGTTGGTTTCATCAGTGTCGAGATTCGTTCGATTCAATTCCTCAGCTGCTACCTGTACTCGGTAGCTCTCCGGCGCCTCTCCAAAACCGCACCTCCCCGTCTGAATTTGCCTGCATTTATACACGAGTCTGAAGAGGCGATTTCTTGCCGTCCAATAGGAACAGTTTTCTACGGCACAGCTGCCTCCCATTCCCATGAAGAATACAAGTCATTTTCTGACTTTGAGCACATATACTAAAGCACAGACGAACAGCTTCAGGCGCAACTCCTTTTCTCCTGCTGTGAACTTTCGGTCTGAAAACGAGCTTCTTTTTAACACCGCAGCCAGAAGAAATAAGAGGACGTCTCAGTTTACGGACAGAAAAAGCTCTACTGAATTCGACTGGACCACGTGCAACTCACACGATTCTCATGGAACTGACAGTGCAAAAAAGGGGTCTTTTGCATTTCAAAACGTTAGTGGCTTCGTGATGTCATAGTGCAACTAATCATTCTTCCACGTAGCAAAGATAATAGAGAAAAGAATATTAGGCGGTTAAATCATATCAGATATATAACCAAACCATTTCATTGAGAACAAGACTTGTCTTTTCTTTGCAAGGGCATTGGAAAGAATAGCTGAATCGGCTATACAGATTAGACATTATCCTTATACCTCCCCAGACATTTTTCAGAGAATTGTATATACCAATCACTGCTGAGCATGTTGCCCCGTTTGAAAGAGGAGCACCAGGCTGGGTTTTTATCCACCGTCCAGACAGAACCCAAGAGGGATTCTTGAGAACATGGTGCATATACGTCTTTTCCTTGTACAACTGGTATGCACGCTACTGTGGTGTTTTAGAGCTCAGACTCCGTGATAGGCCTGCAAAATGGAAGTGACAAACGTAGTGGGTAAATCAGTCTTCCATATGAGTCCAGAGCTAAAGTGCATGTAGTTATTACCTTTTCAAATCTATTTACGGCTTCATAATATAACTAATCCTGCCTCTCCAGATAGTTCTATGTATTTTAGGAGAAAATGTAATAGAAAATTCTGTAGTTAAACAATGAATCAGGTTCATTCAATTATGTTTCTGTAACCTAACCAGAAACTAAAAAGGAGGGAGTCTATTGTTGTTACTTTGTAGTTGTGACCTATACGCACACACCTGTTTAGTTATTATACGAAAGCTTAGGATATGAAAGATCTAGAAAAGGACCACTGTGTGTAAGAAGTGCAGTACCTTTACCCTTATTCTTGTCCTTTGGTAACAGCTCTTCAGCACCAATTCTCATATCAGCATTAGACGAGCGCCTCCTTGACTTTCTATCTAATGCCTCGACCTCGACGATGAAGGTTCCACAGACAGGACGATGATCTGAAAATTTGGACTCCCCGCGGTAGTAGGATAACTGTGAAGTGCCATCTCCACGCCACAATATCCTGTCACACCTGAGCAAGTTCTACTACTTGAGACGTATTCAATGCAACAAGTCACGCAACAGATGGTTCACACACATAATACTCAGTCACTGGAAGAAAGTAACTTTAACTACATTACTGTACATTAAAACTACATCATGCAGCATTTAATTTTTTAATATGCTGTGGCATGGAAGTAATTAGCACCACATGCTAAGGCCTCTTTGGTTTAATGGACTCTCAAAGAACTTTTGGAGGATCTTGATCCTTACGAATTTTTATGTTCTAAGATATGCAAAGTGTTTACATGTTCTAAACAAAACTCTTCGAAACATTCCAATGCTTCCCCTATGGTGCAATAAAATAACCATTCAACTTTGTAGGATTTAAGATGGCATAACAATCACAGAGGCCCTGTGTTTGTGCCAGATTAAGACATTATTGTTTCCATGTTTTTCAAACAGGGCTTCATTTTCACAGAACTAGTTAAAAATGGTGCATACCATGCTGGTGTTCTCCTCTTTTTATTTGATGTTGCAGTCTCACCAGCATAAGCATCCGAGTTGCAGGAGTACTTGTATGTTGGAGCAAAATATATCTTCCCCTCATTCCACCCCTTAAACACTCGTCCAGCATCCCGTTCAATTTTAAGCTGAAGGACAAAATAGGACATAACATTAGGGAAGAAAATATTTGCAGAAGAGAATTACAGTTGCCAGAATAAGGACATCTTTTGAAATATTTTATGTTACCTTTTCTGATTTATTTAGTAGCACTAACTTCTTACAAAACTGGAATTTGTCAACTAATAAGAAGTTACCTGATCCTTTTCAAAAAGGGCATCCCAATTATTTTCTGTCAAAAACTTTTTTGTATCTGCGTAGCTCAGTGCAATACGGTAGTTCAAATCCCCAAACCATATCACCTTGCTGAGACCAACAGTGAACTAGTTAATTCTAGAATACGAAACTGACAAGAAGATGTACAAACATAAATATCACTGCACTCTTACTCATGCTCAAGAATTCTCTCTGGGATTCTTCGCCCAGCTCTCCTGCAAAGCCTTGAAAACAGCGTGAGCCGCAGTATCTCTAGAACATCAGAGTTTCTTTTGAATTCATCGCCTTCTTTCTGACCTGAAGCCAAATGGCTGCAGATGAAACAAAAGCTTGTCTGGTGCACTGTCATGCTTACTGATATGCATCCCTGCAGTAGAAGTGTATTCAGGATACGGATAATTGATTACAGGATTACTTCAAATCTGATTCAGTCCTGACCTTGTTTCCTAGACAGCCCAGAATTCCTCGCCCTATGCACGACGTTCTTAGATGGCCGATGTGCTGCACTAGTTCTTTCTTTACCCAAACAGTGACAAAAATACCAACCATTTGTTTGCACACTATGAGATTATATTTTAGTTGATCCCTTGCAGTGGGAGCAGAAATTACTTCACTTAGAACAGAGCTGCGAGAATCCCTTGTATTCTCTTTCTCTTCCTCTCCCGAGGAATCAGTCTCGTCAACGTGTTTTTTCGGGCGTCGAAAGCAAGCATCCTTGTAAGATGATTTGATCATTTCGATTGGGCAGTTGCAGGTCTTAAGCTGCTTTCTGTGGAGTGGCATGAAGGGTTTACTAATGGATTTCAGAAAAGACTTCTGAAATATTGTAGAACCACTTGCTGTTTTTGTTAAGTCAGAGAATGAAGCATCGAGGCTTGAAGAAGCTCGGGAGGAGGTTGATTCGTTGGAGGGAGATGGCTGATGCTGAAAGACATTGGTATCATTGTCAGCAGGCCGGTTTAATGCTTGGTTTATAAGAACAAGCCATTTTGCAGCTGGTTCGTTGTCTTCTACCACAAGCACGTTACCAGCATTGAGCGGAACAATTTCCTGAAAACTGTTTAACGATTAAATGAGAAGAATTGATGGCATGAATAAAAAAATCACTAGATACCCTTGAAACTTCAAAATGGACCAGGATTTATTGTGCTGAATACAAATACTAAATGTCTCAATGACAGTCCATTGCCACATCAAACAAAGTTTACTTGTAACTTTTCAGCTATGCACTGAATCTTTTTATATGAGAAGAATTATATTCAAGCATTAAACAAGCTTTATAACTAGTAATGTTGGCAGAAAAATATCTTTGTATCTGTTAAAAGATCAGTGGAAAACCTACCCCAAAACATAAATATCTGAATTGTCATCAGGTGGAACAAAATCATCCATGTTCAGTTCAGCAGTAGGTGCTTTCCCACCAACATTCCAGGTAGAGACAAATATTCTGTTAACAAAAGTAGAGAGTAATGAATCTGATCTGTTGGTATTGAAAGGGATGGGAAAATGGTAGGATACGAAATTTCAGCTATGTACCTGAGGGTCTCAGTTGTTTTATTCATAGAGGGTTGGGCCAGGAAATGGCTGAGACGTATGCTCTTAACTCCTGGTTTGAATTAAAGCGGCAAAAGAAATCGATTGAAATAATCAAAATAATCAGACAAAAGCACAGGTTCTGCTAGATATTAAAGTACCTGATAATGTTCTCAGTGGGGAAGAGGATACTGTCTTACAAGAACTTAGTCCTAGGTCACCTGCTGTAGTAAATATAGGAGCATATAGCACAGTTAATTCCTGCACGTTGTTTCGTGACTATGGTGGAGCTTCACATTAATATCTATATAATTTTAGACCATGCTTCCTAAACTGAAACAATGTCATGCTTTGGTTTGTTTTGGTTCTACAAAACGATGCAGTGTTCAGAAAAATGAAATGACGGGTTATGGTCAAAGCCTTTATGTTACATGCTTGTTTGGAGTTTCGACTTTGTTAATCGATTTTACAAAAGCATGCTTTCTGGGTAAAACTCGCCACTGTTGATTCAAAGTGGTTATTCAGTTAGGGAACAGTGTGGTGAAAATGTTGCTTGACTAAAGTTTGTTTCAAATTTTTCCTTCAAAAATATTGTTGTACTGTTTTTATTTTGAGTTTTGCAGAAAACAGGAAAGACTTTTTTTTCTTCTTAATATTCATAATTTCGAGTTATGAATATTTTTTCAGGTTTAACGAAGCAAGGTTTTAGATTCACGACCCACACTGAAATAGATTGAATTAAATCTAGCTTTGGTGAAAGATAGGATGAATACAGCCCCCACAGATATCTCCATATGTCACATAGGAAAGGTAAAGGGCAAATGGTAGATTAGTGTTTCCCGAAAATGAAGGTATGTTGTGAAGGGGTGGATCTGAACCAACCTGCATTGTAGCTTGAACCGTCTGTCCTCTTTGCAGATTTCTTCTCCTTTGTACCGAAAAGTTTTGGGTGACAACCCTGGAACGCAAATCCAGTAGTATCTTTTTTAAGACAAAGTTTTTTTTTACATCTATAGACAATGCAGTTGAGGAAATGCATGTCACCTTCATTTTTTCCTCGCCGCCGGTGAAGGCCATCACATCAATAGCTGAACCCAGAACAAGCCTCTCCCTCTCTCAGTTCCAAGTCCGGTCAGCAAGTCCTCCAATACTCCAAGGTCGAAGGATCTGCAAGGAGAGTTCATCACAGGATTCATACAAAGATGCAAAATTGGAACCATAGCACTGCAAATTATGTTGATGAAACAAACGATCGAAAAAAAAAACACCCGGCTGAGACAGAGCAGGAAGAACACACCGATCCTCGTAAAAATCCCCCAACAGTTGTGCGTCGTCAAGATGCAATTCTGTATCGCACGCCTCCTCTACGGATCCTACGCACCCCAAATTGATAATGCCAGAAGGACGGACGGACGGACGGACGCACCCACCTTTAATCAAAGAAATCAGCCTCCTCCGGGCAGATCCTGGCGCTCCCGCGATCCCAAACCAAAACCCTCTCTGCTACTACAACTCCGCTGGCGGCGGCGCGCGGCGAGCCCTGGAATCCGGCAATGAGGAATGCAGGGCCATCGGCGCGCGGGGACCCCACTCCCCCTCCGTATAGTACCTCCTTTAAACCAATGCAGGGGACAACCGCGGCGGAAGGAGGGAATAGTTTAAGGGCCGGGCTGCCGCGGTGGCCCGAGGGATGGGAGGGAAGGAATGCGCCTCGACGATCCGCGTCTGCATGCGGCGGCGGCGGGCGGGCGGGCGGGGGTTGACCGGAGCAGCGAGTTAGAGGGGCGCACGCACGTGAGGCGGAGAGTGGAGGAGGTGGGGAGAAAGTGGGGGAGGAGTCGGACGCGACGCCGACCGTGTCAGCCAGCCAGCAACGGGATTTCCTTGGATTTTGGTGGTTTGGATGGACGTGGTGGTGCTGCTTTGGGTTCTCATGGAGATCCGTGGAGCGGGCGTCATGTGCCTCCCATAATTCCGTTCCGGAGCCGACAGCAACGTGACACACGTCGACTCATGATTCCCGAATCTATCCAACGGAATGCCACACTCGCAAAAAAAAAAAAAAACTCCCTGAGTCGCAAAATGGGCCATTTTAGGCATACTAGTTGAATGCCCGTGCGCTGCCACAGTTAATCCCGTGTGTTTTTGAACAGTCACATGTACTATTTTATAAACATTTAGATTCCAATTCGCTTGAAGATATTACTTAGGTAGTTGCAAAGTGTTTATGCATGAAAAAAATTATAGACATGCTTTAGTTGATTTCTAATTGCACGGTGACTTAGTTCGCCCTCTTGTTTTCCTCCGAGCTTCCTTCTGCTCAGCCCTCTTCTTGATGCTTGTTGTCAACATCAAATCTCTTTTCTCAGCCCAGCATTTGGATCACCATTTGTCATGAAGATGCAGATCGGAATATTTGCCATTACAAACAAGAAAGTGCAATATTAGTACCTTGAGACATGCTTCAGAAAGGTATAGCAGCATCATTTGGGAGATACAAATCTTAACAATCATGTTTAGGAGAAAATCATGCCACTATGAGCTGAAATAAACATTTCCATTCTACTAACAATGTGTTCATGATAGATATATATATCCAAGAAAAATCAATGAATAGACAAGTCACTTGAACTAATGATTAGGAAGGCAAAGACAGTAAGATTAAGGTGGCAGTAAGAGATCAAAATCTCGGCCATAATTTGCAGTTAACTGCCATGGAAAAAATCTGCATATGGTTATAGCTTTCTGATTTTGAATGTAAAAAGTAGAAGACATGAGATGCATGTGGATTTAACTCGTTTTGGCTGTTTTTTACGCAGTATATGCCGATTGAGCCCAACATTAGTACCAAAACGGACGAGCAGTTTTAGAAACTTAAAGAAAACTAAGAGATTAGTCTGCCAGATCCATCACTTAGCATATACACACATGCACAAAGCTCACAACTTATTTCATTTCACCATTAATACTTGAAAGATCATAAGACTAAGAGATTACTGCTTTTATTTGTTGAACTCTATCCCCGGTCAGTTTCCACCTCATGTGATCGATGCAGAAAGAACTCAGGCTAAGGTGGCCTTTGGGTTCTAGGGATATCTTTTGGACAGGAAAGAAATCCATCAAGCACTTCTTGAATTTTTGCAGAATACAGAGTTAAGGAAGGATAGGGAGAAGTCACTGATGAAGGATAGGGAGGGGAGTGGGGGGTGAGAGGAGAGGCGTACCTCAACGCGATAACTAAAGTGAGAATTCTCATGGTAGCCGATATGACCATTTTATTTTCAAATTGATGCTTCAAGAAAGAATACGCACAAATTTCTTAGCTCAAAAACGAGCTGCATACCTACAGATTAGAAGAAATAAAATTTAGTATCATGCATTCTAAAAACTATTTGGACCAGGAAATTTTGTACGTACGATAGTGGGTCATTCAATATTCATAGATGTCAAAGAAAGCTCGTAATACTTTTAATGCAAAAATATTTCTACTCAAACTCACGGGCTGCGAAACAATGTAGGTCAATCATCTGCATTGCAGATTTTGGAAGGACATATGTATGAAAAGTTCATTACTACGCAACCGATGAAAATATGATGAAGAGTATTCACTAAGAAATCTGAAGTGGCGATATCCACTATGGAAGTACCCATCAAATGATCATGAGAAACTTGTCAGAGATATAAAACTGGTAGGAAGATATCAAGATGATGCCAAACATATATGTTTCAGAAAAAGGTCTAGCCATCAGTATAAGCGACCCCATTTGAATCCTCTCACCAGCATGAATCACCTCACCAGCATGAATCACGCTACCTTCTACTCTAGCCATCAGTATAAGCGACCCCATTTGAATCCTCTCCCCGTCCGCACCTTCTTGGCATGCAGTTTCAGCTCCGATGGATTTAGTTTACCCCAAATCCGACAACCCAACACAAAATCTCTCTCCCACAAGCCATTTCCGGGTCGCATACCTCCTCCACCATGGTGAAGCCTCTTCGACCTGCGCCCACCGACACTTCACCCGTGCCACCGCGATCCTCAAACTTATGAGTCACTCCTCCTCATCACTTCAGTACTATATATTTTACCTAGGACCGAAGCTCCATGCACATATGCCTCCATCTTGCATGCATTTCAATTATTTCCATTATCGCTGGCTTGTACTGTGCATTTGTTAAAAAATTATAATGCTACACTCGAAACAAATTGAAAGCAGTCTCTGTTTGACACTTCCAAGCAAATATATATTTTAGTAATATAGATTAGAACTCCAAGTGTTGATAATCCTTGCAAAAATTTGGGTAAGAGAGTGTACTTAAGTCATGGCAGAGATACATTTATACTTTTCTGATTATTGAGGTTGTTTTTGCAATTTTCAAAAATAAAGATGGTTATACTGTATATAAAGATGAAAAATAAAAGGGAAACAAACTGTGACTACCAGCATATGCTTCTGATCCCTCAAGATTACTCTGGTACTGGTATTCGGTATTCGCTCATCTTCAGAATACATGGATTTAAGTTATAGCATTTCTCGTCTTGAATGAAAAGATAAAATCTGCACCGAATGAAATTAATTCAGAATTAAAGAATGAGTAATCTAAGTAAAACAATTGGCAGAAATAAATTTGGAAAATTGGATATGAGTAATACATAGAGACACAAATGGCAGTTTATATCAGGGCCGCAGACTAATAGAAATATTCCATTTCCATTTTGAATACAATGGTATACTCTTGCCCTTGAATTTACTTGAAGAAACTGTAGGCCGGTAGAATCCTTGCACAAGAGATTGATACGATTCTGCAAGGTGACAGTGACAAGCACATCTAGGATGGAACTCGAATTGAATTCAGATAAGCTGACTTAGCAAGGAAATCGTGTTCTTCTAGTAGTAGAAAAATGATACAGAACACATATTCAGCAGCACCTTGCATACGCATCACGAATTGCTGATTTGCTCATGTCCATGTACTGTCCTAGTCTGTTTTCAGATACTCGTCGACATGAATCTCCACAGCTGAACAAATCTTTACAATATTTATCAACTCTTGGATTTGGTTATTTATCTAGCAATGTAATAAGTAAAAAACCACGAAGAATGTTAACAGAACCAGAAAAGAAGGCTTGTTGTAAACAAAAGCTACTGGAGAAGACAGTGCGGATGTCGTGAAAAAAACATGCTGACATTTGGCTTTCATGGTGGAGAAACAAGGATCTGTGCACAGGGTCAACACGGATCGCCGCGTGAGCGCCGGCAGTTGGGATAGAAATCTTGCTGCCTCCAGGCCACGCCGCGGACATCCACCAGGAGATGCAGTGCGGCCCCGATCCCCAGCTTGTCGGCGTCGGTGCACAAGGATATTGGCGTACACGGCGCGCAGAGGAGATGGCCGAGGGGATGGCTTTGGTTCTCTCAAGCTTGGAGTGATGGGCATGGCGCACGGTGCCTCTGCATCCGGCGGCGGGACCAACGCAACATGCGGTTGAGGAGGCGGTTCCTCGCCTGAATGGAGATAAGGGGGCGTCGCAGAGGTGGCGGAGGGGTGGCGGCGCGAGAGGGGGCTCCAAGAAGGTCGTGGGGAAGACAGACATGGGCATAGGCATGGTCGTGGGGAAGATTGGCTGCCATGGTGGTTCCAATCGGGAGAGATGTGAAGAGCGTCCGTTTTTCAATTTGCGGATCGCTCCATTTTTTTTTTGTGCGGGATGGGTAGGGGCAATCCGGATGTACCAACCATCTCACCACCTCTAGCCATTTAATATACTCCCTCCGTCCCGAAAAAAGCTGCGCGGGGGAGAATTTTTTTGAACTGTCGACCATTTTACAGAAAACCCCTTTACACTTTGAAATCAGCCCAACTAACTCCCCACAATCAGCGCACGGAAATAACGCACTGAATCAGCGCCGCGCGCGTGATCCGGCCGTGATCCGCCAGCGATCCGGCCGCGATCCGCGCTGCACCCCTGCATCAGCTCGCCGACGCCCTCCACTAGCTCGCCGGAGCCCTCCACTAGCTCGCCGGCGCCCTCCACCAGCCGCCGCGAGCAGCTCCACCTCCGGCGGCCGTCTGCCGCTCTACTCGCCGTCGGAGGGGCCGCCGCCGCTGTGAGCAGCTCCATCTCCGGCCGCCATCCGCCGCGACCACGCGCAGGGGCCGCTGTGAGCAGCTCCATCTCCAGCCACCGTCCGCCGCTCCGCCCTCCGTCTGAGGAGCCGCCGCGACCACGCGCAGGTGCCGCCGTGAGCAGCTCCACCTCCGGCCGTCGTCCGCTCACAGCGTCCTCCGTGCGCTCGCTGTAGCTTCAACGAACGTGGAGGCCATAGTTCTCCACCTCCTCGCCATCCGCCGCTCTTAGCCGAGGGTGTCCACTCCTCTGCCACTATCCATGTATGGCGAGTGCGTCGCCAAAAGAAGAAAGCAGCAGCTGCTGCGACTCTAGTCAATTTGTCGGTGAAGGAAAGGTACCTACAATTCCCACCAAACTTGGAAATAGCTGTCATCAGAGATTATCTGGGTGATTACTTTCCGTATGTACAGACTGGTAATGGTAAGAAGCATTACCTGACATGCTGAAACATGACTCAATCCATCAGTGTTGGTCTTCTGATCGTCCACATGATCACCTTCCCTGGCAACCTAGACAACATTTACCTCATGCAAATTTGGGTGATTATAGTTTCCTTATTTACCTCATGGTGTTCACAGAAATATAGATGGTGGCAAGAAATCCTGGTGTATCATGCAAATTTGGGTGATTATAGTTTCCTTATTTACCTCATGGTGTTTCACAGAAATATAGATGGTGGCAAGAAATCCCGGTGATATCATGCAAATTTGGGTGATTATAGTTTCCTTATTTACCTTATAGTGTTTCACAGAAATATAGATGGTGGCAAGCAATCCCAGAGATATCATGCAAATTTGGGTAATCATAGTTTCCTTATGTAGTGACACAGTAATGGCAAGATTGCATTACCTGACATATTGAAACATGTCAACTCAGTCCATTAATTTTGGTCATCAGTTTTGGTCTTGTGCTGGTCCACATGGCCACCTTCCCTGACAACCTTGACAACATTTCAATTTAAGCTAAAAGCAACTGTAGCAGTTCACATGTCTCAATTATGTAGAGTTGCTGATAATGCACAGTGCATTTGCATATCCATAACAAGAACATAAGAAAATGATAAGCATAGTTGTAACTTCAAGGACAACAGGTACTGAAATGCCATTTCGTTCAGAGAATGATTATCTGCTAAAGTTAATGTGACCAGAATTTTATTTGCTAAAATGAAATTGCAAATTTAAACTGGCCTGTTTGCAGATAATAACACATCAATAAGGCCGTATCTGCCTGAACTCATTACTTATCAGCTGCTCCTCGCAGGTCTTCCTTTCAATTGCTCCTCGCCGGTCTACCTTTCAGCTGCTCCTCGCCGGTCTACCTTTCAGCTGATCAGCAAGTTCACTATGGTGTTCCCAGACCTCAACAACGCCCCACTTGACCTCAACTACACTCCACTTGACGAAGATGATGTCCACATACCTGCAGTAGAAGAGGAGATGTTGGTAGATCAAGATGAAGAAACCAATATGGAAGGAGCAACTAGTAACAACAGACACGCAAACCTAACAAATGAGCAAAGATGGGGGCTTTACTTTGCTTTAGAAGTAATCAAACAAAGAGATGGAAAAGTTGACAAGACAGACAAGCAGCTTGTTGCATGCCTATTGAAGACAAGCCTACGAACTGTCGAAACGATATGGAAACAAGCAAATGACCAGATTAAGGAAGGTCTAGAAGTTGATGTGTCGAGCAGAAAGAAGGGAAATGTTGGTCGTAAGAGAAAGGACCTCGACCTCGAGAGGATTTTGACGGTCCCTCTTAACAAGAGAAAAACAATTCGATCACTATCCAGGGCCCTTGGTGTTTGTCCCTCCACATTACACAGAAGGTTCCAGTGGGGTCAGGTGAAGCGTGTCACTAACACTTTAAAGCCGTTGCTAACGGCAGCAAACATTTTGATGGCAAAATCGGCACGTGGGCTTTTGTGACGAAAACCCCAGCGGTTAAAAAGAGCAAAAACAGGCCAAAAGGGACAATGATAGTGCAACCATTGAAAGTCACTCGAGAGGTTATGCGGAACTATATGTGCAACCTAGTGATACCTGCTATACAGGACAAGTGGCCAGACGAGGATGTAGGAAGAACAATTTACATACAGCAAGACAACGCGAAACCTCACATCCTACCTCATGATGAGGTTTTCCGACAGGCCGTAGCACAGACAGATCTGGACATTAGGTTGTTGCAGCAACCTCCTAATAGTCCAGACATGAATGTGCTCGACTTATGTTTCTTTCCATCTTTACAGTCCCTCACTGATACTAGAGCACCTACAAGTATCCGGGAACTGATAGAGGATGTGCAACAAGAGTATGAGAACTACAAGGTCAACATGTTATATCGAAGCTTCTTGACACTCCAGGCATGTATGAGAGAGGTCATGAAAGCAGGAGGGGGAATAAAATACGAGCCCCCGCACTTGCATAAGGACCTGAAGGAGAGAGAAGGAAGGCTACCAATCGCTCTATCAATCACATCCGAGCTACTTGTAAAAACTAAAGAGCTTATAGAAAAAGGAGAGGCAAATTAGAAAGAGTATGAGTGGAATAGGAGTGTTATTGTGTTCATATGGATATTGTAGAGAAAGGAAGAGTAATGCTACTGTAGATAAATGAGTATTGTTTTTATGTTGTAATTATGCCTAGTTATAAGGAGAAACTTCGGCTCTGTTGCTTCAAGTACTGTCATGAGGAGCTAGTGGGTTAATTTCCTAACTCTGTCCATATGTTTGTTTTAATGAACTAGTCTCAATGACGCAACTTCTATGTGCTCTACACTAATTTGACTGTCTATGTTTGTTGCATCCTTCTGTGGAAACTCAAAGCATTTGAGTAGCAAACTGGCAGGATATTTGGATATGCTTTAAGAATTATTGGATGTGCTCGCAGCAGCCTTTACTGTTGTCGTACTGCAGCTTTCACACTATGTGAAATGTGACAAGTAGACAGATAAACGATACTGAAAATGGGATTATAAACTGTAACTACCAGCTTGACAGTTAACCCTTGGTTTAAATTTGGTTTCTCGGCATGCTTGGGCAGGTTAGGTGCCGCTTCAAGAACATAATGCCTAGGCACCTAAGTTAATAATGTGGTTAAAAAAGGAGCGGGAGTTTTTTGTGTTCTAACCCTTAGCCGACATATAGAGTTTTACAAAAGAGAAAAACATAATCTCGCAGGCATCTGATAAACGAGTACTCGAGCGAGATGGTTTACCCGAGAATGAGTCCCGGAATGAGTCCTCGAGCGAGCCACCTTCTCGGACCTTCCCTTCACCGTCGGCGGCCACTTGATGTCGACAGAGCCGTCCAGGTTGTACTCACGAGCTTCTGAAGCTCTCTTTTTTTTTGGCAAGAACCGTGTTCTCCCGATCTGCTGACCTGTAGACGCAATTGCTTAGAAAATAAACATCGAATTTTCCATAGATCAATATCTATCAGGACATCAAGTGGGAATGAATCAGAATAGTAGACCATCAGCTAGCACAAGCTTAATCAGTAATAACAAGGTGACACAAGGCAAACCATAAGATATGTGCCTTGAGGTACCCAAACTATTCTGAATCATATGACAAACAGCTTCTAAAGTTCAGTGAAGGAACTCTCAAAAGTCAAAACTGCACAGTAAAATCAAATGCGTGTACACTGCCCTTTACAATCAGGAACACACCATCGCATCAAGCATACAAATGGGAAGCAAATTGCAGATTAGTGCTCTAGGGAGGAACGGATCTGAAATTCTGAAAAGACAGCAAAAACTGCCCCAGTAAACTCGGCCACGAACCCCACGACCAAGCAACAAGCAAGCAGTTGGCGCAAAAGCAGAGGCGTTTTTCAGAAATATTTAGGCAAGCACGAGCTTAATGCAGCACGGGGAATGTCGCGAGAGACGAGACGCACGCACCTGGTGGAGGCAGGGAGTCGGTTGCCTCGCCGGAGGAGGACGCGCCGTGCGCCGAGCGGAGAAAGAAATCCCCTTCCCTTGCGTCGGCAGCTCTCCGCTCTATCTATCCGTGGCCCTGCAGCAGCGCGCGGCGGCGCGGCACTGGGAAACCGGATCATACGATTCGCGGCGGCGGCACATCGTGGGCGGACCGTCGCGGCCGACGGCGCAGCCTGGCACCGGCGCGGCGTGGGCGGACCGTCGCGGCGGCCGGGCAGCAGCGGAAGGACGACGGGTTCTCATCGCCTCGCCGCTGACCACAAAGAATCGATTTTGGATCCAAAAATCGATCCTTGCCAGAGCATGGGCTAGGGTTTGTGGTCGGGCTGCCGGATAAAGCTTCCATGCCATGGGATCGACAGAGGAGGAAGAAGGGTTTCCGTAGCGCTGGTCGGGTGGCGTCGGGAGCGCGGCGGAATCGGCCAGCACCGGCGACGGGACGGAATCGGGATTGGGGATCGGTGGTCGCGGACAGATGTTCTCAGGTGAAAAAGCGCGAGGGGGTTTTCGCAAAAACGTCAGCGCGCAGCTTTTTACGGGACGGAGGGAGTACCTGATTTCTAACTATTGCCTGGGCACGCTGTAGTTTTACACGGTGCTCCCCTCTCGCGGTCGTCGGATCGTGATCGAACGGCTCGAACAAAGCAGCGCAAGCGAGAAAAAAAAAAGACGACTACCTCTTCCCCGTTTCCCCGTTCAAAGTCAACTTCGTCCTCAACTCCTCTCCTCTCACATCTCAAAAAAAAAAAAAAAACTCCTCTCCTCTCTTCACCCGTGTCCACTTCCTCTTACCCCCTCGTCGATCTCCCCACTAAATCAGCCTCGTCGGCGACGAGCGGTCCGCCGGGAAGCCGGGGGGTGCTCGTCCTTGTGGGTGCGAGCGGTGGAGCAGCCTCTCTGCGGACGGCGCGGATCGACGCGTCCGAGGCTGGCGCTGGGATTCGACGCATTTGAGGTGGGTGGACGGGCTTGGAGGCGGAGGCGAGAGGGCATCGGCGGCGTGGTGCTGTGTCCAGGCTGCGGTGTACTTCCGTCCTTTTTTGGAGCTGCTTCGATCTCGGGTGTTTCCCCATCCGGTTGTTGCTTTTCCGCGGTGCTGATGTAGGGTCGACGTGCTTTCGATTTTAGTTGCTTAGCAGTCGATTCGCATTTGATCGTAGTTGCAGAGATATAGCCCCGGCTAGCCTTGGAAGATGCGCAGGCTATGGTGGCAAATACTTCGTCGAATTTTTAGGACTGAACGAGTGTTCCAGCAGGTATACTCGTAGCAGTCGTAGGTCTCCGTTGTTGCCATGCTCCATGGACGAGCTGGCTCCGCCCAATGCTTGATTTCTACCTCTTTATCTAACATATTTCTGTCACGGTGGTGCTTGTAGGGCAGTTTCAGCGTCGCTGTTACATGCCTCTGTTTCAGTTTTAGTGCATGGTGCAGATAACCCATGTAGTTCATACATGTTTCTTTTTTCTAAATGGTGTTGATATATTATCAAGTAGAAATGTCAGGGTTATAATCAATCACTGTTTAGCTGGTGCAGAGCAGTACATCACACCAGTAGTCAAGGTTCTATGACTATAAGCTGCCAGGGAGGTGCGCCGTTGACTGATCTTGGGATTTTCTGAACATCTAGCCTATAAGTTTCGGATGGAATGGGCAAACTGCGCGGATTAAGCATACAGCAAGATGGCTTGAGAACTTCCCCAGGAACTAGAGTTTAGAGCATTAACAACATCCTGACAGTCACACTCCATGGTTATGGGTTGGTTGAGAGTGGTCTCAATCTTCATGCTTCATAGGACAGCCAAGGCTTTAGCTTCTTTTGTTGATTGGCATCACATAATAGAGCCTCAAGCAGACATGATAATTTCCCCTGTATGGTTCCTGGCTATTGCCCCCAGTGCCCCGTACCATCTTCAGAAATGAAGGAGGCGCCGGTGTTGATTTTCAGCCGACCTGTACTAGTATTGCTCCAGGAAATGCAAGAATATCTGCCAGTTATAATATGATCAGTAGTAACACGTTCAGGAAAAAAACGTGATCTTCCCTTTTCCTTTATGGTTGTGTTTGTTCCAACCATTCTTGATCAAAATGGTGGTGTTAAGATAGTTTATAATGAACTAAGCTGAGTTATTGATCAAAGCATCACCTATGCCGAAGATGGTGTCGTTGCGCAGATGCCACACCATCAACCATAAGAACAAGAGCTTTGATCTCATTTCCATTATATGATTGTCTAGGATGACCCATTCATCCTCAGTTTTCCCCGCGTCTTCTTCTTTGGGTAGATGCCAGACCTCACGCATAGCCTAACGGAGGGCTTGAGCTTTGGTGCATGACATGACCGCACAGAGTTCAGGTCATACATGTTTCTCCATACCATAGTATGTTTTGATGCATTTTTATAGTGTGCAGCTATGTGCTCTGAGTTTTTTCTGTTAAAATAGCACTTTGTCGTATGTTCAATTTTTGTTGTGAAGCAAATGTGTTCTTAAAATCTTATGGATGTAACAGATCCACTCAATCAATAGTACCAGATGTATTTTTTTATACACGGGGTGTAGGTTTATATTTTTCACTTTGAAGGTTTTGATCATACACACTGGCTAGTTTTCTGAATATCATGTAGGATGTAAATACATCCTGTTTCGCACGACTGCATTGTCTTGCCTACACGTAGGATGTATATTTCATATTCCTGAGTTTTTTTCATAAGGATATACAATATGATCTTCCAAAAGTTAATTGGATGGAACAAACACATGAAATCATTAGTATTAGATGTATTTTTTAAATGTTGGATGTATGTTCTCATACATGAACGTTAACATCATTACTATTATATGTATCAAAATACTAAGTATGTTTTTTGATCGCTGTTTGTACAATAGCTGGATGCATATTTCCATGTTTTAAGAAGTAATTTGTATGTAACAAACTAATAAAATCATTAGTACTAGTTGTAGTTTTTTTCACATGAAGATTTTTTTGAGAATAAATGGTTAATGCATAATCTGTAGCATGTAAATATTAGTCATTAAATACGCCCTGGTTAATGAATAATCGATTGGACTTCATCGTCGCCTTTGAATCATAGATTGATAGCGCGTTTTTCTGTTGACAGTTCCATGTCAGCGGTGTTGCTCCCAGTAACTTGCTTGCCATGCTTCGCTGGTTTAGTTACATCTAGAGCTTGTGTTCAGCTTTGATGTCAAGCTTGTTCCATAAGTGGTGGTGCCTTCTCTGCCGTCCCAAGTGTGTTCCGTGTAGTGTAGTTGTGCTCCTGCTTTTAGTTTTAGCTTGTTGTTTGATCAACTTTGCAAGAGGTTCTCCTCAACACCTCTTATCGTTCGGCCGTGATGGCTTTATTAATTTAAAGTTGGGCTTTATAGCCTTTTATCTATCAAAAACTCAACATGGTAGCTGCCTGATGCCCACTATTAGATCGGTTTGAACATGTGGGGATTGAACCCGTAGCTGGGAACTAGTTTGGATGGGTTTGTGTGGAAAATTGTTGTAGTTTGGTTTGGTTTGGATCCTAGTATGCAGCATTTAGTTTGGTTGGGATAGGTTGGTACACACTTTGTACAATTTGGGTTGGATTTGATCTGGTTTGAAAGCATTAACAGCCGTAACAGTAAGGGATCTTCTAATTTTTTGCTTCAACTGTAAGTAAAATTATGCGTATGGATGTATTATTATGCCCTTATTGTATCATATGATGTACTTTTATATTCCTTGAAGTTTTGGTCAGATTAAACTGTAGGTTTCTTGTTTGATTTTTTTATTCAACATGATGTATTTTCATAATAATATTGTGCATACAGGATGTATTATTGTATCATAGGAAGTACTTTTGCATCCCTTAAAGTTTTGTTTCACATTACACAATAGGGCTCTTTCCTAATTATTTTTTGATTCAACATGATGTATTTTCTCGTTAAAAATTTGCATATGGGATGTATATTTCTAGTCATATGATGTTATATTTTTATTCTCTCAAGTATTGGGTCAGATTAGACAGTATATTTTTCTTGATTCAACATGATGTATTTTTTATTCTGATGCATGTTATTCTTACATCCCTCGATTATTATTTTTAATCAAAACCACATCAATGTGTTTTCAATGGTATATGTAGTTTTACAACTAATGAATTGCATATGTTGTTTTCGATTTAGTCTGCATTGTCGCACAACCATAATGTAGTTGTTAATAGTTTGTGATGTATTTTTCCATGTAATATATTTGCTAAAAAATATTTACACAAGCAATCTGGATGTAATTTTACAACTATCAGCTGCCATGTGTTTTTACTGTGATGTAATTTTAGTGTAAAACATAATAGGTTTATTACATCCATCTATTTGTTTTCATTTTTATCTAATACTCTCATTTTCCTTGGTACCTAGATTTATAGATCTAACTCATTTTCTCTGCCTGTATTTTTTTGAACACAAGATTAACTCACAGATGTAAATAAACCCAATATATTTACATCTACGTGGCGGCAGGGAGAGGCCTGGTACTTCTTGTCGATTACGTAGAGAAAAAATTCATCTACGGGTTGCAAAGCAAGCAATGTATTTTGTTACACTAAAAGGACGATGGTGCAGTTGATATTTTTTTGGGTTTTGCCGACCCCAGATGTGAATGTATTTTTTACTGTACAAGATTTACACTTTATTTTCCATGTACTAGTACTAGGGCGTTGGACTTTTGGGGTCCGCATTAATTGTGGTACCTGTACAAATCGTGGGAATACTGCGCACGGCACACTGCAGTAAGAAGAAAGGCTGGGCGGTCAAACTTCCCCTTTTAGGCCATGTTTGTTTGGGCTGCAGCTTTTAAAAAGCAGCTGTATCTGTTGAGCTGTGGAAAAGCAGCTGTAGGAAGCAGCTGTGAGAAGCTGAGATTTGATGTTTGGTAGGAGTACAGTGGATGGCTGCTGTTGCTGGTAAGAAGGATGAAATGTCTGAAATGCCCATGAATGTTGAAGTTGTATAAATACTAATTTGACACGAATTAGCTAATTCTAACTATTTTTTCATATTAAATATAAAACATCTCATATATTTAAAGATAATAAGAGAGTATCTTTGGTTAGGCTAGGCATTTGGCATTATCTTAAATACATTTCTTAGGCTAAAATAATTTTAAATACGTTTTTAACCAGAATATATTATCTTAAATTACATGTTTCTTGGGCTAAAATAATTTTAGAGGGAATACACATATCTCAAATTTTGGAATCACACACAGATCTATACACACATATCTCAAATTTTGGAATCATCCATGTACAAAAAAAAAGGAGAAATGGTGGGACTGCCGGAGAAGAACTCGGGGATGATGGCCGATCTCGGGGATGGTGGCTCGGGGTGGCGTCCAGAGAACTGCGGTCAGGGAGCAACTGGCGCTGGCGGTCCTGATGGCCCGGTGGTGCGCGCGGAACTCCTGGAGGTCGTCGAACCGGCTGGGGAGCGGGACCGGCGATGGGCGGAGCTCCAGCGGACTCGTCCTCTGCAGAGAGGAGAGTGTGGTGGCCGACGGGGACGAGCTCCGCCCAGTCGATTCGCCGCGAGCTCGACAAGGTCGGGAACGGAGAGGAGGAGGAGCCCTTGTACTTCGGCGGCGGGATCTGTGCCGACGAGGCTGGGGAACGGCGGCGGCGGCCAGGGCGCTGCAACCCTAACCCTAGCCGGCCAAGGATAGGAGATGGGGATGAGGGGGGAAATGGGGTCGGGGAGGAGGAGGTGTCGGGCTGATTGGGGATTGCAAGGGCAGATGGAAATATATATATGAATGGCATTGTTTTCTTGATTATTGCGAAGTGTAGGGGGTATGTTGGTCCAGTGTATGTCAGGAAGCAGGACAAAGCTCGGGAAGCACCTCGCCCGGTGCTTTCGCTGCTTTTCAGCCTTGCAGTGCATTTGGCGAGAAGCGATTCTCCACCACGCTTTCCTATTTCTCGCTGTTTGTTTGGGCTTCCGCTTTTGCAGCCTAAAAGCAGAAGCAGAAGCCCAAACAAACGGAGCCTTAGTAATGGCGCGGGTCAGTGCTTTCCGTTTTTTGGAGGGGCACTGTGGAAGACTACACGGTGCTAGGGCACTGTGTAGCCACGTCCTTTAATATACTCCCTCCGTCACGTAAAACATGTCGCACCTCTCCCTTCCCACAGCTCATTTTCATTTTTGCAGAAACCCCCCTAAAACATTTTGATTGTTTTAAATCTAGGCCTGAAATCAAATTTGAAGCAAGGTTCTTCTCGCCGGCGTGGTTCCCTGGTGCGGACGCCGTCCTCCGTCGCCGGCGTGGTTCCCGCGGAGGTGCACAGCTGCAGGCGACCAGATCGAGCTGCCGGACTCCATCGAGGACGCACACGACCTCCAGGACTCCATCGAGGACGCCAGCATCGCGGAGGCGCAGGAGCTCGCCGCAACGATGGACGGGGCAGCTCGACCTGGCAGCCGGCCAGCCTGCTAGCCCCGCTCCTTCCTCCGTCAGCGCCGCCCCGGTCGTCGTTCTCCCCCACCTCTGCAGCCTGCACCGAGCGCGGGCCTCGCCGCAGCTCCCTTGCACCCCGCGCGCGATTCACACCACCGGGGCTGGAGTCGTCCTCGCCGGTGAGCAAGCAGTCGCCACTTCGCCCCTCCTCCCCCGAAGCCGCCCTACCCCGCACGCATCCATTCCCGGCCGCCTCGGCGACATCTGAATCTCCGCCCGCAGGCCACCTGCATCTCAGGCTCTCCGCCCGCACACCGTCGACCTCGCGCTCGCCCTCAAGCACAGCCAGATTCCCCCATCCTGACCTTCTCCTCGACCTTCTGCAGCCGGTGTCCAACAGAACCAACCTCTTCTGCCCCGACGTCCTCCTCCAGGAGCTCAAGGTCAGCTGAATCACTGAAACCTGTGCATCTTGGTACTGTTTAACTGGAACTGTGTGCAGTTTTGTACTCCTGAAATGAAATCAGTGAGTATTGTTAACTGAAATGAAATGGTACTGTAAGGTGCGGAGGGGTAATAGACCAAACACTCATTTGACGCCCTATGCATATGAAGGTTGCTAATGAATTCAGAACGAGTACCAGACTGGAGTACAATCAGCCCCAACTTAAAAATAAATGGGACAAACTGAAAAATGACTTCAAAATTCATGTACTGTACTCCAGTTCTTCCGTATCTGAAAAATGACAAGACTGGAATACATTCAAATGGAACAGAGGGAGTATTCAAAAATATTCCTGTACATGCAATCAGTTCTTGCATATCTGTTACAGGGAATGTGCACCACTGAAGTAACAACACTGTCTACTGAAGGAAGGGTGAGCCCAGCCAAACATGTCTATGAAGCTCTGGATTATGCAACATTCATGCATGCAGTTTTAGGCCAAAACGCACCTTTTCCGGATGTGTATTGCAATCATCAGCAAGGCTGCAATCATCAGCAATCTTGCATATCAGGTTCTTGCATATTTTAGATGAACTCAAATCGAGTCCGAGAATCCAAAAGAGGTTGCTCAGAAGAGATAGATGTATCCCAACCGCTATTGCTCTCGCGTAAAGACTTTTTTTTACGCGACAGGAAAAAATGACTACGAATTCCCCTTTTTGTCCTAAGACTGCGGAGGAAATTAGGTGAAGTACTCCAGATACAAAGTACGGAAAAGTATCTAGAACTTCTCCCCCTGGTCCTACTCCCCAACCTAGAGTAGCTAAGTGTGGAAGTAAAATTAAGCCTTGTTCATACATGGGCTTTTCTGGTACGAAATGAGCCACTTCAAATAGGTTCATTGCTCCGGCCCAGAATACGATTAATCCGGCATGAGCTACGTGAGCTCCAAGTAGCTTACCGGACAAATTGATAAGTCTGGCATTCCCAGCCCACCAAGCAAAGCCGGTGGTTTCTTGGTCACGACCAGCTAAAATGAAAGTTCCATTAAAGAGCGTTTCCACGTGGTAGAACCTCCTCAGGGAATATAAGATTTTCATGAGGCTGATCCTGAGCTGCCATCCACGCACGAATACCCTCGTTTAAAAGAATATTTTTGGTGTAGAAAGTCTCAAATTCAGGATCTTCCGCTGCACGGATTTCCTGGGAAACAAAGTCATAGGCACGTAAGTTCAGAGCCAGGCCTACTACGCCAATAGCACTCCTTTAAGAATAGTTTTGCGCCATACCAGTGTGCTGGTTGAATCTGCTGGAGTATTTCTCTTTCTCCACGGGTCTACCCTCCTAATGATGCTGAGCTATCCTCTTCAGATACAGTCCGACTTCGCTGGAGTAGTAGAGATCTAGCGGGCTGACCCAAATCGTCAGATAGTGCATCCAGCGAAGTCACCCATTGGATCCGCTGGCAATTTGGACCGCACACAGAAAACAAACAATTTAGATTGAAGTTCAAAAAGCGCTCGAAAATTTGATAGAAATTTCAATAATTCAAACATAATTTACATAGTTAAAAACTAAAATATAAACCCTAGTTTGTTGCGCCGCCGTCTTCTTCATCGTCGGAGATGAGGTCAACGAAGGACGGGGGCGCCCACAACTGTTGCGCCTAAGAAGGGACCTCTGGCGGTTGCGGCACATGATGCGGCTGATGCGACATCTACTACGGTGGTTGCACGTACTGCGGTGGTGTCGCTGGCGGCGCGTACTGCAGAGGAGGTAGGTCAAGAGCTGGATGATGTCCACCAGCCCTAGCCAGGACCACTTCGACTCCTTGTCAGCCTTTGATGCGGCCAGGACGACGGTCGTGGCCGCCTCCTTGTCGTAGTCGTCGGGGACGAGCGCCTCCAGCTTCACAGTGGCTAGAGGCACGTCATCCATCTCGTCGCCCTCCTCGTTGTCGTAGCCGATCTCGTCCTCGTTGTCGGGTGCGGCATCCCCGAGCAGAAAATCCCCTTACTGTGGATCGTCTGGCGTGCCTCATGCTCCGAGGCAAGGAAGGCGCGCCAGAAATCTTCGCACCGATACACCTCCTCGTGCTGCAACGCTGGCGATAGCTGCTCGATTCGCCGGCGCATCTCCTGGCGCAGCACTCGTCGGTCCGTGGGAGGAGGCGGAACAGGGAGCCTCCACCTGTTCAGATGCCACCTGTGTGGCCGGGAGACGTTGCGGTGGCATCAGGGGTCGCCCTGCGCCCACCGCCGATGCCCCTCCAACACCGGCAAGTATCGACGGTTGTGACCTGGTTGCCGCGGAGGAGGAGTTGATGTCACCGCCTGTAGACCAAAAAACTACACCGGCTGTGGGGGTGGAGGAAGCAGGCGGGCGCTCACAGGGTTACTTCGAGGCGGAGAATCCTGGCGGGCACCGGCGGCCGGACGAGGACCCAACCTCGTGGTCGTTGGCGGTCTTCTTCATCCACTTTGGGAGCTTCATCATGGCGAGATCACGGAGGAGTGGCAATGGCGGCAGCCGTGGGAGTGGGGGAGAAGAGGCGGGCGCAACGGGGTTTAAGTATCGCTGGCCATCAATGCCGGCGCAGAATTTGAGGCGGCGAGTGCAGTGGTCAGCGGCGGCCTTGATGGCTAAATGCTACTGCCGGCTAGCCTTCTGTTGTCGGGTCTCTTCCAAGCGGACTCGCAGCACGCGCGATGTCAGCGCAGCGTCCGCGTCAACGCATCGGTTCCCCCAAATTTGGTAGGCTGATGAATCGCGGTGGATGGGTCAGTCCGTTTGGGTTGTCCCACTGGAGCATGCGCGGTCTGTCCGTCTGCCCACGCGGACCATTTTGGACAGCCCAGGAGCATTTGGGTCAGTCCTTTGGACATACCCTTAGAGAATCTTCACATGACGCCTTTAAATAGACATCGACAAATAGCATTGTCACATCCTCCCTTAATTTTGAGGAGTGGCTGCTCACCCTGATGTCTTTATAACAAACACCCTCACCCCTCCCCTGCCCCAGGACGAAGTTGAGGTTGCCGATGTCCGCCTCATAGGCCACATCTTCTGGGCGGTGGTCGTAGTCGTCGTCCTAGAACAACAAGGAGAAGCCGTTGTTCGACTCGCTGTCGACGCAGATAACAACACCACACTCGGTGGAACACCACCACTTGGCGTACTCAGGGTCCACGGGCGCTATGTCCAATGACCGAAGGATCACCTTAGTCAGTGATGAGTGCATTTTTGAAGTATGGTTATCTTATGTTTCTGTATGAGTAGTGATAGGATTTTGGTATTTTATGACGCTCGTGCGCACCTTTTATGCTTGTATCCACATCATCCCAAAATATGATGATATTGATGAACGTATCCGTCGAAGCTATCATACTGAAAATAAGCATGATATTTTGAATGATAAAAGTCATTTAAATGATTTTCCACGCACCTAGGTGGAAGTGTATGGATCCCCCATGTGTGATTTTGGTAATTAATGACAATCCCTATGGACTAATATTTGCATTGAGTTATATTTGTAGGAGTTGTCCATAGACAATGGTTGAACCATATGTTGGCTTCAAGGTTGCAATTAGAAGAAATTGATGAAGAATATCAAGTGTTAAGTATGTCTTGAAGATGAAGATGAAGTGAGGTGTAAGGGTACATTGCCCCTATGTGTGGTTTCGGTAATTAATGACAACCCCTATGGACTAATGTTTTCATTGAGTTTATATGAAGGAATATTCCATAGGTACTACTTGCTCTCCATGTGTTGGATTCGAGTATGGATGCCATGAAGATAAAGATATACCTTGTGTATTGGCATCAAGATCATCAGTATGAAGATATATATGTGATATGATCAAGAAGAAGAAATGAAGATGGAGTTCCTATGTGGAACTCAATATTATCCATGCTCTATCTTAAGTGAGTATGAGAAGATACAAGGTTGAGTTGGGCAAGTTCAAGATGAGCATCTTGAGCGGATCACATGCTTGAAGCTTGCCGTCCATTTGGTGATAGTGGACATGTGAAGATGTGCATCAATGAACCTTTCCCATCATAGTGTATGGGGGAGCATTTGTGAGTATACACAAAGCGACAATGATCAAGTGATGGGATGCGCAAGGCAAAGGTATGACCTTGATAGGTTTTCCTTTTACCGGTCTCGAGGTGGTTGATGGGAGACCGGATTATAGGATAGATAGCCGCACTATCAAGAGGGGCTTTCGGTTGGTTAACTTGATCACATCGTCTTAGGGAGCTCAATCCTTGCATACTTTGCATATTCTTATTGCTTCTTGTTATTTCTCGGTGTGAGGTTCTTGAGCTTGTTGCTAGCTTTACAACAAGCCCAAGTTCATCGAAAACGGAGTTCACATGCATCTTCTATTGCGTTTTCGAGGTTGGGTGATTTTACCGGTTATTCATGATATAAGGTTCTACCTTTTATATTTATGATAAAATCCCCTCCTACAGATTCTTGGGTTTTCACTTTCTATAAGATAGCATTCGTTGTTATCTTCCAAACAAAATTGGTTTCATGCGATTCGGAGTTCGGGAGCATTTGTTATTAAAGAAAAGGGAAAAAGAGAAAAGGATAAAAAGAAAAGAAAAGAAAAAAACAGAGGGGTGGCAGCCGGCCGGCCGCCCGGTCAGCCGGGCCGTGCGCCGGCCCACCCGGTCCCAAACCGGCCTGGTGACCGGTGCCATCCGGGCCGCAGCCAGAGGCCTTTTGGCCCATGACCGGCTGTAGGCCCGGTCCCTGACCGGCCAGCCTGGCGGGTGCCCCGGTCCGACCGGATTCGGCACCTGGGCCGCCTCCGCCCCGCCGGCCCACACGGCCTCCCCAGCCTCCGCGCCGCCCGCGCGGCTATGGGCCGCCTGCCCGCCCGCGCGCCGCGGCCGGCTGCCCGCCCGCGCGCCGAAGCCCGTGCTGGGCCGCCTCCCCGCTGTGAGGCCCACGCGGCCGGGCCGCTTCCCCGAGCGGCTTGTTGGCTTTCGCCGCCTGTGCGCACCACTGCCCAGCCCCGGTCGGTGGGCCGGTCCGACCGGGCAGGCCTCCGGCCGCTCCGGCCCAGGCTCCGGTCAACCGGCCTGCTGGCCGGCTGGGCTGCCTTTTAGAGCGTTTTTTCAGCCCGTTTTACTTTGTTTATTTCCTGTCTTTTTCCCCAACAGCTCTATTTCTCCCTTTGCTATAAATAGGCTTCTTCCACCTTGAGCCAAGGTAGTTCTTCCCATTCTCTCTCCTCCATTGCTACTATTTGAAGAACTTGCTCTCCCCTTGAATCCTCCAACCATTCTTGCTCATATTTGAGGATTTGGGAGAGGGGATCTAGATCTACACTTCCACCGATCGATTTCTTCTCTAAGTGAGGGAAACTCTTGGGATCTAGATCTTGGAGTCTTTGGTTGACTTTCCCCCTTGTTCTCCCTCTCCAATCTCATCCTAGCATTCGTTGCTTTGGTGGGATTTGAGTGTGAAGGACTTGAACACCTCCGGTGTTCTTGCTTTGCATCATTGCATAGTGTTGAGCTCTCCACCACGATTTGTTCGAGTGAGAGACCGTGAGCTTGTTACTCTTGGAGGGTGACCTCCTAGTTGGCTTGGTGATTGGTGCTCCGGTGATCTCTTCAAGAAGATTGTGAAGAGGCCCGGGCTTCTCCTTCGTGGAGCTTGTGAAGTGGTTGTGGAGCTTGCCATCTCCGGAGCGGAGGAAAAGCTAACCATAAGGAAAGGGGCCATTATCCTTCGTGGGTGTGGTTCGGAGAATAGGGTGAGCCTTCGTGGCGCGGGAATCCTTCGTGGGACCTCCACTCCTCCAAACGTGACGTACCTTGTTGCAAAGCAAGGGAACACGGGAATACATCCTCGTCTCCGCGTGCCTCGGTTATTTCTATACCCGAGCTCTCTTTCCTTGTGATAGCCATCGTGCTTGAAGTACATATATCTTGCTATCACTTGTGCTACATATATCTTGTGCCTATCTTGCTTAGCTCTAGTTGCTATTGTTACACTTAGTTGAGCTTAGCATATTTAGGGTTTGTGCTTGTAAACTAAACGATAGTTTAATTCCGCATTCATACAAGACAAATCCGCAAGAGTTTGTAATTGCCTATTCACCCCCCCCCCTCTAGGCGACATCTCGATCTTTCAATTGGTATCAGAGCAAGGTCTCTCCTTGTTTAAGGCTTCACCGCCTTGAGAGTAAAGATGTCGGCTAGTATAGTGCACAATGACACAATTGTCTTTAATGGCACAAATTATCTTTTGTGGAGAAATTGCTTGCTTTGTAAGCTTCGGACCTTGTGTCCACATATAGAGCAATTTCTAGATGTCGGTTTTTCTCCTCCGATGGATTCTCAAAATCTATCCTTAGAGGATGAGAAAAACTTACATCTTGAAGCTCAAGTATCTAATGAGCTTTTATTCTCTTTGAGACCCGATTTTCGTAGGTTCTTGATATATATAAAGCGAAAATCGTCTCATGAGATGTGGATCAAGCTTAAGGAAATGTTTGGTGGATCCACTTCTCAATTGGTCGGTGGTGACTCCGAGGAGCTCTCTTCCCCTTCACATCATGAAGAGCTCCAAGTTGCTTCCACCTCCGGTCGTGATGATATATCATCTTCTTCCACTTCACCAACGTGTTGCAAGACACAAGGTAATGATATGGTGAGTGGTGAGGGAAATTGCAATGTTGATATTGTGCTCAATAGTGATGACTCTTCATCTCTATCTCATTGCAATGTTTCCTCTTTGGACTTAAACACATCTTGCATTGAAAATAATCTACATGCTTGTGTTGATAGTCCTTGCATATCATGTGTAAATTGCTTACATAGATCTCATGAGGATATGCTTGACTTGTCTTGCTCCCATAATCAAAATGCTTCTATTTCCTCTAGTTGCTTGTTGACTAACAATGTAGAGGAAACCGAACACTCTATGGATCAAGACATGATTTCAAATGAGGATTCAAGAATACCTTCATCTTTATCCTCCGGTATGCACATGTGCCTTATGGCAAATGGATCAAAGGTATCTCCTACTTTGACTCCTAACACATCCTCTAATGATGAGAGTGATGATGATGATAATGATGAAGAGTATAATACCTTGGTGCATAATATGGCAATGATATATGCTTCTCTTCATGGTAATAAAGAAGCTCGTGCTAATCTCGAATACTCTATGGATATCTTGAATAAATATAAGGAAACCATAGTGAAGTTGGAATCCCATGTTGAAAATGAGGAAATGAGATTCACTCTCCTCAAGCATGAGCTAAAAGATGAGAAGCATGCTAATTTCATGCTTACACAAAAAGTTGAATCCTATATGCATGAAAATGAGAAAACTATTGTTGATACTTGTGCTACTAACTCTAATTCTTGTGAAGCATCGACCTTAAAGGAGAATGTTGAGCTAAGGGCTCAACTTGAGTTGCTAACTAGCAATTATAGGGAATTGGAAGAAAGTCATAAAAAGCTCTCAAGCTCTCATGATGAACTTCTAATTTCCTATGATGGGCTAAAGTTGGCTCATGAGGCTAGTATCACTAAGGTAACATCTTGTGAGCCTCATGTGGACATTAGCACAATCTCTACTACAAATGCTATATCTTCATGTGCTAGTCCTTATAATCCATCTAGTCAAACTAGTGATACACCTTGTGTTGGATTACTCACTTTGCCTTGTTGCTCTAACAATGAAGCTTCTACTTCCTCTAGTACTTGTATTCCTACTAACCATGTAGAGGAAATAAAAGAGCTCGAGGCCCAAGTCCTTTCTTTGAAGAAAGACTTGGAAAAGCGTCATGAAGGGAAATCCGCACTTGACAAGATGCTAAGTGTGCAACAATCCCCCAATGACAAGAGTGGACTTGGATTCAACTCCAATAACAAGAACAAGTCCAAGAGCAAGAGCAACAAGAAGAAGGGCCAAGACAAAGTCAAGGATCCGGCCAAGTTGGTTTGTTTCAAGTGCAAGGTTGAAGGGCATCATGTTAGATCATGCCCATTGAAGAAGAAGAAGAAGCACTTGAGTGAGAAACAACAAGGGAAACGGCCACAAGGTAAAGGTCAAGCTCATGCTCGACCTCAAGTTGAAGATAGGCCACTTCCCAAGAAGAATCAAGATATTGTTCCCCAAGAGAAGAAATCAATAAAGAAGAGAAAGGGGAACACTTGCTACTTATGCCGTGAGAAGGGGCACTTTGCTTCTTCTTGCTTAGGTGGTACCTTATCTAACCCTATAGTTGTTGATAATGATTATTCTCTAGGGAAGGATAAGGATGGCAATGTGTTTGCCAAGTTTGTTGGAACTCAAAGTGGTTTCAAGAAAAGAACCATTTGGGTTGCCAAGCCTATTGTGACTAATCTCTTAGGACCCAACTTGGTTGGGGACCAACAATCTCAAACTTGATCAATAGGTGCATGTGGAGGGCATTGGAGATTTGGCTACTTCATGAAGAATTAAGGGATCTTCATATATTATATTTTGACCAAGCCAAGTCGTATGGATTATCATCTATATCTCATAATCCAATGTTCCTCCTTGCGGTAACTTATACTTCAACTCTTCATGTTTATTGTAAGTTACTTGCCCCTTTGCATGTTTGGTTTTGTACCAAATATGTGTATGTATGTGTTGTGTCTTACTTGCTTATTTGTGTATTCAAGTATGTTTGTTTGACTCACCATATACTTGTGTATTGCTTTGAGCCTAATGCATCTTGATGATATCTTATTTGGCTCTCTTTGAAGTGATTAATGGAACATCCCATTTTGGGGGAGTGATATGCTTTGAGCATCTCTCTTTCTTTAAAATGTGTGTACATGGGTACCACCACTTAGTATTGATATTGCAAGATTATCTAGTCACTATGTGGTGTGCCATACTCATGAGAAATTCAATTTCTAAATATCCATTAATCATCTCTAGTTGAATTTTAGTTGCCTCTTATTTAGAAGAAATGTTTTATCACATTATGGGGGAGTAATATGTTTTGTACATATCACAAGCCTAGAAAATGTGAACATATGAGGTTATGCCACTTAGAGTTGATGCTCTTAATTATCTTGTTCCTAGGTGGCATGTTTGCTCAAACAAGCTCCATTCCTAATAAAAATATTTTATTACTCATCTTGTGGGTTTTTGTTTGAATATGAAATTCTTGGTGCGGTTTTTCCTCAAGTACATATCTCTATATCTTATTTGGGACACCGTTTGCTTCAAGTTATTCTAATCATTGCCGTGCGTGATTGTGTGACTAGTTGAAGCTATCAAGAATCTTCATCCGTGCATAGTGCTCAATTCTATATACTTATCCTATGCCTTTTATTGTGAAGTTGATCCTTTCTAACATTGTCAATACTCCACCGGAAATTATTTCCAATATACTCATTGTCTTTGACAATTGATAACCTTGTATGTGGTTGAATTTTTGGATCATCTTCACCTTGGATTGTTTCTTATTGCCTTATTTTACTTCCAACAAATCTTTGTTGCTCCCATGTGTCTTCCTTGTCCCTTTGAAAAATCTTTTGATAAATTCTCTTGATTCATATCAAGTGTTTGTTTTGGAAGACAAACCTTTTTCTTACGGTACATTGTGCCATTGTGAAAAGTGTATAGGGTTTGGTTTATTTTGTTTGAACCTTGCTCTTTTGGGGAGTTTGCTATCTCATTCTTTCTTACATGATTTATTTGCTTGAATGAGATAAATCCTTGAGCATGTTTGCTTTATTTCATCCGTTATGCTCAATGGTTTCTTCTTAGTTCATTTGTTGAACTTTGTTGAATAAATCTTTTGTGATTTGCTTCTTAGATATATCTTGGACAACAAATTTGTTTTGTGGCACCTCTATGCCTTATCTAATTCTTTTGATGTTTTGTCCAAAGTATATCTTTCTTGGATCTTTAAAGGTTTTGGTGCATGCTTATATGTAATTTGTTTATACTTGTAGTATGCTTGCTTTCTTTTGATCCATTATGTAGGATATACTCCATCAAATCCTAAATGGCTAAGATGTGCATGAAATTCAAACTTCATCTAAATATGCACATGTTTATATGGAGTGTGTCCTATATATTGTGGTTAGTCTAACCATGTTGGACCCAATGAGTTTGGGGACCAAGATGTACTTGAATGATGTTTTAGGTACATTGGAGATGCAATGGAGGCTTGTCTCATCTATAAGGAAGGTGTTATCATCATATGAGAATTGGAGTCAAGCTAGGATGATCGATGAACTATTACCTACTACATCAAGCCATTGCTATCTCGGTAACAAGTATCTTATTCATGCATACTCATATATCATCCAACCTCTTGTAGGTTGCATCTTGGCATGAAATTCCTTATTTCGAAAATATTGAGGTTCTTGAAAAATCCTTTTAAAAGAAAACTTCTTATTGTACACTTGAGTAATTTGAGAAGATGCATATGGTAGGTTATATATATATATATCATATTTTATGATTCACCTATCACAAATATGCCCTCTAGCAATTTATTGCATATCAATTCCTCAAAGAGCTCTTGTGTGCAATATTGATGAATTTGTGAAATAAATCCATTTTTGTGATACTTGTTGCCTTTCTCAAAACACTCCAACTAGCTCTACTTCCCTTATTGTTAGTTGTAATGTTTTTGAGGTTTAACTTGGTTGATGTTCATTCATATACCATAAGTGAAAATTGGAGCCATAGGCTATATATGCTTCTTAAGCAAACATCCTTTGGTATATTTTATGACTTCATCTAGGATATCTTGTCTTATCTATTTTGTTAACCTCTTGTGTGTGCATGTTTCTTTATGGATCACTTTGTCCACTTTAGAAACTCATATACATAAGAGCGTTAATCCATCATCTTGATATCCTTGCCCTTTACCGACCATCTTTTCCTTTTTTTTGTTTTTTTTGGGTTGGTAAAGAAAATTTATGAGTGCTTGGTTTATTTATTTTCTTCATGCACTCATATCTCGTAATTGTTGGACTAAAGTTGTTCTTGATAAGCATACTCTCTTCATCTTAGTTGTGTTCTAAATGATATATAGGGAGTGAGGATTCCATGTTTGTGCATATTGTATTCAAATGCAAATATTATAAATTGTGCACGAACCTTGGGGAGCTTTCTTATTTCTAGAAGCACTATATCTCTCTTATCATGATATCTTTGTTTGTCCAATTGGATCTTTGTTTGCTTGCTTTATTTGTTGAAGCTCACTTCACCATGTTATCTTTATGCATCTTTGATCCTCAATATAGTTTGACTTCCTTCAAGTATTCATCATTGGATATGTGCATTTGTTTTCACTCAAATTATGAGAAGTGCACACTTTGGGGAGGAACTCACATTATATTGGCCTTCTAAATTTTTCACCCATTTTGACAATCGATGCCAATGGGGGAGAAGTTTAGAGGGTTTAAGGGAATGGTTTTGTACTTAAGCTTGGTTTGTGCTTAAGTGTTTTGCCTCTCATGCATTCCATATTTATATGTCTTGCATGGTTGTATATATATAGTGGAAACTATCCCAAAGGTTAATCTTGGCAATGTATGCAATGAATTCATGTTCATCACACGTGCATACATTGTGGGGGAGTTTTCTCTATATATATTGGTTCTACTCACATTCATTGCATTTGTTGTAGTTGTGTGAGTAGAGCCGGTTTTGATATGGACTAGTAGCTTTGTGTTACTTGACCATATCAAATACAACCTCTTGTATACAACTTATTCTCGGATAAGTTGCGTACTTGTCACTAATATTCATTATATAAACCCTCTTATTGTGGTTGTCATCAATTACCAAAATGGGGGAGATTGTAAGGGTACATTGCCCCTATGTGTGGTTTCGGTAATTAATGACAACCCCTATGGACTAATGTTTTCATTGAGTTTATATGAAGGAATATTCCATAGGTACTACTTGCTCTCCATGTGTTGGATTCGAGTATGGATGCCATGAAGATAAAGATATACCTTGTGTATTGGCATCAAGATCATCGGTATGAAGATATATATGTGATATGATCAAGAAGAAGAAATGAAGATGGAGTTCCTATGTGGAACTCAATATTATCCATGCTCTATCTTAAGTGAGTATGAGAAGATACAAGGTTGAGTTGGGCAAGTTCAAGATGAGCATCTTGAGCGGATCACATGCTTGAAGCTTGCCGTCCATTTGGTGATAGTGGACATGTGAAGATGTGCATCAATGAACCTTTCCCATCATAGTGTATGGGGGAGCATTTGTGAGTATACACAAAGCGACAATGATCAAGTGATGGGATGCGCAAGGCAAAGGTATGACCTTGATAGGTTTTCCTTTTACCGGTCTCGAGGTGGTTGATGGGAGACCGGATTATAGGATAGATAGCCGCACTATCAAGAGGGGCTTTCGGTTGGTTAACTTGATCACATCGTCTTAGGGAGCTCAATCCTTGCATACTTTGCATATTCTTATTGCTTCTTGTTATTTCTCGGTGTGAGGTTCTTGAGCTTGTTGCTAGCTTTACAACAAGCCCAAGTTCATCGAAAACGGAGTTCACATGCATCTTCTATTGCGTTTTCGAGGTTGGGTGATTTTACCGGTTATTCATGATATAAGGTTCTACCTTTTATATTTATGATAAAATCCCTCCTACAGATTCTTGGGTTTTCACTTTCTATAAGATAGCATTCGTTGTTATCTTCCAAACAAAATTGGTTTCATGCGATTCGGAGTTCGGGAGCATTTGTTATTAAAGAAAAGGGAAAAAGAGAAAGGATAAAAAGAAAAGAAAAGAAAAAAACGAGAGGGGTGGCAGCCGGCCGGCCGCCCGGTCGGCCGGGCCGTGCGCCGGCCCACCCGGTCCCAAACCGGCCTGGTGACCGGTGCCATCCGGGCCGCAGCCGGAGGCCTTTTGGCCCATGACCGGCCGTAGGCCCGGTCCCCGACCGGCCAGCTCGGCGGGTGCCCCGGTCCGACCGGATTCGGCACTCGGGCCGCCTCCGCCCTGCCGGCCCACACGGCCTCCCCGGCCTCCGCGCCGCCCGCGCGGCTATGGGCCGCCTGCCCGCCCGCGCGCCGCGGCCGCCTGCCCGCCCGCGCGCCGCTGCCCCTGCTGGGCCGCCTCCCCGCTGTGAGGCCCACGCGGCCGGGCCGCTTCCCCGAGCGGCTTGAAGGCTTTCGCCGCCCAAGCGCACCACTGCCCAGCCCCGGTCGGTGGGCCGGTCCGACCGGGCAGGCCTCCGGCCGCTCCGGCCCGAGCTCGGTCAGCCGGCCTGCTGGCCGGCCGGGCTGCCTTTTAGAGCGTTTTTCAGCCCGTTTTACTTTGTTTATTTCCTGTCTTTTTCCCCAACAGCTCTATTTCTCCCTTTGCTATAAATAGGCTTCTTCCACCTTGAGCCAAGGTAGTTCTTCCCATTCTCTCTCCTCCATTGCTACTATTTGAAGAACTTGCTCTCCCCCTTGAATCCTCCAACCATTCTTGCTCATATTTGAGGATTTGGGAGAGGGGATCTAGATCTACACTTCCACCGATCGATTTCTTCTCTAAGTGAGGGAAACTCTTGGGATCTAGATCTTGGAGTCTTTGGTTGACTTTCCCCCTTGTTCTCCCTCTCCAATCTCATCCTAGCATTCGTTGCTTTGGTGGGATTTGAGTGTGAAGGACTTGAACACCTCCGGTGTTCTTGCTTTGCATCATTGCATAGTGTTGAGCTCTCCACCACGATTTGTTCGAGTGAGAGACCGTGAGCTTGTTACTCTTGGAGGGTGACCTCCTAGTTGGCTTGGTGATTGGTGCTCCGGTGATCTCTTCAAGAAGATTGTGAAGAGGCCCGGGCTTCTCCTTCGTGGAGCTTGTGAAGTGGTTGTGGAGCTTGCCATCTCCGGAGCGGAGGAAAAGCTAACCATAAGGAAAGGGGCCATTATCCTTCGTGGGTGTGGTTCGGAGAATAGGGTGAGCCTTCGTGGCGCGGGGAATCCTTCGTGGGACCTCCACTCCTCCAAACGTGACGTACCTTGTTGCAAAGCAAGGGAACACGGGAATACATCCTCGTCTCCGCGTGCCTCGGTTATTTCTATACCCGAGCTCTCTTTCCTTGTGATAGCCATCGTGCTTGAAGTACATATATCTTGCTATCACTTGTGCTACATATATCTTGTGCCTATCTTGCTTAGCTCTAGTTGCTATTGTTACACTTAGTTGAGCTTAGCATATTTAGGGTTTGTGCTTGTAAACTAAACGATAGTTTAATTCCGCATTCATACAAGACAAATCCGCAAGAGTTTGTAATTGCCTATTCACCCCCCCCCTCTAGGCGACATCTCGATCTTTCATGAGGCCTTGATACGTCTCCAACGTATCTATAATTTCTGATGTTCCATGCTTGTTTTATGACAATACCTACATGTTTTGTTCACACTTTATGATGATTTTATGCATTTTCCGGAACTAACCTATTGACAAGATGCCGCAGCGCCAGTTCCTGTTTTCTGCTATTTTTGGTTTCAGAAATCCTAGTAAGGAAATATTCTCGGAATTGGACGAAATCAACGCCCAACATCTTAGAATTCCACGAAGCTTCCAGAACACCCGAGAGTCACCAGAGGGGGGCCACAGGGGCCCCACACATGTAGGCGGCGCGGCCAAGGGGTGGGTCGCGCCCCCCCCCCTATTGTGTCATCGCCTCGTCAGCCTTCCGACTCCGCCTCTTCGCCTATTTAAAGGTCCCTGACCTAAATCTTCGATACAAATAAGCCACGGTACGAGAAACCTTCCAGAGCCGCCGCCATCGCGATGCCAAGATCCGGGGACAGAAGTCTCCGTTCCGGCACGCCGCCGGGACGGGGAAGTGCCCCGGAAGGCATCTCCATCGACACCACCGCCATCTTCGTCACCGCTGCTGTCTCCCATGAGGAGGGAGTAGTTCTCCATCGAGGCTAAGGGCTGTACCGGTAGCTATGTGGTTAATCTCTCTCCTATGTACTTCAATATAATGATCTCATGAGCTGCCTTACATGATTGAGATTCATATGAGTTTTGTATCACTATTAATCTATGTGCTACTCTAGTGATGTTATTAAAGTACTCTATTCCTCCTCCATGATGTAATGGTGACAGTGTGTGCATCATGTAGTACTTGGCGTAGTTTATGATTGTGATCTCTTGTAGATTATGAAGTTAACTATTACTATGATGGTATTAATGTGATCTATTCCTCCTTTCATAGTATGATGGTGACAGTGTGCATGCTATGTTAGTACTTGGTATAATTGTGTTGATCGATCATGCACTCTAAGGTTATTTAAATATGAATATCGAATGTTGTGGAGCTTGTTAACTCCGGCATTGAGGTGCTCTTGTAGCCCTACACAATTAGTGGTGTTCATCATCCAACAAGAGAGTGTAGAGTGGTTTTATTATGTGATCAATGTTGAGGGTGTCCACTAGTGAAAGTACGATCCCTAGGCCTTGTTTCCAAATACTGCAATTATCGCTTGTTTACTGTTTTACTGCATCTGTACTTCCTGCAATATTACCACCATCAACTGCACGCCAGCAAGCACTTTTCTGGCGCCGTTACTACTGTTCATATACATTCATACAACCTGTATTTCACTATCTCTTCGCCGAACTAGTGCACCTATACATCTGACAAGTGTATTAGGTGTGTTGGGGACACAAGAGACTTCTTGTATTGTGGTTGCGGGGTTGCTTGAAGGGATATCTTTGACCTCTTCCTCCACGAGTTCGATAAACCTTGGGTGATCCACTTAAGGGAAACTTGCTGCTGTTCTACAAACCTCTGCTCTTGGAGGCCCAACACTGTCTACAGGAATAGAAGCGTGCGTAGACATCAAGCACTTTTCTGGCGCCGTTGCCGGGGAGGAAAGGTAAAAGGTACTCAGACGCTGGTCCCAGGTAACCAAACACTTTTCTGGTATCGTTGTGAGTGCTCGAAGCTATTTCCTTTGGATCCTGCAATTGCATCTTTTTGTTTCTTGTTTACACTAGTTAGGCATAATGGACAACAATGAGCTTCTTAGTCTATTTCCTGATTTAAGACATGGATGGTTTGATGCGGAAATTAAAAAACCTATGGAACCTTATTTGCATGCTAGTAGTAATGATATTAGTATGAACGCTTTGAACACCATTGTTGCTAATGATATGGAAAATTCTAAGCTTGGGGAAGCTGGTTTTGATGAGCATGATATTTTTAGTCCCCCAAGCATTGAGGAGAAAATTTACTTTGATGATACTTTACCTCCTATTTATGATGATTATAATGATAGTAGCCTTTTGGTGCCACCTACTATGGAGGATAAATTTGATTATGATTACAATATGCCTCCTATATTTGATGATAGCTACTTTGTTGAATTTGCTCCCACTACAATTAATAAAATTAATTATGCTTATGTGGAGAGTAATGATACTTTTATGCATGAGACTCATGATAAGAATGATTTATGTGATAGTTATATTGTTGAGTTTGCTCATGATGCTACTGGATATTATTATGAGAGAGGACAATATGGTTGTAGAAATTTTCCTGTTACTAAAACGCCTCTCTTTTTGCTGAAAATCTTGAAGCTGCGCTTGTTTTATCTTTCTATGCTTGTTGCATTATGCTTCATGAACTTGTTTATTTACAAGATTCCCATTCATAGGAAGCATGTTAGGCTTAAATTTGTTTTGAATTTGCCTCTTGATGCTCTCTTTTGCTTCAAATACTATTTCTTGCGAGTGCATCATTAAAACTGCTGAGCCCATCTTAATGGCTATAAAGAAAGAACTTCTTGGGAGATAACCCATGTGTTTATTTTACTACAGTACTTTGTTTTATATTTGTGTCTTGGAAGTTGTTACTACTGTAGCAACCTCTCCTTATCTTTATTTTATTGCATTGTTATGCCAAGTAAAGTCTTCGATAGTAGAGTTGATACTAGATTTGGATTGCTGCGCAGTAACAGATTTCTGTCTGTCACGAATTTGAGTCGCCCCGTCTGTAGGTAACTCAGAAAATATGCCAATTTACGTGCGTGATCCTCAGATATGTACGCAACTTTCATTCAATTTGAGCATTTTCATCTGAGCAAGTTTAGTGCCCCAGAAAAATTCGTCTTTACGGATTGTTCTGTTTTGATAGATTCTGCCTTTTATTTCGCATTGCCTCTTTTGCTATGTTGGATGGATTTCTTTGTTCCATTAACTTCCAGTAGCTTTGTGCAATGTCCAGAAGTGTTAAGAATGATTGTGTCACCTCTGAACATGTGAGTTTTTGATTATGCACTAACCGTCTAATGAGTTTGTTTCGAGTTTGGTGTGGAGGACGTTTTCAAGGGTCAAGAGAGGAGGATGATATATGATTAAGAAGACTGAAAAGTCTAAGCTTGGGGATGCCCCCGTGGTTCATCCCTGCATATTTCAAGAAGACTCAAGCGTCTAAGCTTGGGGATGCCCAAGGCATCCCCTTTTTCATCAACAATTTATCAGGTCACTTCTCTTGAAACTATATTTTTATTCGGTCACATCTTATGTACTTTACTTGGAGCATCTGTTTGTTTTTATTTTTGTTTTGTTTGAATAAATTCATGCTTGTGTGGGAGAGAGACACGCTCTGCTGGTTCATATGAACACATGTGTTCTTAGCTTTTAATGTTCATGGCGAAGGTTGAAACTGCTTTGTTAATTGTTATATGGTTGGAAACAGAAAATGCTACATGTGGTAATTGGTATGATGTCTTGAATAACTTGATACTTGGCAACTGTTGTGCTCATATAGATCATGTTTAAGCTCTTGCATCATGTACTTTGCACCTATTAGTGAAGAAATACTGTAGAGCTTGTTAAAATTTGGTTTGCATGATTGGTCTCTCTAAGTCTAGATATTTTCTAGTGAGGGTTTGAACAACAAGGAAGACAGCGTAGAGTCTTATAATGCTTGCAATATGTTTTTATGTGAGTTTTGCTGTACCGGTTCATACTTGTGTTTGCTTCAAACAACCTTGCTAGCCTAAGCCTTGTATTGAGAGGGATTACTTCTCATGCATCCAAAATCCTTGAGCCAATAACTATGCCATTTGTGTCCACCATACTACCTACTACATGGTATTTCTCTGCCATTCCAAAGTAAATTGCTTGAGTGCTACCTTTAAAATTCCATTCTTTGTCTTTGCAATATATAGCTCATGGGAAAAATAGCTTAAAAACTATTGTGGTATTGAATATGTACTTATGTATCTTATTTCTTAATAAGTTGCTTGTTGAGCGATAACCATGTTCCTGGGGACGCCATCAACTATTTCACCTTTGTTGAATATCATGTGAGTTGCTATGCATGTTCGTCTTGTGCTGAAGTAAGGGTGATTTATCATGATCAAATGGTTTGAGTATGCATATTGTTAGAGAAGAACATTGGGCCGCTAACTAAAGCCATGTATCATGGTGGAAGTTTCGGTTTGGACAACAAACCTCAATCTCTTATGAGAATTTTATCTCGTTGTTGAATGCTTATGCATTAAAGAGGAGTCCATTATCCGTTGTCTATGTTGTCCCGGTATGGATGTCTAAGTTGAGAATAATCAAAAGCGAGAAATCCAATGCGAGCTTTCTCCTTAGACCTTTGTACAGGCGGCATAGAGGTACCCCTTTGTGATACTTGATTGAAACATATGCTATGCAATGATAATCCATGTAAATCCAAGCTAATTGGGACAAGGTGCGGGCACTATTGGTAATCTATGCATGAGGCTTGCAACTTGTAGGATATAATTTACATGATACATATGCTTTATTACTACCGTTGACAAAATTGTTTCTTGTTTTCAAAATAAAAGCTCTAGCACAAATATAGCAATCCATGCTTCCCTCTACGAAGGGCCATTCTTTTACTTTTATGTTGAGTCAGTTTACCTACTTCTTTCTATCTTAGAAGCAAACACTTGTGTTAACTGTGCATTGATTCTTACATACTTGCTTATTTGCATTCATCATATTACTTTATGTTGACAACTATCCATGAGATATACATGTTACAAGTTAAAAGCAACCGCTGAAACTTATATCTTCCTTTGTGTTGCTTCAATGCCTTTATTTAGAATCTATTGCTTTATGAGTTAGCTCTTATGCAAGACTTATTGATGCTTGTCTTGAAAGTACTATTCATGAAAAGTCTTTGCTATATGATTCAGTTGTTTAATCATTATCTTTATCATTGCTTTGAATCACTGCATTCATCTCATATGCTTTACAATAGTATGATTAAGATCATGTTGGTAGCATGTCACTTCAGAAATTATCTTTGTTATCGTTTACCTACTCGGGACGAGTAGGAACTAAGCTTGGGGATGCTGATACGTCTCCAACGTATCTATAATTTCTGATGTTCCATGCTTGTTTTATGACAATACCTACATATTTTGTTCACACTTTATGATGATTTTATGCATTTTCCGGAACTAACCTATTGACAAGATGCCGCCGTGCCAGTTCCTGTTTTCTGCTGTTTTTGGTTTCAGAAATCCTAGTAAGGAAATATTCTCGGAATTGGATGAAATCAACGCCCAACATCTTAGAATTCCACGAAGCTTCCAGAACACCCGAGAGTCACCAGAGGGGGGCCACAGGGGCCCCACACATGTAGGCGGCGCGGCCAAGGGGTGGACCGCGCCCCCCTATTGTGTCATCGCCTCGTCAGCCTTCCGACTCCGCCTCTTCGCCTATTTAAAGGTCCCTGACCTAAATCTTCGATACAAATAAGTCACGGTACGAGAAACCTTCCAGAGCCGCCGCCATCGCGAAGCCAAGATCTGGGGGACAGAAGTCTCTGTTCCGGCACGCCGCCGGGACGGGGAAGTGCCCCCGGAAGGCATCTCCATCGACACTACCGACATCTTCATCACCGCTGCTGTCTCCCACAAGGAGGGAGTAGTTCTCCATCGAGGCTAAGGGCTGTACCGGTAGCTATGTGGTTAATCTCTCTCCTATGTACTTCAATACAATGATCTCATGAGCTGCCTTACATGATTGAGATTCATATGAGTTTTGTATCACTATTAATCTATGTGCCACTCTAGTGATGTTATTAAAGTACTCTATTCCTCCTCCATGATGTAATGGTGACAGTGTGTGCATCATGTAGTACTTGGCGTAGTTTATGATTGTGATCTCTTGTAGATTATGAATTTAACTATTACTATGATGGTATTAATGTGATCTATTCCTCCTTTCATAGTATGATGGTGACAGTGTGCATGCTATGTTAGTACTTGGTATAATTGTGTTAATCTATCATGCACTCTAAGGTTATTTAAATATGAATATCGAATGTTGTGGAGCTTGTTAACTCCGGCATTGAGGTGCTCTTGTAGCCCTACACAATTAGTGGTGTTCATCATCCAACAAGAGAGTGTAGAGTGGTTTTATTATGTGATCAATGTTGAGAGTGTCCACTAGTGAAAGTACGATCCCTATGTCTTGTTTCCAAATACTGCAATCATCGCTTGTTTACTGTTTTACTGCATCTGTACTTCCTGCAATATTACCACCATCAACTGCACGCCAGCAAGCACTTTTCTGGCGCCGTTACTACTTGATGTCTACTCATGCTTCTTTTCCTGTAGACAGTGTTGGGCCTCCAAGAGCAGAGGTTTGTAGAACAGCAGCAAGTTTCCCTTAAGTGGATCACCCAAGGTTTATCGAACTCAGGGAGGAAGAGGTCAAAGATATCCCTCTCATGCAACCCTGCAACCACAAAGCAAGAAGTCTCTTGTGTCCCCAACACACCTAATAGGTGCACTAGTTTGGCGAAGAGATAGTGAAATACAGGTGGTATGAATGTATATGAGCAGTAGTAACGGCGCCAGAAAAGTGCTTTGCCCAGGACTGGCGTGTGATGGATGGTGGTAATATTGCAGAAAGTACAGATGCAGTAGAACAGTAAACAAGCAGCGATAGCAGTATTTAGGAACAAGGCCTAGGGATTATACTTTCACTAGTGGACACTCTCAACATTGATCACATAACAGAATAAATAGATCGATGCTAGACTCTACACCCTCTTGTTGGATGATGAACACCACTAACTGTGTAGGATTACAAGAACCCTCAATGCCGGAGTTAACAAGCTCCACAATATTCAATGTTCATATTTAAATAACCTTAGAGTGCATGACAGATCAACATAACCAAACCAAGTACTAACATAGCATGCACACTGTCACCTTCACGCTACGAAAGGAGGCATAGATCACATCAATACCATCATAGTAATAGTTAACTTCATAATCTACAATAGATCACAATCATAGCCTACGCCAAGTACTACACGATGCACACACTCGTCACCATTACACCGTGCGGGAGGAATAAACTACTTTAATAACATCACTAGAGTAGCACACGGATAAATTGTGATATAAAACACATTGCAATCATAAAGAGATATAAATAAGCACTTCACTATGCCATTCATAACGGTGAATAAGTATTCCGTGAAATATAGCCTAAGAGACCCACACGGTGCACACACTCGTCACCTTTACACACGTGGGACAAGGAGTCTCCGGAGATCACATAAGTAAAATCCACTTGACTAGCACAATGACATCTAGATTACAAGCATCATCATATGAATCTCAATCATGTAAGGCAGCTCATGAGATTATTGTATTGAAGTACATAGGAGAGAGATTAACCACATAGCTACCGGTACAGCCCTTAGCCTCGATGGAGAACTACTCCTCCTCATGGGAGACAAGCAGCGGTGATGAAGATGGCGGTGGAGATGGCAGCGGTGTCGATGGAGAAGCCTTCCGGGGCACTTCCCGTCCCGGCGGCGTGCCGGAACAGAGACTCCTGTCCCCCAGATCTTGGCTTCGCGATGGCGGCGGCTCTGGAAGGTTTCTCGTACCGTGGCTTTTCCGTATCGATGTTTTAGGTCAGGGACCTTTATATAGGCGAAGAGGCGGAGTCGGAGGGGCGACGAGGCGATGACACAATAGGGGGGCGCGGCCCAGGCCCTGGCCGCGCCACCCTGTCATCTGGGGCCCCTGTGGCCCCCCTCTAGCGGCTCTCATGTGTTCTGGAAGCTTCGTGGAGTTTTAAGACTCTGGGCGTTGATTTCGTCCAATTCCGAGAATATTTCCTTACTAGGATTTCTGAAACCAAAAACAGCAGAAAACGAGAGCGGCACTTCGGCATCTCGTCAATAGGTTAGTTCCGGAAAACGCATAAATATGACATAAAGTATGCATAAAACATGTAGATATCATCAATAATGTGGCATGGAACATAAGAAATTATCGATACGTCGGAGACGTATCAGCATCCCCAAGCTTAGTTTACGCTCGTCCCGAGCGAGTAAACGATAACAAAGATAATTTCGGAGTGACATGCCATCATAACCTTGATCATACTATTGTAAGCACATGTAATGAATGCAGCGATCAAAGCAATGGTAAATGACATGAGTAAACAAATAAATCATATAGCAAAGACTTTTCATGAATAGTACTTCAAGACAAGATCAATAAGTCTTGCATAAGAGTTAACTCATAAAGCAATAATTCAAAGTAAAGGTATTGAAGCAACACAAAGGAAGATTAAGTTTCAGCGGTTGCTTTCAACTTGTAACATGTATATCTCATGGATAGTTGTCAATGCAAAGTAATATAACAAGTGCAATATGGAAGTATGTAGGAATCAATGCACAGTTCACACAAGTGTTTGCTTCTTGAGGTGGAGAGAGATAGGTGAACTGACTCAACATAAAAGTAAAAGAAAGGTCCTTCAAAGAGGAAAGCATCGAGTGATATATTTGTGCTAGAGCTTTGGTTTTGAACACAAGAAACAATTTTGTCAACGGTAGTAATAAAGCATATGTGTTATGTAAATTATATCCTACAAGTTGCAAGCCTCATGCATAGTATACTAATAGTGCCCGCACCTTGTCCTAATTAGCTCGGATTACCTGGATTATCATCGCAATGCAGATGTTTTAACCAAGTGTCACAAAGGGGTACCTCTATGCCGCCTGTACAAAGGTCTTAAGGAGAAAGCTCGCATCGGATTTCTCGCTATTGATTATTCTCAACTTAGACATCCATACCGGGACAACATAGACAACAGATAATGGACTCCTCTTTTATGCATAAGCATGTAGCAACAATTAATTTTCTCATATGAGATTGAGGATATTTGTCCAAAACTGAAACTTCCACCATGGATCATGGTTTTAGTTAGCGGCCCAATGTTCTTCTCTAACATTATGTATGCTCTAACCATTTTAGTGGTAAATCTCCCTTACTTCAGACAAGACGGACATGCATAGCAACTCACATGATATTCAACAAAGAGTAGTTGATGGCGTCCCCAGGAACATGGTTATCGCACAACAAGCAACTTAATAAGAGATAAAGTGCATAAGTACATATTCAATACCACAATAGTTTTTAAGCTATTTGTCCCATGAGCTATATATTGTAAAGGTGAAGAATGGAAATTTTAAAGGTAGCACTCAAGCAATTTACTTTGGAATGGCGGAGAAATACCATGTAGTAGGTAGGTATAGTGGACACAAATGGCATAGTGGTTGGCTCAAGGATTTTGGATGCATGAGAAGTATTCCCTCTCGATACAAGGTTTAGGCTAGCAAGGTTATTTGAAACAAACACAAGGGTGAAGCGGTGCAGCAAAACTCACATAAAAGACATATTGTAAACATTATAAGACTCTACACCGTCTTCCTTGTTGTCCAAACTCAATACTAGAAATTATCTAGACCTTAGAGAGACCAATTATGCAAACCAAATTTTAGCAAGATCTATGTATTTCTTCATTAATGAGTGCAAAGTATATGATGCAAGAGCTTAAACATGAGCACAACAATTGCCAAGTATCACATTATTCAAGACATCATACCAATTACTACATGTAGCATTTCCCGTTTCCAACCATATAACAATTAACGAAGCAGTTTCAACCTTCGCCATGAAAATTAAAAGCTAAGAACACATGTGTTCATACGAACCAGCGGAGCGTGTATCTCTCCCACTCAAGCATTTATTCAAACAAAAACAAAAATGAAAACATACAGACGCTCCAAGTAAAGCACATAAGATGTGACCGAATAAAAATATAGTTTCAAGAGAAGGAACCTGATAATTTGTCAATGAAGAAGGGGATGCCTTGGGCATCCCCAAGCTTAGACGCTTGAGTCTTCTTGAAATATGCAGGGATGAACCACCGGGGCATCCCCAAGCTTAGAGCTTTCACTCTCCTTGATCATGTTGTATCATTCTCCTCTCTTGATCCTTGAAAACTTCCTCCACACCAAACTCAAAACAACTCATTAGAGGGTTAGTGCACAATCAAAATTTACATATTCAGAGGTGACACAATCATTCTTAACACTTCTGGACATTTCACAAAGCTACTGGAAGTTAATGGAACAAAGAAATCCATCAAACACAGCAAAAGAGGCATTGCGAAATAAAAGGCAGAATCTGTCAAAACAGAACAGTCCGTAAAGACGAATTTTAAAGAGGCAACAGACTTTCTCAAATGAAAATGCTCAAATTGAATGAAAGTTGCGTACATATCTGAGGATCACTCACGTAAATTGGCATAATTTTCTGAGTTACCTACGAGAGAATTAGGCCCAGATTCGTGACGGACGAAATCTGTTTCTGTGAAGTAATCCAAATCTAGTATGAACCTTACTATCAAAGACTTTACTTGGCACAACAATGCAACAAAACTAAGATAAGGAGAGGTTGCTACAGTAGTAACAACTTCCAAGACACAAATATAAAATAGAGGTACTGTAGCAAAATAAACATATGGGTTATCTCCCAAGAAGTTCTTTCTTTATAGCCATTAAGATGGGCTCAGCAGTTTTAATGATGCACTCGCAAGAAATAGTATTTGAAGCAAAAGAGAGCATCAAGAAGCAAATTCAAAACACATTTAAGTCTAACATGCTTCCTATGCATAGGAAATTCAAAACACATTTAAGTCTAACATGCTTCCTATGCATAGGAATCTTGTAAATAAATAAGTTATGTAGGCATAATGCAATAAGCATAGAAAGATAAAACAAGTGCAGCTTCAAGATTTTCAGCAAAAAGAGAGGTGTTTTAGTAACATTAAAATTTCTACAACCATATTTTCCTCTCTCATAATAATGTCCAGTAGCATCATGAGCAAACTCAACAATATAACTATCACATAAAGCATTCTTATCATGAGTCTCATGCATAAAATTATTACTCTCCACATAAGCATAATCAATTTTATTAGTAAAAGCGGGAGCAAATTCAACAAAGTAGCTATCATTATTATTCTCATTATCAAATATAGGAGGCATATTGTATTCATAATCAAATTTATCCTCCATAACAGGCGGTACCAAAAGACTACTATCATTATAATCATCATAAATAGGAGGTAAAGTATCATCAAAGTAAATTTTCTCCTCAATGCCCGGGGGACTAAAAAGATCATGCTCATCAAAACCAGCTTCCCCAAGCTTAGAATTTTCCATATCATTAGCAACAACGGTGTTCAAAGTATTCATACTAATATATTTCATGGGTTTTTTAATTTTCGGATCAAACCATCCATGTCTTAAATCAGGAAATAGAATAAGAAGCTCATTGTTGTCCATTATGCCTTACTAGTGTAAACAAGAAATAAAAAGATGCAATTGCAGGATCTAAAGGAAATAGCTTCGAGCACAAACACAATGGCGCCAGAAAAGTACGTTACACGGAACCGGAGTATGAGTGCCTTTTACCTTTCCTCCCCGGCAACGGCGCCAGAAAAGTGCTTGATGTCTACTCATGCTTCTTTTCCTGTAGACAGTGTTGGGCCTCCAAGAGCAGAGGTTTGTAGAACAGCAGCAAGTTTCCCTTAAGTGGATCACCCAAGGTTTATTGAACTCAGGGAGGAAGAGGTCAAAGATATCCCTCTCATGCAACCCCGCAACCGAAAGCAAGAAGTCTCTTGTGTCCCCAACACACCTAATAGGTGCACTAGTTCGGCGAAGAGATAGTGAAATACAGGTGGTATGAATGTATATGAGCGGTAGTAATGGCGCCGGAAAAGTGCTTTGCCCGGGATCGGCGTGTGATGGATGGTGGTAATATTGCAGAAAGTACGGATGCGATAGAACGAGTAAACAAGCAGCGATAGCGATATTTAGGAACAAGGCCTAGGGATTATACTTTCACTAGTGGACACTCTCAACATTGATCACATAACAGAATAAATAGATCCATGCTAGACTCTACACCCTCTTGTTGGATGATGAACACCACTAACTGTGTAGGATTACAAAAACCCTCAATGCCGGAGTTAACAAGCTCCACAATATTCAATGTTCATATTTAAATAACCTTAGAGTGCATGACAGATCAACATAACCAAACCAAGTACTAACATAGCATGCACACTGTCACCTTCACGCTACGAAAGGAGGCATAGATCACATCAATACCATCATAGTAATAGTTAACTTCATAATCTACAAGAGATCACAATCATAGCCTACGCCAAGTACTACACGATGCACACACTATCACCATTACACCGTGCAGGAGGAATAAACTACTTTAATAACATCACTAGAGTAGCACACAGATAAATTGTGATACAAAACACAATGCAATCATAAAGAGATATAAATAAGCACTTCACTATGCCATTCATAACAGTGAATAAGTATTCTATAAAATATAGCCTAAGAGACCCACACGGTGCACACACTGTCACCTTTACACACGTGGGACAAGGAGTCTCCGGAGATCACATAAGTAAAATCCACTTGACTAGCACAATGACATCTAGATTACAAGCATCATCATATGAATCTCAATCATGTAAGGCAGCTCATGAGATTATTGTATTGAAGTACATAGGAGAGAGATTAACCACATAGCTACCGGTACAGCCCTTAGCCTCGATGGAGAACTACTCCCTCCTCATGGGAGACAGCAGCGGTGATGAAGATGGCGGTGGAGATGGCAGCGGTGTCGATGGAGAAGCCTTCCGGGGCACTTCCCCGTCCCGGCGGCGTGCCGGAACAGAGACTCCTGTCCCCCAGATCTTGGCTTCGCGATGGCGGCGGCTCTGGAAGGTTTCTCGTACCGTGGCTTTTCCGTATCGATGTTTTAGGTCAGGGACCTTTATATAGGCGAAGAGGCGAAGTCGGAGGGGCGACGAGGCGATGACACAATAGGGGGGCGCGGCCCGGGCCACGGCCGCGCCACCTCGTCATCTGGGGCCCCTGTGGCCCCCCTCTGGCGGCTCTCGGGTGTTCGGAAGCTTCGTGGAGTTTTAAGACTGCGGGCGTTGATTTCGTCCAATTCCGAGAATATTTCCTTACTAGGATTTCTGAAACCAAAAACAGCAGAAAACCAGAACTGGCACTTCGGCATCTCGTCAATAGGTTAGTTCCGGAAAACGCATAAATATGACATAAAGTATGCATAAAACATGTAGATATCATCAATAATGTGGCATGGAACATAAGAAATTATTGATACGTCGGAGACGTATCACTACTGCTCATATACATTCATACAACCTGTATTTCACTATCTCTTCGCCGAACTAGTGCACCTATACATCTGACAAGTGTATTAGGTGTGTTGGGGACACAAGAGACTTCTTGTAGTGTGGTTGCAGGGTTGCTTGAGAGGGATATCTTTGACCTCTTCCTCCCTGAGTTCGATAAACCTTGGGTGATCCACTTAAGGGAAACTTGCTGCTGTTCTACAAACCTTTGCTCTTGGAGGCCCAACACTGTCTACAGGAATAGAATCCATTTTCTCTTGATAGGTTTTCTTTCTTTAATTACCGACCTCTCGGTGTAGTCGGAGACCGGTTTATAGTTTAGTTGTCATACTATCAAGAGGGCCCTCAAGTGAGTAACTCAATCGTATCCTTCGGAGAGAGCTCAAACCTTTGCATCATTGCATCATCTTTCTTGGTTGTTATTTGGATCTTATCCATGTGATGTTTTAGAGCTTGTGCTTATTCTCATGACAAGCTCTAGATCATCGAAAACGGATTCCGCATGATTTACTTGTTGCGTTTTGGATATTGGAGTTTTTCTCAGTTTCTCATATTGAGAGGTTTCACTCTAAAATTCATAGAAAATCATCCCCAACTTGTTTCCATATTTCCAACAAAATTGGTTTCGTCTCAACCGGAGTCTGGATGCTAAAGATCTGTTCGTTCTTGTTTGACTGTCTTTGTCATTTTTCTAGGGGGGCGGGGATAATGCGGGGCGGATATTTGCAAATATATGAGCCCCACAAATCGGGTAAAGACTTAGCGGCCAGGCTTATAGTACCCTCCCCCCCCCCCCCGCGATATTTGGCCAGACATTTCATGTCAGGACGAATATTCGGATGCAGGGGGTGGATATTCTGGCCACCACTTAGGCCGGATATTCCGGCCTGGAATGTCCCAACAGACATATTTTGTGGGCGGCTATAAAAAGTCCCCTTCTTCCTCCTTGGGCACCTAACCCCTCTTCCCCTTTTGCTCTCCACCACTACTGACCTTGAGAGCTTGCCCTATCCCTCTATTCCTCCTATGCTTCTTGAATATTTTTGAGGGAAAAGTTAGAGGAGATCTTGATCTACATTTTTACCAATCAAATCCCTATGTTTGTGAGTATAATCCTCTAGATCTTGATCTTGGAGTTCTTTGTGAATTTCCTTTGTTCTTCCTCTCTTCTTCCCCACAAGCTTCTGTAGCTTCGTTGGAAGTTGGGAGTGAAGGATTTGCCATTGCATTTGGTGCATCGGTTTTAGATTTCCACGATTATTCGTGGAAGTGAAAGTGAGGATTTTGTTACTCTTGGGTTCTTGGAACCCTAGACGGCTTTTATACATGGGATTTCTATTTTCGTGCCCCTGGTTCGTTAGTTGTACTCAGTTTTCCCCAGCCCCTTAGTTTTTCCTCAGTTTTCCCCTCCCTCTAGTTTGAAACCCGTCGCAGACGCTCAGACGGGAGGGTTGCCGTCTGGTCAGAGGCCTTCACCGTTACCGGTGATGGCTAGGGAGCCGCGTTGGTGTTGAATTGACCGTTTCTTTCGAACTGTGTTGACTGTTGACTGGAGGAGCTCACCCAAAGCTTTCCACTCCGCCCGATACTGGAGGAGCTCACACACCGCCCCTCCGCCGCCACGCCGTCCTGCCCTCCTACCTTATGGCGTCGTCCGCCGCCGAGCCGCCCCCGTCCCCACCACCACCACCGGGAGGCGGAGAGGGCTCCGCCTCCACCAGATCTGGATCTACCCCTTTCGTGGAGTTTGTATGTCCATCTGGTGTGCCAAATGTTCGCGTCAACCGCGGAGAAGATTGGGAATCGGAGGGATCTAACGCATGGATTCCATCTGGGTAAGCATCGTCTGCCTATGTGAATTAACGGTAGGCAGTTTTTGAGCGCCAATCGTTGTTGCTCAACTAATCTGCGTTGCTTTTCGAATAGGATTGATCCAGCGACGGCTTTTCGGCTGGTGGCTAGGCTGGATTCTAGCTATACGCGTGATTCTAAACGCTATAAGAATGGGTTTTTCTTCCCTGCGGTGGTTGCAACCACCATCTCGTTGAGGATTTGAAAGCTAACATCTGCGCTCGGTACGTGTGGAGCTCTTACGACGCAGATTCATTTCGAATATTTCAACACGGAGGGAAGATTTGTTCCACTAATTTCCGACGACGATCTGGGAATTCTTTTTGCTTTGAATGCTTCTTGCCGGTTCGGTAAAATTCGTATCCATGTGGACAGGGGCCGGGCATCATCTCTCTCCGGTGCTGGGGCATCATCGGGTGGTCGGGCATCATGTCTCTCTCTGCTGCTGCCTCTTCTAACGAGTGTGCGCCGTGGCGCTCCTTGTAGGTCCACGGCAGCACCATCCGTCCCCGGTGCTAGTGGTAGCCGGATCGTTCGTACGGTCATTGTGGAGGACGATGCGGACATTGAGGATCAGCCTCCTCAAGATGATGAGGATGAGTTGATGTTTCTGAATTGGTAGATCGATGCGATAAGCGGGCAATGGAGGATCAATACATGGAAGATATTGCTTTTGGTGCCGGATTTGATGACACCGATGATGAAGAGAAGAATGAGAATGATGACAGCCTCGTTTTAGCCGATTACGAAGGTGAAGACTTGCCTACAATTGAGTGGAACAGGGAGAATCCCCGACTTGTAGAAGGCACCGTGTTTCAAACGATGATGGACTGCCGTAATGCAATTACTACATATCACATTCTCACTAAGAATAATTTTGAGGTTGTTAAAAGTGAGCCGGGTAGGTTCACAATTAAATGCCCATACCCAAGGTGTAGGTTTAGGCTGCATGCATCCACAATGCGCGAAGCGGCTTGGTTCGGGTACTACGCCAACCAGTTGTGTATTTAGATCACAGTGTAAAATTTGTTATCTATTACTGACATCCCTTATCATTATGTTTCAGGTAAAGAAGAATAAGGAGATCCATAGGTGTCCACCTCTAGGGGCAGAGCCAGAGCTGAAAACAAAGCTAGCGAAGACTAGGTGGTTGGCGAGATATAATCCTAGATTGGCTGAGAGAAGATCCTTCACTTGGTCCAACGAGCACTCGTAAAAAAGGTGGTTGAGAAGTATAAAATGGAAGTACCTTACATGAGGATGTTCTATGCAAAGGAAATGGCTCTTGACAAGATCAATGGTCCATGGAATGAAAGCTTTCGGTTGCTTTACACTTTCAAAGCTGAAGTGGAGATGGCTAGTCCGAGCAGTGTTGTAGCGATAGACAAGCATACGGTTCCCTACAAATTGAAAAGCGGGAAGGTAATGCACAAGGAATGTTTCAGAAGGGCTTTTGTTTGTTTCAAAGCTTGCTTGGAAAGGCTTTTTGGACGGTTGCGGGCCTTATTTGGCCGTGGATGCATCAGCTCTTCATGGCAGGTTTAAAGGACAGCTAGTTGCTGCTATCTGCAGTTGATGGACATAATTGGATGTTCCCTGTTGCTTATGGGGTTTTGGAGGTTGAGTCACGGGAAAGTTGGACTTGGTTTCTGCAGAATTTGCGCGATCTTATAGGTCATCCACCGGGACTTGTTATCCACACGGACGCTTGCAAAGGTTTGGAGACTGCGGTAGAAGCAGGTATTCCCCGGAGTGGAGCATAGGGAATGTATGCGACACTTGGTACAGAATTTTACAAAGAAATTCAAGGGTAAAGTTTTTACCGACAACCTATGGCCAGCTTCATACACATGCAGCTCTAGGAAGCATCTGTTTCATTTGGATGTGTTGTATAAACAAAAACCCGGGGTGAAGGAGTACTTGGATGAACATCATGGTAGGGTGTGGTCAAGAAGCCAATTCAATGAAATTTGCAAGGTAGACTATGTAACAAGTAACCTTGCGGAGAGTTTCAATTCAAAGGTCAAGTCATTGAAAGGGCTTATCGTTGTGGCAAATATTTGATAAGATTAGGCGGATGATCATGATAAAGATCGATCTGCGTCAAAGAATTGCATCCACAAATTATGTTGGCCATCTCATGCTCCCATCTTTGATTAAGTCTTTGCATGAGAGGGCAAAACAATTGAGGATGCAATGCGTCGAAAAGGAATGGAGGCTGAGGTAACCTACAGCGACGAGTCAAAACAGGCGGTGGAGGTATCCGATGAGTTTGGTTGATAGGACATGCCATTGTAGGGGATGGCAGATCCGTGGGATACCCTGCATACACGCATTGTTTTTCATGAGTGTTATAGGGGGTGAAGATGGTGAAGTTGATCGGTATGTGTCGAGTATTTCTCTGTTGCCAAATTTAGGGCTGCATATGCTATGAATGTTCCTACCTTGTTGGGAAAAGACCAATGGATGAAAGTCGATCCGGGCTTCAAGCTGTACTCTCCGAGTATTGACTAGACCGGCGAGGTAGGCCGAGGAAGAATAGGATCGAGCTAGTGCGAGAGGGTGGTGCACCGATTCGAAAACGTAAGTGCAAACGTTGTGGAATCCCTGGACACATTGCTAGGATTTGTAAAAATGGAGTTGACCCGAGCTTTTGGAATGGAAGATCGGGCGGGAGCGAGAAAATGCGAGAGGAGAATGAAGCGGCAATTCAACTTGAGATTGAAGCAACAATTCAACATGAGGTGATTGAAGCGACAAATGCGAGAGGAGATTGAAGCGACGAGTTCAACATGAGGAGATTGAAGCGAGGAAATGCAGAGGAGATTGAAGCAGCAATTGAACATGAGGAGATTGAACCGATGGATCGAGAGCAGAGGGAACAGATGGATGTAGAATGGCTTCAACCGATGAGTCTAGAGGAGAGGGAACAGTATAGTCGAGAATGCCTCGAAAGTAGTAAGGCCATGATAGATGCTAACTTCGAAGAGTACATGGCAGAAGAAAAAGCACAAGCTTTGCAGAAGAAGAAGAACAAGAAAGAGGGCAAAAGGAAGGTAGACACCGGTAATATCCCCGGTAGGGTTACCGGAGTAAGGTGGTGGCCCCGCGAGTCACACCGAGGAGCAAGAGAAAGATTTTATTCCGAACAACTAATTTGAATTTGTATGAACAATTTGTATTGTGGTTCCCTTTGTATTGGGGATCCCTTTGTGTTGAACAATTTGTATTGGGGATGCCTTTGTGTTGAACAATTTGTATTGGGGATGCCTTTGTGTTGAACAATTTGAATTTGTATGAACAATTTGTATTGTGGTTCCCTTTGTATTGGGGATCCCTTTGTGTTGAACAATTTGAATTTGTATGAACAATTTGTATGCCACATTTAAGCCACATTTATCATTTTAGGGTTTTAGGGTTTTAGGGTTTTAGGGTTTTAGGGTTCAATTCAAAATAATTCAAAACATGGTGGAACCTTCCCATGGAGCCTTGTTATGTTACCTACAACCTAGAGAAATAATAATGGAAAAGGAAATATAGAGATACTAGATATGCCAAAAGCTTCAAAACCACTTCCTAGTCCATGAGCTACTAGATATGAAGATGCAGGGCTTTCTGCTCAATACACCTCCCAAATACCCACTATGCTTACAAACTTTGTCCAAATGAGTCCAAATTCGTCACACTTGTGTATCTTTGAGTTGCAAACAATATCTAGTCGGCCAAAATGTAATATATTGTTCAAATAACACAATTTTACAATTTTTATGCCAAAAGCTTCAATTTCCCTTAGTCCGTTTATTATTTGGGTGCCCCTGTTTTACTTAGTATTACTCAGTTTTCCCCCTCCGGGCCCACTTGTTTTACTCAGTCATACTCAGTTTTGCCCTTCCGATAAACATTTCCTCACTTTTCCCCCTCTTAGTTCTACTCAGTTTTCCTAACTTGTACTCACTGGCTGATCTCCGATTGGTCGAGATGTATGTCACACGGATCTTGGTTAGTTGAAAGCTCAACGAACGCTTGCACCGTTCGATCATTTATGATCGGACGGCACTGTATCTCTCTCTCTACCACGATGGACGCATACGGAGACAAGAGCGAGAGCACATACCTACCAACCCCGGCGAGTCGCATATTCCAGTCGCATCCTCCTCTCTCGTATTTCCTCTCTTACTACGGCGGTCGCGGCGGCGCGGATCTAACCGTGCGTGCGGCGGCGTGCGGCGGCGCGGATCTAACCGTGCGTGCGGCGGCGTGCGGCGGCGCGGATCTAACCGTGCGTGCGGCGGCGCGGATCTAACCGTGCGTGCGGCGGCGTGCGGCGGCGCGGATCTAACCGTGCGTGCGTCGGCGTGCGGCGGCGCGGATCTAACCGTGCGTGCGGCGGCGTGCATCTAACCGTGCGTGCGCCGTGGATCTAAGAGTGCCGGTGAGGATCTAACCGTCGAGAAATAGTTGAAATGTCTCTCTCTGTCTCACTTTCGATTCTATTCTCAGATCTGTTGAATGATGAAGAACACCAAGACGGCGGCCGTGCCGACGGTGGTCATCGATGCCACGAACATTGAAGCCATCGCCTACAACATCGCTTCGACGGCGCGGACCCAGCCTTCAATGTCGGAGCTCGTTGATGTCTCACTTCCGGTGCCGAGAGTGCGAATCGATGCCAAGACGATTGAAGCCATCGTCTACAACCGCGCTGCAAAGCCGCCGATCCAGCCCTCCGCGGATCCGTCGGCCGATGAAGAACACCAAGACAGCGGCGGTTCCGACGGTGGTCATCGATGCCACGAACATTGAAGCCATCGCCGATAACATCGCTTCAACGTTTGATGGCGCAGATGACCACCCCTCAGCCGCCCGTCGTCCCGGCCTTTCTTGCCCATCGCTGCGCGACCGTGTTCGACGCCGCAAATTGGGATAAATTATTATAAATTCGAACTACTACCTCCGTCTCAAAAAAGCTTCTTCACGTTCTTGATGTGTCCATGTACATCCGTATGTATGATTTGAATTCTATCCCAACTTGATTGGGAAGATATTGATATGTATTTGATCCGGAGGCTGGTACATGCTTTCACTTTTGGGATCCCTTGCTAAAATTATCGTGCACATTACTTAGCACAAGTAGGAAATTGTACACCGAAATACGAGTGCTTAGAGCCACAACAAAATACGGTGGTTAGAGCCATCTACTGAATAACAATTCTATACTAAATCGTCTACCGGAACCACATAACCGCTAGGACAGGGATGACACCTAATAAAACTGCACGAGATGAATCTACTTTTCTCCTCTCCCATCACTTTTAGTTCATGTTCTAGATTTTCTACCACTTGATCAAATACGGCAAGATCTGTCTCAACTCTCAACTTCTCCTTGCGAATAAGCTCTGAATTCTTCTTTTCTTCATCCACAATACGCTTCGGCTCGAATATCATCAGGTTTTTACGGGCCAATTCATCACCTAAATTGGCCACCTTCTCCTCCAAATCCATCCTCTGGCTACACCACTGGGTTGATTCATCTTGGTATGCAATGTACCATGGATCATCGGCTTGCCTGGCTAACTGTAACAATAATGGAAAAAAGAACAACTGAAATCACCCCAACAGGCCATGGCGGAACTTCAAATTCAACGGTAGTACAGAGAGCTGAAGCTATATACCTGCACTTCCGACGAGGTAGGAGAAGTAGAACGTGGCCACGACATGATCGAATCCCCACCCTCGCCGGTGTACCCGCTACGACGAGACATTGAGGACTATTTCGTACACTGCAAACTCCAATAAATTACGGGAACCGAATCGATTAGGGGGCGGGGGAGGCAGAAGCGGAGGTCTACCAATTGGTGCGCGGAACAAATCCCGGTCGTCGTGGGCGGCGGATGCTGCTTGCGGCGGACTTTCCTGCGGTGGGTACAATGCGTGCGGACGAAACAAGTCGTTGGAGCCGTGGTTGACGTGCAGCGCCGCTGGTTCGTCCGACGCCGCCGGGGGACGAGAGCCGGCGGCGCGACGAGGCGCCGGCGCGCCGCCGGCGATGGCTGCTCCGTCCGACGGTGGGGAACGAGCTGCCAGCGGTTCTCCGGTCTAGCTTAAGAATAATTAATTAGCGAACTTGTTGCTTCTCTCTATGATATTCTCTAAAGACATATATCAGAACGGCAAGATATGATTTTTTCTCTCTAAATAAATAGACGACCCCACTGGTCATTGGCTGCGGCAGCCCCACAGAGCGGCAATATATGAGTTTCTCTAAATAAATAGACGACCCCACCGGTCATTGGCTGCGGCAGCCCACGGAGCGGCAATATATGTCTTTTCCTGAAAAATAGACTACCCCATCGGTCATTGGCTGCGGAGGCCCCACAGAGCGGCAATATATGAGTTTCTCTAAATAAATAGACGACCCCACTGGTCATTGGCTGCGGCAGCCCCACGGAGCGGCAATATATGTCTTTTCCTGAAAAATAGACGACCCCACTGGTCATTGGCTGCGGAGGCCCCACAGAGCGGCAATATATGAGTTTCCCTAAATAAATAGACGACCCCACTCGGTCATTGGCTGCGGCAGCCCCACGGAGCGGCAATATATGTCTTTTACTTGAAAAATATACGACCCCACTGGTCATTGGCTGCGGCAGCCCTATAGAGCGGCCCCATTTGTCATTGGCAGCACCGCGTATAAAATCATGAAATAAAACGGCCCACACGTCGGCGATAGATGGATGGCTGCTCCGACGTGTCTCCCGACCCTACCCGTCGGCACGAGACGGTCGGGGAGGAGCTGCCCTCGTGCGGCCCCACCCGGTCAGACTAACGGTCAAGGCCTCCGACCCGACGGCTACCGGCCGTTCCAGCACTTGTGCGTGTTTCAAACTAGAGGAGGGGAAAACTGAGGAAAAACTAAGGGACTGGGGAAAACTGAGTACAACTAACGAACCAGGGGCACGAAACTAGAAATCCCTTTATACATTTGTGGTGACTTTCTTGGGAGCCTCCAATTAAGTTGTGGGTGTGTGCCCCAAGATTTGTGTAAGGCCCGGTTTCAGCCTCGAAGAAAATCCATTAGTGGAACAGTGAACCAGGCCTTTGTGGCAAGGGTCACCGTAGAATAAGGTGGGGCCTTCGTGTCGCTTGGTGTGTGGTGTGACTACCGCATCTTGGAGTGAGACCTTTGTGGAGTTGGTGTGCATCGAGCAACCACACCTCAAGGTGAGGCCTCTTGTGGCGTTCGGGAGCACTAAGCCACCACACTTCTCCAATGGAGACTAGCACTCGCAAGAGTGTGAACTTCGGGATAAATCATCGTCTCCCGCATGCCTCGGTTATCTCTATACCCGAGCTTTTTTTACTTATGCACTTTACTTTGTGATGATAGTCATCGTGCTTGAAGTTATATATCTTTATATCACATAGTTGCTTGTATTGCTTAGCATAAGTTGTTGGTGCATATAGGTGAACCATAGTATATAGGTTTTGGGCTTGACAAAGTAAACACTAGTTTTATTCCGCATTTGTTAAGCCATCTCGTAAACTTTTTAAGCCGCCTATTCACCCCCTCTAGGCGACATCCATGTCCTTTCAGTAGGGCAACTTCAAATATGAAACAGAGTAAGTACAAAACATCCACACATTTCAAATGTGTAGTAGACTGTTTTAGTGCACTTGTCTAGCAAGATTTAGGTCATGCCATGGAACTACAGGTGGTTTCTTTATTTTCCACCATATAATCTGCAAGACCAGTGCGTTGACTATTTGACATTTTAAGAAAGGGAGTGACTAGACTCAATCGTCTTATAAGTTACTTCGTTCTCAATCAGATGATTTCATCAAATCTTAGTTACAACGCATGTTGCAACTCATGAATAGCATGAATCACGGTGCAAAGTTGGCGGTTCAGAACAATTTCTATAATTGCAACTGAAAAAATCAGTTGCAACCCAATTTGTAACTCATATGCATGAATCACGATGTAATTACTTAGTTCTCAGCTAGCAAAACCGTTTTAAAAAACGAAAACAGGTTCAAATCCTCACAAACATATATTTAGGCAATTTGGCCCAGAAGCTTCGAGAGGTCCATTTGACCCTGCATGTATGGGATAAGAGGGATTTAGGGGAGACGAAACGATGGTTGAAGGAACTCCAATCTGATCTTGACTGGGTGTTGAGTGGTCCTCTTTCAAATGAAGCAATAATGATGCAACAAAAAATCCAGCTATATATTGAGAATATACATGAGCAGAACGAAATCAATTGGATCCAAAGAAGTAGGGCTAGTTGGATGAAAGGTGGCTACCGGAACACATCCTTCTTTCATAGTTTTTCCACGGCTAGAAAAAATAGGAACTTCGTAAAGAAATTGAAAGATGAGAATGGGAATTGGATTGAAAGATGGGATTATATTTCTGGCCATATAAATGGTTATTTTAGCATCCTCTTTACTTCTGAGGTGGATTCTCCTAATGAAGAGGTCATCAATAAGGTAAATCCATGTGTGTCTGAGGCTATGAATGATTTTCCGTGTTCTCTTTATACAAGAGAGGAGGTTAAGAAGGCCATGTTTAATATCAAGGATTTGAAGCCGTCCGGCTCTGATGGCTTACATGCCATTTTCTATAAAAGGTACTGGAGCTAACTTGGAGAGGAGCTGATTGATGAGGTTTTGTTGGCAATAAATTTAGGTGTAGTACCTGATGATTAGAATAAGACTGCAGTGGTCTTGATACCAAAAGTGGAGAGTCTTGAGTTGGTTACACAATATAGGCCTATAAGCATGTGTAAGGTGATCTCAAATATTTTGGCGGCAAGATTGAAAATTATTCTCCCAAAAATTATTTCCCCAACTCGTAGTGCTCTTGTGCCTGGTCGTTTGATCATGGATAACGTCTTGGTGGCCGTTGAATCATATCAAACAATAAAAAGGAAAGAAAGAAGGAAAATATGGCGTTTATGCAATTAAATTGGATATGCACAAGGCATACGATCGGGTAGAGTGGAATTTTGTAGAAAAAAAATTCTTGCTTCATTAGGGTTTCATGCTATGTGGATCAAATTGATTATGTATTGTGTTGGCTCTGCCAAGTACCAAGTGAGGTTCAATGGGAAAGAAACTGATCAGTTTGTCTCGACCAGCGGGTTGCGTTATGGAGACCCCTTTCTCCTTACTTATTTCTTTCATGTGCAGAGGCATCGACAAGTTTACTGAAACATGAGGAGGAGATAGGGAATCTGATTGGAGTTAAAGTATGCAGAGCGGCCCCGGAGGTCTCACATTTATTGTTTCCAGGCGATTCTATCATTTTGATGAGAGAGGATTTACAGAATGCTATGACGCTCAGGAGGACTTTACAAGATTATTGTGATTCATCTGGGAAAATGGTGAGTGAAGACAAGTCGAGCATTTTCTTTAGTCCAAATACAAGAGTTGAAACAAGACTAGAAGTATGTTCAGAGTTGAACATTCTTACTGTGTCTCAGCCTGCCTCCTTTAATAGGCATGGACAAAACCGATTGTTTCTTGCATCCTGTTGAGAGAGTTATTGCCCGGTTAGCAGGGTACAAGGAGAAGTTTCTATCCTATGGTGGAAAGGAGGTATTATTATTTGAAGGCGGTGTTCCAGGCGACACCCACGTTTGCAATGTCTATTTTCAAGCTCCCCAAGCTAGTAACAAAAGGGATCACAAATGTTTTGACCTATTACTAGTGGGGAGATGAAGATGATAAGAAACACATGCACTGGTTTGCTTGGTGGAAGATGTGTGTACCAAAGAAGAAGGGTGGCATGGGGTTTAGAGACCTCCACTATTTTAATCTAGCAATGTTGGCCAAACAGGCTTGGAGACTTGTGTGGGCCAGACTCGCTGTGTGCTCAAATTCTCAGAGCTAAGTACTATCCTAATGGGGATCTACTCAATATTGAATTAAAGAAGGGTTCATCTTACACGTAGCAAATCATATGGGCGGGAATCCAAACACTCAAGATAGGTCATATTTGGCGAGTTGGGGATGGAGAAAACATTGATATATGGGGGATGCCAAGATCCCAAGCAGCCCATCGAGGATGGTGATTACACCAAGAGGACTGAATGTTGCAACAAAGGTCTCTAAACTTATTGATCCAAATACTCAGACCCGGGATGAAGGAGAACTTCGATCTGTTTTCTTCTCGGTGGATGTTGGGAGAATCCTAAAAATCCCACTAGCGATGGGGACGATGGGGGACTTTGTGTCTTGGGATTATACGAGGAACGACATTTTCTAGGTACGTTCGGCTTACTTCGTAGAATGGGATCATCGGCATGGCCGCAAGCTTCTGAGAACTAATGCTCAAGCCGGGTCATCTATTAACCCAGTGTGGGCAAATATATGGTCTCTTAGAGTGCCAGCTAAGGTTAAAATTTTCTCTTGGAGGCTACTACCGGGCACTTTGGCGTGCAAGGGGGTGCTGGCAAATCTTCATATTATTAGGAGCGGTCTATGTACCATATTTGCAGTTCATTGTGAAGGCACTCTACATCCTTCTTCAAATGCCCTAGAGTAGCTAAAATCTGGGAAAATCTTGAACTCTCGAGTCTGATACAGGAGGCGGTTACTGAAGACCGGGCAGGTTTAGGCGTTTTTTAGGTGATCATGAGACGGAGCAACGAGACACTGGTGAATTTGAATGGTATAGGACTAAAGGAGCTTGTTGCAATGGCGTGTTGGTATATGTGGTGGGATAGAAGAAAAATTGCCCATGATGAGCACGTTCAGAGGCCAGCAAAATCCTCACAGGCTATTCAGTCCTTAACACTAAACTATGACAAAGCTTTGACGAAAAATGCAAGAGTGAGAAAGGAGGGGTGGGAAAAACCAAGAGATGGTTATGTTAAACTAAATTGGATGCTGCGTTTTCGGTGGAGTCTTTCTCAGGAGCCTCGGGAGCAGTGATTGATGATCATGGAACTTCCATAGCAGGTAGCTCCACTGAGATACCACATGTAGGTGATGCAGCGACGACAGATGCCAGGGCACCGCGTGATGGTCTCCTACTGGTAGCCAAATCGGGTTCACCAAAATTGAAGTGAATAGCGACTAGATGAAAGTCACTGAGGTAATGAAAGAAGCGGGAAACTCAATCGGACCTGCTGCTGCGATTTATGAAGAATGTTCTTTTCTGTGTTGAGGTTTTGCTCATGTCTTTTTTAGTTATAGCCCTAGGGAAAGCAACTGTGTAGTCCACTATCTTGCTAGTAGAGCGGAGGGGCTTCCAGTAGTTTGGCATGAGGATCCGCCCGATTTTATAGTAGGCTTGCTAGCCAATGATGTAATCATGTTTATGAACCAATAAAGTTGCCGTGGTAGCTTTCCCTAAAAAAGGGTTCTTATTATTAAAACAAACTGATGTAGAGGCTTCCTCTACCCATTCCTTTCAAAAAAGAATTGTTAAGCCGTTTTGAAGAAAAGCCAAGACATTTCCCCGACGTCACTCCCATATTTTTCGGACGTTGACAATCCCGATCCACAGCCGTATAGTTGGAGGGTTAGGGAAATTACACCATAATTCAGTAGATGTAGCGTTACTGACATACCAGTAGCTTTGTGCTGGTCGATGAGGTATATGATGATCTTAACAAGAGAAACCATGTACCCAAGGCTGAGAATAACCATTTTATATGCCCCATATCAGTTGCCACAGAAGAACAATGCCGGCGACGATCGACGATTTGACATCATGGCTATATATATATACGGCATGCTTTCGCAGAGGTCGCCCCATTAATTTGCTATACTTGCGATGGCTCCAGCCATTCATCCCTGTCTGCTTCTGTGCCTGTGCCTGCTTTTTGTTGCTCCTCATCTTAGCAGCTGTTACCACACCAGCAACACTTATGGTGGAAGGCATGTCCTTGTTCGTTCATCTCACGACTCGAGGATCCAGTCCACCTTCACGTCTATCCCTTCTGGTGATGATTCCTGCATCAAATCTTTGCACACCAAGATTTAATTAGAACCCCCTCTCAATCTCTCACACTCTCATGCACATTTAACATGCTTCAACAGTGAGCTCGTTTTATACTACTCATGTGCTAATAACTTGTCCCCATTTTTCAGGAGACGGCGGGCTACCTGTGATGCATCGGCTGAGCCCGTGGTCTCCTTCTGACGCTGGGGTCGGCGACGCCTTCTACCGTGACACCCTCCGTCTTCACGCGCTCTTTGGCGATTCCACCGGTACCCCGCTCGTGGCATTGCCGGGCGCGTTCGAGTACCACGTCAGCATCGGCTACGGCACGCCGGCGCAGAAACTCACCATGGGGTTCGACACGGCCACCGTGGGAGCCACGTTTCTCCGGTGCAAGCCATGCGCTGCCGGCGATCCATGCCACAAAGCCTTCGACCCGTCCCGTTCGTCTTCCCTCGCGCAGATCCCATGTGGCTCGCAGGACTGCCCGTTCAAAGCATGCTCCGGCCCAACCTGCAATGTTGCCGTGACAAAGAAGGGCGCCGTCGTGCTGAACGCCACCTTCGTGACGGACACGCTCACGGCTGCGCCGGCCATCCCCGTGAATGACTTCAGGTTCGCCTGCCTGGAGATGGGCGGCGCCAGAACGACTGGCAGTGACAGCTCGTCCGGAGTGCTCGACCTCAGCCGTGAGAGCCACTCTCTGGCTTCACGAGTCGTCTTGACTCCGGAAACGGTCACCTTCTCCTACTGCCTGCCATGGGACCCCACCTCTAGGGGCTTCCTCTCCTTCGGCGCCGCCCGCCCGGAACGCGCCGGCCGCGGCGTGACCTACGCCACGCTACGGCACAACGCCGCCCGTCCGAGCATGTACTTCGTCAAGCTCGTGGGCGTAACCGTCGGCCTGTCTGAGATCCCTGTTCCCCCCGCGCCGGCGATCGCCGGTGACGCGCTGGTCGAGGTGCACACGACCTTCACGTACCTGAAACCGGAGGTGTATGCGGTTCTTCGCGACATGTTCAGGCGGGGGATGAGGCAGTATGTGGTGGCACCGTCGTCGAGCGGGCTCGAGACATGCTACGACTTCACCCACCTGAACACCATCGATATGCCGATGATCTCGCTGAGGTTCGAAGGCGGGGCGACCCTGGAGCTCGGCATCGAGCAGATGATGTACTTCAAGGATCCCCGCAACATCTTCTCCGTGGGGTGCCTCGCTTTCGCTCCGGTGCCGGCCTACGCACCAGTTGCTGCGGTTATCGGGTCACTGGCGCAGTCACAGACGGAGGTGGTCTATGATGTGCTTCAAGGCAAGCTTGGGCTCGTCCCCGACCGCTGCTAGCTGATCGATCAAACGGATCAAGCAGCACGTGGGGGCGTGCATCTATCCGTCGCATCTTGGTATACACCAATGGTTTGCTTCTTCAAAATGACTTGATAATATGATTCATAACCGACGTGTCAGTTTGTCACCGTGAAGTTCTCAACATGAGAGATAAGCAGGAGCTTCGGAAGCTGCTGTTATGCGGCCTTGCAAGTTGCTTATTTTCTGCTAGATACAATGCTTACACTTGATGTTATTTCAACATTTTTGCCGCCATATTTTACATTGGGTTGTTGTACCTCTCCTCCATTTTGATTCACATAAGATAGATTATAAGACGGCTTTTAATCATTTCATCTTGAAGATCCTTTTACAATGTCTCTTGTGTACATCAGTACATGGTGATTGCAATGATGCCCCTATGCCTAGCGCTGTAGTTTTGAACTAAAAATAGGATACTTATTATGAATGGGAGAGAGTACTTTAAAAAACTTGAGCTCAAGAAGTAATTTTACTGGAAAAGCTAAAGCACTATATGCTGAACTTGGTATCAGACTTGATTGACCATGTAACAAAAACATGGAACGAAGGTCTGGCCCGATCGATCCGCTTTTTCACCGTGAAAAGAACTAGTTGCATGCACTAAGAGCAACTCTAGCATATACCGCAAAACTCGGTATCGAACCGTAAACCACTTTTGCTGTTTGAGATTTGCTAGATACCGCATAAATGAACTACATAATAAAAAAAGGCCTTGGCGCCAGATTTTTAAAACGATTTTACTAGTTCATACAAAAGGACACAATTAAACATTAATCTGGATGCAAAGCTAGAAACTAGTTGCTTAGCTAGTTCATCGTGTAGATCTAACATAGCCCTTAAAGTCCTGGGATATCTCAGGGTCATCTACGATGAGGCGCCAACGCTGGCGACATCAATCATCATCATTGTAGTTGACCACGACCAAGCAACTGCTATAGGTTTCATCTGCAATGCAGTGCCACCGCGCCTCGGCGAGATCCACCTTCTTCTGATCGGCATTATCACGGTGGAGATTGGAGCTATCTGAGATGGTGCTATCAAGGTAGCGGCGCTAGACGACTTGCAAGTCATGGCACTTGTAAGGGTACATTGCGCCTAGTGTGTTTTTGGTAATTAATGACAATCCTCTATGGACTAATGTTTTCATTGTGTTTATATGAAAGAATATTACATATGTGAAGTTCATATGTTATTCAAGTGTGGATGCCATGAATATAATGTTATACCTTTGATATTCGCATCAAGATCATTGATTTGAAGAGAAGGATATGATATGATCAAGAAGAAGAAATGAAGATGGAGTTCTTGTGTGGAACTCAACCTAGTTAGCCATGCTCTAACTTATGTGTTAAGCAATGAATGATCAAGATATTGTGATAGAGCATGAAGAGATACAATGTTGACCGAGACTAAGAGTGGAGATTGAATTCAAGTTGGTCAACACATGAAGCATAAAGATTGTACCACTTTGGATCATGTGATCTTGTGGGCGGTAAGCTTTGCCAAATTTTGCTTCATGTGCTAACCCACTATATATGTGCAGTTGTGTTGTCTATATGGTTAGGTACCTTGCCATGGATATGCATCAAGAGTATGATCTCACATAGCCCATGAGAGGATGGCATTCAAGTTTTGGATGTCATCAAGGTTGATAATGGCAAGTTCAAGATGAGCATATCGAAGATATCATGCTTGAGGCTTGCGGTCCATTTGGTGATAATAGACATGTGAAAATGTACCTCAGTTAATCTATCCCATCATGGTGTATGTGAGAGCAATTGTGAGTCTTCACGAAGCAACAATGATCAAGTGAGACATTCCAGCTTGAGGGAGCTTGAAGCGTTGTCATCAAGATCAAGTGGGATGCGCAAGGCAAATGTATGACCTTGCTAGGTTTTAGTTTTACCGGTCTCAAGGTGGTTGTTGGGAGACCGGTTTATAGGATAGATAGCCGCACTATCAAGAGTGGTTTTCGGTTGAGTAACTTGATTGCATCGTCTTAGGAATCTCAATTCTTTGCATTCCTATATTCTTTTTTGCTTCTTTGGTATTCTCCGTATGAGGTTCTTGAGTTTGTTGCTAGCTTTTCAACAAGCCCAAGTTCATCGAAAACGGAATCCGTATGCATCTTCTATTGCGTTTTCGAGTTTGGACGTCTTTACCGTTTGTAGATGTTAGGAGGCTCCCTTTCTAAAATCATCTAAAAACATTTTGTGAGGAGTCTCAGTATTTTCAACAAAATTGGTTTCATATCAATTGGAGTTTGGAAACTACGTGAGAGAGCTTTTTTACTTCTCAGAAAATGATCGTTTGAGCAAAGTCGAGCAATCCGACAGGACCGCGTCCTGCTGCCGGGTAGTTCAACACCTGGCCCAGCCTACTGGGTGTGGCGCCGAGTGTCCGAGCCGCCTGGTCGGCCCGGCCTCTAGCCCGACCCACCAGGTGCTGTTGTCGGGTGACCCGGCCCCTGGCCTTGCCGAGTTGTACGCCTGGTTGCGCGACTCTGCCCTAAAACGGCTAGTTTTCTCCTTGGAGTATTTATATCCCTTCTTCCTCCTTGAGGATGTAAGGTCAACCATTCTATTTGCTCTCTCTCTCTCTTCTACTACATTGTTGAATCTAAAAGCTTGCTTTCTCTCTATCCCTCCCATAATTCTTGCATCTTCTTGAGGGATTTGAAAGAGGAAATCTATATCTACAATCTCCACCAATCAATTCCTCCTCTAAGTGAGGGGAACTCTTGGGATCTAGATCTTGGAGTTATTTGTTAATTCCCTCATTTGTTCTTCCTCTCTAGTTCCTTCATAGCATTTGTTGCTTTGGTGGAATTGGAGTGTGAATGATTTGACCACCTTTGGTGTTCTTGCTTTTACATCCTTGCAAAAGTATTGAACTCTCCATTACGATTAGTTCGAGTGAGAGACTGTGAGCTTTTTACTCTTGGAGGGGTTACCTCCTAGTTGGCTTGGCGGTTGGTGCTTCAATGGCCTCTTTGTGGAAGATTGTGAAAAGGCTCGAGTTTCTCCTTTGTGGAGCTTGTGAAGTGTATGTGGAGCTTGCCATCTCCCGAGTGGAGAAAAAGCTAGGCATAAGGCAAAGGCCTTTATCCTTCGTGGTATTGGCTTGGAGAAGAAGGTGGGCCTTCGTGGTGTTCGGGAGACCTTCGTGGTAGCCCGCATTTCTCCAGTGTGACATACCTCACCTTGTATGGGGGAACACGGGAATACATCTTCGTCTCTGCGTGCCTCGGTCATCTCTATACTCGAGTTTACTTTCCTTGTGATAGCCATCGTGCTTGAAGTACATATACCTTGCTATCACTTGTGTTACATATATCTTGTTCCTATCTTTCTTATCTTGAGTTGTTGTTGCACTTAGTTGAGCCTAGCATATTTAGGTATCATGCTTGTAAAATAAACGTTAGTTTAATTCCACATTCTTACAAGCCAAATCCGCAATAGTTTTAAAACACCTATTCACCCCCCTCTAGGAGACCTCGTCCTTTAAGCACTTCTGCTCCGCAACGGCGAGGGTTGCGCTATCGTCCGAGAAGTCTGAGGAGTCGTCCTCTGCACCAGCAGGTCTAGGTGCCAACTACATGTGTAGTGGCACCGGAGTGAAAGCTCTCACGACGGCCTGCAATGGAGAGCAAATCGTAATGGAGAGCTCAAAGTCTCTCACTTGAACAAATCGTAATGAAGAAGCTCAACACTATGCAAGTATATAAAGCAAGAACACCAAGAAACATGCTTAAATCCTTATCTCTCAAGTCCCACCAAAGCATCAAATACTAGGGAGGCACTAGTGAAAGACTGAAAGTGCATGAATCCCCATGCGTGGTTTTGGTAATTGATGATAATTCCCATGGACTAATGTTTTCATTGAGTTTTATATGAAGAAATCATCCATAGATAATGTTTGAAGACCATGCATTTGATTTAAGGGTGGATGCCATGAAGACATAATATATGTTAAATATTGGCATCGAGCTCATAGATTTAAAATGTAATTCAATATGACCAATAAGAATAAGAAATGAAGATGGTGCTCGTGTGTGAAATCAAATAAGCCATGTTCTACCTTATGTGCTAATCCATAAAGGATCAAGATCTTGAGAGTTTGATTTCAAGAGAAGAATTCAAGATATGAATCTAAGTCGGTGTCATAATAGATTCATGAGTTGAACTATGATTAACCAAGATTTAGATCATGTAATGAAATGAAGAGTTGTTTACTTACCTCAAGATATTGTGATAGATCATGCCAAGATATAATTAAATTTGACCAATAAAAAGAGTGAAGATTGGATTCACGTTGGTCAACACGTGAAGCATAAAAAATGTACCAAGTGGGATCAAGTGATCTCGTGGTATGGTAAGCCTTGTCAATTATACTTCCTAAAATAACTCATAATATATGTTATTATGGTGTCATGTGGGTTTTGTATCTTTCTGTAGGCATGCATCAAAAGTCAGATTTCGTATAGCCAATGAGAGAATGACATCAAGTGGTGATGTCCATCAAGATTGAGAAGGGTAAGTTAAAGATGATCATCTCGAGAAGATCATATGCTTAAAACTTGCCGTCCATTTTATGATGATGGACATGTTAACATGTTCCTTATGAAGCTATCCCATAGTGGTGTGTATGTGGAACAATCATGAGTTTTCACGAAGCAACAATGACCAAGCGAAGTGGTTCCAACAGGTCCACGCGGTACGTACTAATGGGGACGTGTCGTTCTCCCCAGACCCCATCAGCTCCCAACACGCCACCTCGCAGTCCCACGCTGCACGCAGCTTCCCAAACCCTAGCGCGCGAGCTTCTCGTCCATGATGAATGTGTGGCCGCCGCCACAGGTTTCCATCGACCTCGGCAACAAGGACTAGACACTGGCGGCACTGACCAGGAGGACGAGGAACCACCGGCTTGCAAGCCATTACCCTATATTTTTCCTTTTCAGTGTAAACTGTGAACTTCTGGGTCCATAGCTATGCCCTATATTTATGTAAACTATGCTAATTTTTCTTTTCATTTTTTTGTGGTTTAGAACCGTTGGGGCTGCTCGCTACCACAAATAGGCCGTCTTACTTGTGTCCGCTTGCCACCGCATACGGACAAAAACATATCGATCTTGTGTCCGAATTGCGGTGGTCCGTTGAGGTGGCCTAAATCCAAGTGGATACCAAATGCCAAATTGATGTGCTACGAATTTTAACAAGTTAAACTTTTGATGTTTTTAAACTTTGAACTGCGATGAGTTTTAAACTTGGCACCTTTGGCACCAGCACACACCAAATCCATTCGCCGATGCTCCACGGAGCCACGCTGTGCGCCCCCGCTCAAGGAAAATCTCCTCACCTTTCTTGTTTTCTCCCCGGATGCAACATCTCGGACCGCAAGAGGCAGCCACCCTCCCGCGCCACCTCCTAGAAGCCCACGTCGTCTCGCTGGTCCGCCAATGCTCCGGCCACCGCGCTCTCCGCGGCGCCCACGCGCGCCTACTCAGGCTCAGCCTCCCGCGCCTCACCTACGCCTTCGCGCTCTCCAAGCTCCTCGCCGCCTCCGCTGCCACCTCCTACGCGCGCAGCCTGTTCGACCAAATCCCCGAACCGACCACCTTCTGCTACAACTCCCTCATCCGCGCGCTGTCCGGCACCAGCAACACCGCCGCGGACGCCTTCCTGCTCTACCGCTGCATGCTGCGGGCGGGCGCCCCGCCACCCAACAGCTTCACGGTCGCGTTCACTATCAAGGCGTGCGCCACGGCTCCGGCTCTCAGAGAGGGTCAGCAGCTACATTCGCAGGCCTTCCGTCATGGGCTGGAACCGAGCCTGTACGTGCAGACCGGGCTGCTTAACCTCTACGCCAGGTGCGAGGAGGTTGCGCTCGCCAGGGACGTGTTCGATGGCATGGCCGAGGACAAGAATTTGGTCGCCTGGAGCTCCATGATCGGCGGGTACTCGAGAGTGGGGATGGTGAACGAAGCCTTGGACCTCTTTCGAGAAATGCAGGCTGCTGGGGTGAACCCGGATGAGGTCGCGATGGTCAGCGTCATCTCCGCATGCGCCAAGGCAGGCGCTCTTGATTTGGGCAGGTGGGTGCATGCTTTTATAGATAGGAAGAGGATCACAGTCGATCTTGAGCTGAGCACGGCGTTAATTGATATGTATGCAAAGTGCGGTCTGATAGAGCGGGCAAGGCTTTTATTTGACGCGATGGTGGAGAGGGATACCAAGGCATGGAGCGCGATGATAGTTGGGCTGGCGATGCATGGGCTTGCAGAGGATGCCTTGGGGCTTTTCTCAAGAATGCTACAACTTAAGGTAAAAATTGTTGCACTGATCTGTTTACAGTTATATTTGCTTGGTTAGCTTTTGTTGATAACATGATCATATACATTAGCTCGCGTGGTAAAATGTAATGCTGGTTATCTTTGTTCAGCATCTGGTTTTATGCTATTATACCAGAAACTTTTCTCACTTTTCTCATGAACGCCGAATGTGCTTAACTGATTTCATGCACTACATGGATGATCTCTACCTACATTGTCTGATGTGTATCAGCTCACGTGCTCAACTTTGCTATAAATTGTCATAGCGTGCAGTCTTTACAAAGGAGAGTTTGTATCCATTCTAATGGCTCTCACCAAAATTCTTGTGTTTATATTTCAGGTGAGACCCAACAATGTCACATTTATAGGTGTTTTGTCCGCCTGTGCTCACAATGGGTTAGTGGATGATGGCCGGCGATACTGGTCTACTATGCAAGAAATGGGCATTAAAGCTTCAATGGAGAACTACGGTTGCATGGTTGACCTTCTCTGTCGGTCTGGCTTTTGGATGAAGCTTACTCATTCGTTACGAGACATGCCCATATCACCAAATTCAGTAATTTGGAGGAATCTTCTTGTGGCGAGTAAAAACTCGAACAGAGTTGATATAGTAGAATCGGCTTCTAAGAGGCTCTTAGAGTTGGAACCTCAAAATTCAGAGAACTATGTGCTCCTCTCCAATCTGTTTGCGTCGAACTCCCAGTGGGATAGAGTGAGGTATATGAGGAAAATGATGAAGGCTAACAAAGTTACTGTTGTTGCTGGCTGTAGTTCGATTGAAATAAATGGCTACATGCACAAGTTTGTGGTGAGCGATGGTTCACACCCTGAAATCAAGGAGATAAGGCTGGTGCTGAGGGAAATAGCTGACCGGGTGCTACGTGCTGGACACAAGCCTTGGACTGCAGCCGTTCTACATGATGTTGATGAAGAGGAAAAAGAAGTTGCACTTTGTGAGCACAGTGAAAGGTTAGCCATTGCGTATGGGTTGTTGAAGACAAAAGCACCACATGTCATTCGGGTAGTAAAGAATTTGCGGTTCTGTCCTGATTGCCATGAAGTGACAAAAATAATAAGCAAATCATATGACCGAGAGATCATTGTCAGGGACCGTGTTCGTTTCCATAGATTTATTGGAGGACATTGTTCTTGCAAGGACTTCTGGTGATTGCTTAACCGACTGAATAACGTATATTAAATGATTATTCAAAGCGTGCCAGATGTGATGCCTTAAGAAGAAGGTTGTTTCAGAAGTGATAAGATGGAAATACCGGAAAAAACCACATTGTGCAACGACGTATGTGCATGTTCTCACACCTAGATTAATTAACTCCAGGTGCAGATATTGGAGCTTCCTATTCTGATACCACCACTGAAAGTTATTGAAGTATATTTTACATCATCGAGGTACTTTTTTTTACCGTAATTTGATGTTTAGGTCATGTTGTTCATATATAAATTAGTGATGGAGGTATGTTCTATCAACCTAACATAACCTAAAAGACAAGACGACTATTTTGCTGTCATGACTTGTTTAAATGTCTGTTATCAGTCTCTGTCCATGCGTTATCAAATATTAGTTGCATCGTTTGTAACACAATTCAATGGAACTATATTTTACATCATCGAGGTACTCTTTTTACCTTATTTTGACGGTTAAGTACTGTCGTTCTTATCTAAATAAGCGACAACTGATTTTCTACCAAACTAACATAACCTAGAAGAGAAGGCGACTGCATTGCTGTCATGGCTTGTTCATATGTCTCTGTGAAAGGTCTCTGTCCATGCTTTCTCAATGTTTGTTTTTTGATACATGCTTAAACAAAATAATGATTAATTGTGCCATTGATAACACGACTTCTACATGTTGATCAGTTCTAAAACTACCATCGGATGCATTAGAATTCAAATGTTTGATTAATGTTTTATCCCCCATGACAAGGTGGCTACTCGATGGGCACCAACATTTCATTACTCAGTACTAAACCCCTCCATTTCCCGCATGGTGCTACCAGCAGGCATAAGGGCATCTCCAACGGGGCGACCCATCCCGCGCCCGCGCGTCCGGATGGGTCCAGCCGGACAAAAACCCGGCCCAACGCGGGGACGCACCGCAAAAGCGGACGGCCGCGGCGTCCGGAACGACGCAAACCCGGCCCAAATCTGGGCTAGGTTTGCGTGGCCGCGGATGGCACGCGCCGTCCGCTCGCGTCCGCGTGCTGGTCGCCTCGTCTCCCTTGGGCCCACCTGTCGGTGACCAGGGGAGTCTATTAAATGGGGACTGGAGGGGATCTGGCCCTCCACTCCAGTCCCCACTCCACTCCCCGAGCAAAAACCGCCGCCATGGCCCCGAAGCGACGGTTCGCTCCCGGAGCGAACGACGACGAGGCCGGCGAGCGGTCGGCGTCGGCCGCCGGCGGCTGCGACCATCGTGCGGAAACCGAGGCGGCCTCCACATCGGAGAGGCCGCCCGCCGCGCGCGCGGCATTGCCGCAACCGCCGCCGGCTGCTCGCTCGAGCCCAAGCCCGAGTCCTCGGAGGAGGACCCGGACCTCCGCGCCGCCCTCATCGTCTCGGCGGCGGAGGAGGAGGCGAAATGGCCGCAACTCCATGCGGCCATTCGCACCTCCGAAATGGAGGAGGCGGCGCGGCGGGAGGTGGAGGACGCGGAGGGCTGGGAGCTCTACGCCCAGGCCCTCCGGGCGCGACGGGGAGGAGGAGGAGGAGACGGCGCGGCGGGAGGAGGCCGGGCGCCGCGCCGCCGAGCGGCGAGCGCCGCCGAGGAGGAGAGGTGCCGCCGGCCGGAGGAGTCGGCGCCGGGAGGCCGGGCGGCGCCGCCGGCGGAGAGAGCGACGAGCGCCTCCGGGCGGCGCGGGTGGCTCGGACCCCCACTCGCCGTGGGAGGAGGCCTCGTGGTCTCCTCGGCCGGAGTCCCCGGCGCGGTCGAGCCACAACGGTGCCTCGCCGCCCGGGGACCTCGACGACGTCGCCGACGACGCCCACGGGGGCTAGGGCGGCGCACCGGCGGCCACCGCGCCGCCGACCAAACCCTAGAGGGTTTTTTATTTTCTGTTTATATTTTAGTTTAAATTTAAAAGCCCATATAGGGGCTTCTTTTGTTAGTTTTATTTGCCCAAAATAGGGCTATGTACTAAATTTGCCCAAAATAGGGCATATGTTTAATCAAATATCGTTTAAATTTGCCATTTTCATTTTGTTTTCGTGTTTCTCCAATTTGCGATGCGTCCGCGCGTTGGGCGCAGCGCGCGACCCAAACGGACACGCGGACGCGGGCCGCTGTCCGCGTGTCCGGGCGGCGACCCAAACGGCCCAAAACGGACGGCCCAGCGCGTCCGTTTGGGTCGCCCGGTTGGAGATGCCCTAAGGTCCAAGAGTTTCAGACCAGTGGAAGAGCAGGAGGGCTGGGACGCTAGAACATGTCGCGTTTGTCAGGCAAGGTAGCTGGTGAACATGACCTGGTCGGTGGCTGCTCGTGCCGGTCCCAGAAGTAAAAAATGGTGTTGCTAGGCTTTGGAGGCACGACTCAACTTTGCAATGCTGAAAATGTGTGATTCGATGTGAACTGGGAAAGTGGTTACATCACCACAAGCCTATTAATCGGTTACTGTACTGGTTACATCTTACACCTTAATTTAGATGTATCTGCACATGCAATTTAGACAAATCTTACACTCGCCTTTTACCCATTTTTTCAATTTCTTGGAATGAAAACATCTCATCTCATCGCCATTACAACTTAATGGTAGACAGAGTACTAATCATCTCATCGAAAACTTGACAGCTAGCCAAAAAAGAAGAATATAAATTCAGCTTCAATATAAAACTTGATGATTTGTAACGAAGCCAAACAAATTCAGCTTCAATATAAAACTCAAACAGACAGCAAAATAGACATCGTGCTGATTACACAAAATAAACACAAGGGCGTACATACTTCAACTGACAATTTTTATAACAACGATCACTGTTGCTGAAACGAATGTGGAGCAAACCGTTCAACAAAGAATGAGATACCAACTCAGAAGTTCACATACTGAAACATAAGCAAAGTAAGGCTTTGTTGGTAGCCTGATACCAGGAAGCAGCCTATGAGTAGCACCCATGAGGACTCGCATATACTTAAGAAGCTAGTTGGTTCTGACCCCAAAAGGAGAACATCCCCTTGTACTTGGCAGCCACAAATTGACGCGATAGCATGCTCAAGGGCGCCTCCTTGCAGCTGCTAGCGCTACGCTTGATTGGTTCAATGCTCTTCAGTACAGGTGCCGGAGATACGGCCTCTTCCTTTTTGACACTATCTGGTGGCAGCCATAGAGACAATTTATGATACTCAGGAACTGTATTCTCAATGCTGTTGATACTGCTGGCATGTGCCTGACAATGTTGAGGATCACTTGTGTCAGTTCTGCTGCTAATGCTATTGTCGTATGCCTTGAGATGTTGCGGATCACTAGTGTCAGTTCTACTGCTGCCGCTGGTACTGCGGTAAGATGATTTCTTATCTCTTTTGCTGTTGCTACTGTGGTGAGAATGCTTCTTGTCCTTTTTACTGCCACTGCTACTGCGGCTGCTGCTGCTTCCCTTTGGAGGCTTGTACTTGTAGTTGCTCTTCCTCGAACTTCTATGGTGAGGCCTCACGGTGTGTGAGTCAGAAGTAACAGGAGGATCATATACATCAGGGGCCCATGAAACACTCAAGTTTGTGACAATACCCCGCTTCGCTCGGCTTCCTTTCATTGCAGAAACCAGCACTGGGGTCACCTGCATATACAATGGATGTTACAAATCAGGGTATGGTCAATCTATGTCCAAAATAAAACATTCCACGGAAGCAATACAATAATTGGAGAAGAACAGCCCTAAGAGATCATGCTTATTTCACATATAATTCAGATAAACATAGTCCAGCCACTAAAATGAACAGAAAAAATATATATATAAGTAAATAATGGCAACGAATGAACATCATTCTCAAATCTATTCGGACAAATATGCAACATTGCATCACAAATGGCATATTTATCGAAACAGAGCAGTGAAACCTCCTCCTACAGAGGAGTAGAATATCACAAGCGCAGAATTACATTTAACTATCTGGAATTCTAAACAAGTTATAATAATTAATGAGAATCCAGAGTCATTAGTAAAAAATAAAGGTGTAATACTTACAGAACCATCTTTTAATCGATAAGAGCTAAGGGGTTATTGCCCTATGATTCATTTGGTATAAATAGAACAAGAACAAACACTTTGAATAGCAAGATAATCCTAACAAGGAAGACTCCGTACTTCTACTTCAAACAAATGCTTACCTTTGATACAGAATCTCCATCCTCTAATTTTCCAATTGAAGATTCAGATGCATTGTCAGCAAGGGAGGCTGACGATGTGACCAGTTGAGTGTCAACATCCACCAAGCCATCAGTTGAATCTGATTCAACAGAAAGTGAATCCTCATTTTCATCAGAGTCTTCGCTCAGATCTTTCCCTTCATCATTGCCATCATAGACCTGCATCACTTCAGCAAGAGCCAGTCCAATTTCCTCGACAACGAAGTCATCTTGCGCATGTGCTATTGTACCCTCAAAATTCTCATCTTCAGGGCGAGCACAAGAGCTGTGCTGAAAACCTGCCTTTTCACAGGTGCTGGGGCAGAGACATGAGCTGCTGCTCACACCTTCGGCACTGAAGCCTACCAAAGGTCCGCCCATCCACAACCTTAACCCCAAGTTCAGAAGAGAACTCCCTGCATAGCAGCAGGACAAAGCTTAAATCAGAAGCAAACCTTAGAATAATTAAAGGGACTACACAACAAGCACCACATACTAGAATGCTTGGTAAAGTTTCAAGACAGTATAACAGAGTTAGGTGCACATCTATGTGTATTCATATTTGAAGTTCACATAATCCAAGGCAAATATATATCTGGCAAAATAGGTAAATTAAGAACCTATCTATTCGTGCAGTATCTAGCAAGTACACACACAAAAAATGTTACGATCCTCAAGAGCATGGACTACAATGGTCCCCATGGTATAAATAAATAAAGGGTACTAAATGTGTAATTGTATATGGTGATAGATATTCGAAAGGATCGTAATTCCATGGCCAACATCTGAACATTTCCAATTCCACCAGAAGAGCCTATTTACAATTTCAAAAAAAATGGAACCGGCAAATTTTCCATACCTCTTTCGTCGGAGAAGCAGCAACCACAGGCTCCAACACACCGGTCAAAACCAGGAACCAGACTCGCAGAGACACGAAACCCCGAGACCAACAAGCAACAGACCCTCACAACCGGACAAGCCTCAGGACGAGCGCAGGGGCGAGATCGAACCGAAGGTCGTGGGCGACGAGGGGGAGGCAAACGTCAGAGGCAATTAGAACTACTACTACTAGCAGGATTACCGATACCACTACTACTAAACCGGTGCGACGACGAGAGCTGGAGGCGGTGCGACGAGGGGAAGGAGTCGGCGGACGCGACGGCGCGGAGGACGCAGCAGCAGCAGGGGGGGCACGCGGCTCGCGCCGCAGACATCGTATCCTCGCCTAGGTATCCAACTTGTCGGATTTCGCAGCCACCACCTGCGGGCGGAGGGGGTCAGGGCGGGGCGGGCCGGCGCGGGGAGGGTCACGCCCTGCGCGTGGGTCGACGGGACCGGCGGTCGGAGAGGAGGAGGACGACGGACGGCGGCGACGGCGAGGGGATTTGGGGATCGGATCGGCGGAGGATGCGGGAGGCGAGGTGCGCGGATTGGCTAGTGGAACGGCGAGAGGCCGGGGCGGATCGGGGCGCCTCTTATATTTCGCTTGCCTGACGAGTGGGGCCCGGATACGGACGAGGATGGTGGGTGACAGGCTGGGCGGGCCCCGGATGCAGTGGGAGGTGGACGGGTCAACAGCGCGGCGGGCGGGAAGATGCGGCACGGAAGGCGCGCCACGTAGGACGTGGCCCGGGAAAAGGGGGAAACGGTTTTCGTATGGATTCTCGATTTGGACCAGGCAAAAATCGCGATGAAAAGCGGGTATGATCTTCAGTGCCATCTTTTCTTGACTGAGATTTTTCTTGTTCTTGCTGTTTTGGGGGAGTCATGTCCATCGTGTGCTCGCTGAAGATCGATGGGTATGCTAAACATAGATTTGGGAGTTGGGATGCAGCTGTAGGCGAAACTGCCGTAGATTAAATGACATATAGCTACCCGTAGGAGCTATTTCATGGGCGCCCAAGTTGAAAAGAACAATTTGAGCACATTTATAAATAAGTGCTGATGAAATGTTAGTAGCACTAGCAGTAGCGTACAGGTACAGATAAACGAGTTGCACACATATCAGCCACAGCCATGCATATCCAAACTCGAAACAGGAGGCAACATGTACAACAGTCAACAGATAATTTCACACAGTGCAGTAGTACGTCTCTACAAAACACAGGTCAACCCAACCCAAACAATCGGGTCAGACATGTCGTCCTTCTGCTGTAGAACAGTTGACCGCCCACGGTATCGTGGAGGGCAAGCACCAGGGCCAGACTAATCTGCTCTGCAAAATGGTTGGCGCCCTTGCGCCATGGGGTCGCTGGCAGCTGGGCGGCGGCGGGGGATAGGATTCTTCCGGCCACTTGGAAAGCTCTGCTGAGCCGAGCTTCAACCATTCTGCCCGGAAAGGAACAATGCCACGTACACCACGTACACCATGTGCACACATGCCATGCGCAATGAAAAGTTGAAAACGAACCCGTCGGAGAATCTGCAGTGTGCATCAGCATATTTCCACTGAGATGCATATCGTAGCACTTGCTGCATTGCAGTAGGGCTCTGGGTTCTTGGGCAACCTCCTCCACTGCAGGAAGGATGGGAAACAGAACCGTCTGGCTTTGATTCGTCTCCAACAGCCACGAGACACCTTTATCTGCACAAAATAGAGTGAATGAAGCTGCCGTTGTTAAATTCCCAGAAAAATGTGGCACGGATACTTCGTTGTTAGTTATCCACTTCGACTATGGAAAGAAATATGAGCGTGCACATCAGAGACCATGCTCTTCTATCGTGAAAGTAAAACATGTTGCAAATGAATACGACTTTGTTGGCCCAAATTCTAGTAACTTGAGGCAAAGGAAGATTCGATGGCAAAGCATGGTCTTACTTCAGCCTCTTCCTCTTCGCTTGAGGTTCATGGACAGCTGAGCTTGTATGACTACTATTCTGCAGTGGATGATATTTTGCTCGTCTCAGTGCTTCCTCACACTCATTCAACTTCAGCTTCTCCTTGTTCTGTTAATAGATCAAAAGGCACAACTATAGTAAGGCTAGCCATGTAAGGTCTTCCGCAAATTTGCTGAAATCGAAGATCACATACGTAAACGTTCTTGTAAGTTGCTATTTGTTGCTTACAAACTTTCAGCTCCATGCATAGATCGCTAAGACGAGAATCAACAGGAACAGTGCATTGTTGAACCAACTGTTTCTGTCGCCCACGGACTACTTGTGGTTGCCATACGTTCAATGCCACAGAAGCTCTCCTGTTGACATTTCAGACAACAATGAATTAGGCAATCAGCATATGTGACCAGGAGAAAATGCAAAAACGTATGAGAATATGCAAAAATCAAGGACGTGATGTATCTCTTGTGTTGAAGTCTAAAGTTTCAGTTTCCCTGGCTGAGAACCATCCAAGATAATATTTGTTTTTTAAGGAGAGCAGATAATGGAGTACTTGATATAATTTAATTTTTCATTGACCCATCGAAGAAACCTATTTTAACTCTGCCCCAGCATTTTGCTATCGATGCTTAAAACAAGACCGACTGCAAAATACCTCACGAGCTACGTAGTACTTCACACAGTATGTATTTGTGTCCTTTACCAGACAAGGGCTTCAGACAAGGACTGCAGTGTGAAGCACTAAGCAACATCTTAAAAAAGAGCTGAATGCATGCAATTATGGGTGAAGAGATCTGGATAGCAACCTACTTTGTCAGAAATTATTGCAGTAGAATAAAGAACTACATGTTTCTTGATGTTCTATCCACTATGTATAATATGCATTCTTCATTTTTGCAGTTACAGCAGACCTGAATGTTGACAAATGAGGTATAATTCCTTTGTGCCCAGTTTGAATTATTCCCTTGACAAGATGTAAACGGGAGCCTTTTACCCTGATACAACAAAATAGTAATGAAGTTGTTTCTTGTTATGACCGGGCTGGTCTACCGCCGGAGGGGGCCCAACGGCCAGGCCTAGTTAGGGGCTTAGCCCAATTAGCAGATTAGGGTTTAGCAGATTTCTCTTATATATACGAGTTGTAATCGACAAGAACAATCAAGCAATAAACATATTTTGTTGCCGACTCCTCCAGGAGTCGGAGTCCCAAACCCTAGCCGCCGCCTCAGCCTTGCGCCGCCGCCTCTCCCCAAGCCGCGCGACGGCGCCCTCGCCTCCGCACGCACACCGCCCCTTCCTTCCCCTACAATCTCCGCCCTAGACCTGGTAGATACGCTGATTCTACCAATTTGGTATCAGCTTCCTCGGTTACGATCATGTCTTCGGGCCAACCCGCCGCCACCATCACTGCCACCTCCGAGACGCCGCCGGCCTCCACCGCCGCCGCGTTCGCCACCGCCCTCCACGGGAGCCGCGACGCCCATGGCGGAGGCCGCCGACGCCGCTCCCCTCCTCTCGCAGCAGGAGCTCTCGACGGCCATCCGCGACCTCGCCACCGCGGTACAGGGCATCCGCCTGTACTTGATCGGCACGCAGGGGATGACCTCGCCATCCCTGCCGCCGCCCCTCACTGCCTACCCGGCCGCGCCGGCGGTTCCGCCCGCCCAGGGCGTGCCTGTGCCGCCCTCGGCCTCGCCGCCTCCGCCGCCGTGGGCGTCGTGGCAGCCGGGTCCCAGCGCCGGCCCCGCCTCGCTGCCCCAGGGCGTCCCCATCCAGCGGGTGCTGTTCCCGCCGTCGCCCTCCCGGCTACCGGCATGGGTGACCGCGACGGAGCCCCCGCCCGTCTACTCGGCCGCACCGGCGCCCCCTCCCGTCTACACAGCCGCCGGGGACCCTCCGAGACCGTCCTTCCCGGAGCCGCCGTACTCGTGCTTTGCGGAGCCCTCCGCTGGTCGCGCGGAGTACCCCGTCCAGGGCGCCGCCGCCCTCGCTCCCCCACGCTACGCCAAGCTGGATTTTGCCACGTATGACGGCGTCGAGGACCCCCTCAACTGGCTCAACCAATGCGAGCAGTTCTTCCGAGGGCAGCGCACTCTCGCTTCGGACCGGACTTGGCTCGCCTCGTACCATCCCCGCGGCGCCGCCCAGACGTGGTACTACTCCCTCGAGTAGGACGAGGGTGGCATGCCCCCATGGGACCGTTTCCGCGAGCTCTGCCTTCTCCGCTTCGGCCCCCCGATCCGCGGCAGCCGCTTGGCGGAACTCGGGCGTTTGGCCTTCACCACCACGGTGCAGGACTTCGCCGACCGCTTCCAAGCCCTCGCTTGCCATGCGCCCGGGGTGACGGGGCAACAGCGCGCCGAGCTCTTCATTGGCGGACTTCCGACCACATCCGTGTGGACGTGGAGCTCCGAGCCCCGCGAGACCTCCAGACGGCGATGCACTACGCGCGCGCTTATGAGCGTCGTGCCCAGGCGGTTCTCCGCGCCGCTCGGCCTCCTCCTACGGCCGCGGCTGCCACCCGCCCCGCCCCACCTGGACCGGCAGGCCCCGCCCCCGCGGCTACTCGCACGTTCCGCCGCCTCACCCCGGCGGAGCAGCTCGAACGTCGCCGCCTTGGGCTCTGCTTCAACTGCGACGACCCCTACACGCCCGGCCACGTGTGCCCGCGCCTCTTCTACCTGGAGACAATCGACGTGGAGGAGGGCGACATGACGCCCGGGACGGTTGCCACGACCGAGCCGGCCGAGCCGACCGCCGCGGCCGCCACGGCCTTCGTCGTCTCTCTACACGCACTCGCCGGCATCCGCCACGAGCGGACGATGCTGCTACCGGTCACGATCCATGGCGAGACCCTGGTGGCGCTGCTGGACACGGGCTCCACGCACAACTTCCTCCCCGCCGCCACTATGCGCCGCCTCGCGCTACATTCGACAGGCGGGGATCACCTCCGCGTGACCGTGGCCAACGGTGACCGTCTTCACTGCCATGGGGTGGTCCAACACGTACCCCTCACCATCGGCGACGAGCACTTCGTCATCACGTGCGCCGGCATCGACTTGGGCTGCTTTGACTTCATCCTTGGCGTCGACTTTCTGCGGACGCTCGGCCCCGTCCTTTGGGACTTCGACGCCCTAACGATGACCTTCTGGCGCCAGGGTCGCCACATCCGCTGGGAGGGCCTCGGGGGCGCCGCCCCCGCACCGCAGCTTCAGCTCGTCTCCGGGGACGGCGACGCCGAGCACCCCTCCCCGACGCACCTCCCGCGGCGGACACGGCGACATCTTCGAGGAGCCGCAGGCCCTGCCGCCCCCACGCGCGTGTGACCACCGTATCCACCTGCTTCCAGGGTCGGCACCAGTGGCGGTGCGCCCATACCGCTACCCACAACTGAAGAAGGACGAGACGCGGGCATCATCAGGATCTCCACGTCCCCGTTCTCCGCGCCGGTGCTGTTGGTGCGCAAGTCGGATGGCACGTGGCGCTTCTGCATCGACTACCGCGCCCTCAACGCCCTCACGCTCAAGGACAAGTTCCCGATCCCGGTGGTTGACGAGCTGTTCGACGAGCTCCACGGGGCGCGGTTCTTCGCCAAGCTCGACCTCCGATCAGAGTTATCATCGAGTGCGCATGCACCCGGAGGACATCGCCAAGACGGCGTTCTGGACGCATCATGGCCACTTCGTGTTCGTGGTGATGCCCTTCGGCCTCACCAACGCGCCCGCGACCTTCCAGGCCCTGATGAACGACGTCCTCCGCCCATACTTACACCGTTTTGTGCTGGGTTTTTTTGATGACATATTGATCTACAGTGCATCATGGGCGGAGCACCTGCAGCATATCGCCATCGTCTTCAACGAGCTTCGAGCGCATCGACTTCACCTTGAGCGCTCGAAGTGCTCGTTTGCGACGACCTCGGTGGCCTACCTCGGCCACATCATCTCTGCCGACGGGGTAGCGATGGATGCGGACAAGGTGGCGGCCGTCGCCGCCTGGCCGACGCCGCACTCCCCGCGCGCCCTACGCGGGTTCTTGGGCCTCGCCGGATACTACCGGAAGTTCATCCGGGAGTTTGGCCTCATCGCCTCGCCACTCACGTGCCTGCTGAGGCGCGATGCCTTCGCCTGGGACGACGAGGCCACCGTGGCCTTCGAGGCCCTCAAGGGGGCCCTCACGACGGGACCCGTCCTCTAGATGCCGGATTTCGACAAGCCGTTCATCGTCGACTGCGACGCCTCGGGAGCGGGGTTCGGTGTCGTCCTTCACCAGGGCGACGGGCCTCTCGCCTACTTCAGCCGGCCGTTCGCTTCACGCCATCTTAAGCTCGCGGCGTACGAGCAGGAACTCATTGGCTTGGTACAGGCCGTGCGCCACTGGCGACCCTACCTATGGGGGCCCTCGTTCCGCGTACGCACGGACCACTACAGCCTTAAGTTCCTCTTGGATCAAGGGTTGTCGACGGTGCCACAGCATCAGTGGATCAGCAAACTCTTCGGCTTCGACTTCACGGTGGAGTACCGTCCTGGACGCCTCAACACCATGGCCGACGCCTTGTCTCACCGCGACGCTGACCTAGACACGGCCGAGGGCGTCTCGGAGGGGCGACTGCTATGCATCCGCTCGGGACCCTCGTTCGCCCTCTTCGACCGCGTCCGCGCCAGATGCCCAGCTTCTACGGCAGCAGCTCGACGCGGGCGAGCTGGACGACCCGTGGCGCTTCGTCGACGGTCTCCTCCTCCATGGGCGCCGGGTGTTCGTGCCCGACCACGATGACCTCCGTCACCAGGTGCTACTACTGGCGCATTCCGCGGGTCATGAGGGTGTCCAAAAGACCACTCCATCGCCTCCGCGCCGACTTCTACATCCCTGGCGATCGGGTCTTGGTCCAGGATTGGGTGCGCTCCTGTGAGACGTGCCAGCGCAACAAGACAGAGACTTTGCGCCCCGCGGGCGTTTTGCAGCCGCTCGACGTACCATCGCAGGTGTGGGCCGACATCTCCATGGACTTCATCGAGGGCCTCCCTAAGGTGGGGGGCAAGTCTGTCATCCTTACGGTGGTCGATCGCTTCTCCAAGTACGCCCACTTCATCGCGCTCGGCCATCCCTACACGGCCTCGTCGGTGGCCCGCGCCTTCTTCGACGGCATCGTCCGCCTACACGGGTTCCCCTCGTCCATCGTCTGTGATCGGGATCCGGTGTTCACGGGGTACGTGTGGCGGGATCTCTTCCGCATGGCTGGGGTCCAACTCCGGTTCAGCACGGCGTTCCACCCCTAGACGGATGGCCAGTCCAAGGTGGTCAATAAGGTGATCGCCATGTATTTGCGCTGTGTTACAGGTGATCGTCCTCGCGCTTGGGTGGATTGGCTTGCATGGGCGGAGTACTGCTACAACACCTCATACCACTCCGCCCTGCGCGCCACGCCATTCGAGGTGGTCTACGGCGAGCCACCTCCGCCTGTTCTCGCCGGCTGGACCCGACATCGGCACGGACGGAGGCCGGCCGGCGAGCTCATCCGCGCCCGCGACGAGATGCTAGGCCGAGGTGCGGCGGCGTCTTTTCCGGGCTCGGCAGGTCGCCAAGCACTACTATGACGGTCGTCACCGCGACGTGGAGTACGCGGTCGGTGGACCGGGTGTGGTTGCGTTTGCTACACCGCTCTCACCAGTCTCTCGACCCGCGGGCCAAGCGCAAGCTTGGTCCGCGCTATGCGGGGCCCTTCGTCATCTTGGAGCGGATTGGGACCTTGGCGTCCGCCTTCAGTTGCCTGATGGGGGCGCGCATTCACGACGTCTTCCACGTGGGGCTGCTGAAGCCCTACCGCGGCACGCCGCTGGTCGCCACTCCGCCACTTCCACCGACGGCAGAAGGCCGTTTACTTCCCAGCCCGGCAAAGGTGCTGCGCGCCCAGCTACATCGTGATGTTTGGCACTTGTTGGTGCAGTGGGAGGGCCTTCCTGCTGAGGAGGCAACTTGGGAGCCACGTGAGGCGTTCCAGCAGCATTATCTAGACTACCAGCTCGAGGACGAGCTGTTTGCGCAGGCGGGGAGAGATGTTATGACCGGGCTGGTCTACCGCCGGAGGGGGCCCACCGGCCAGGCCGGCCAGGCCTAGTTAAGGGCTTAGCCCAATTAGCAGATTAGGGTTTAGCAGATTTCTCTTATATATACGAGTTGTAATCGACAAGAACAATCAAGCAATAAACATATTTAGTTGCCGACACCTCCAGGAGTCGGAGTCCCAAACCCTAGCCGCCGCCTCTCCACAAGCCGTGCGACGGCGCCCTGCCGCCGGCGCCCTCGCCTCCGCACGCACACCGCCCCTTCCTTCCCCTACAATCTCCGCCCTAGACCTGGTAGATACGCTGATTCTACCATTTCTAAATTTAGTGCACCGTGTCAAGTTCCAATATCAGCACATTCATACGAGAGAACTTGAGTTCTCTTATTTTAGCTCAAAAGGAAGCATACTCATAATACCGATTAGGAGGAATGTCTAAACATACAAGAACAAGAAAAAAAATCAAGGAACTATGTACTCTTATACCGAGGTCTAAATTTTCAGTTTTTCTTGCTGAGAAAGATTGTATTTGTTTCTGTAAGGAGAGTAGAGACTGTTTTATATAACTCAATTGTCCGTTGACAAATAAAAAAAACCCTGGTTTAACTTGTCCCAGCAATTTAAGCTATTGATGCTTAAAATGAAGTCCTATTGCATCCCTAAGCATTGTCCGTGATCATAAATTCCTATGAGGTGCTTCACAAGGTCTTTATTTGTGTCCTCTATCAGACAAGGACTGCAGTGCGAGCCACTGAAACAACATCTTTAACAAGGAGCTTAATGAATGCAAGAATTGGTGAAAAGGGTCTGGACTGCATCCAACTTGACAGAAATGATTGTATTGGACTGAACAACTACATGTTTCTTGAAGTTGTATCCACTATTCATAATATGTATCCTTTACTTCTGCAGTCAGAAGCCGTTCTTTGTTTTCATGTTAGAGTCACAACAGATTTGAACGTTTCCGAATGAGGTACAATTAATAGTGTAAACAGGGGCCTTGTACCTTGATACAATAATATACTAATGGAGGTGTTTCTAAATTTAATCAGAGTTAACATGAGATAATCAGAGTTATCCTATTTTCAGCTTAAAAGGCAGCAGAGCAGCTATGCTATGTTGAATGTGTCAGCCAAGAGAACAACCTCGGACCAGCTCTTGCGAAGATAAGCAGTACCAATAACCATGGAAGCAATTGTTCTGACTTATGACATACATTTTGCCAACTAAATAACAGTGCAGCAAGTCAACTACTGGACAAGCGTGCAAGAGACTGTTTTGCTGAAGGAGGCCTTAAGTTAGCTTATAGGACCAACAGGCAACAGCAGGAGATCACTGAGAATATAACCAGAGTTTCCCTGTACAGTTGTGAAAGGGTAGCAGGAGCAACTCAATACTAGTCTTGAGCAATAACTTTTGCTCCCATATTGCAGCTACGGGCAATTCAGTACTACTAATTCTAATTGATTAATCGGGGATACTTGAATAATTGCCACTCCAATCGTCCCAAAATCCCAAGGCTCTTTCTACTCAGTGCATTAGCAGATCAGCTAGTCTGGTAAATTGTTGTTTCTACTCACAGCACCACATCAGATTGATAGCATCAAGAGCGCATTCTACTCATGGAGAGAAAAACACAGGCTGAGGAAATCACAACCCCCCGCTCCTCCCCCGCTCTCCTAACCCTAACCCCTCCTCCCACCCCCCTCGCCCCGCCGCCGCCGACGGTCGCCGCCGGGCCTAGCCCGTGTGGTTGACGGCGGCGGCGAGGCTCCCCTCCTCGTGGTCGGCTGGCGGAGGGCTCAGCGCCCGCGCGCGCAGGCTCCCCTCGCGAGCTTGGCGATGGCGCCCGGGGCGGCGGCCGCGGGCGGCGCCGTCGGGCCGGCGGCCGCGGGCGGAACACACGGCGGTGGGCGCTCAGGGCGGCGGCGCGGCGGCGCGTCGGCCTTCTGCGCGGCCTGAGCGTTCTCCGGGAGGGCGCAGGTCGCAGGACCTAGGGGGTTTCGGCCGGCCGGGCAGGGGCCCGGCCCCGTTTCGAGCCCCTGCGTGTCCCCTTTGCCAGATCTTGCGATGCCGGCAGCCGGGGTGGTTGCTGGCCGCAGATCTCGCTGCTGCGGCTGTCCTTCCCCGCCTTTCTTCAGATCTGGTGTCGGCACGAGTCGTGGTGGCTGTGGGCAGCCCAGATCTGTGGAGGTGTTCACTCACCTGGTGATCTGCGTGGGGCAGATGCCGGTGAGGTCGGTTGTCGTCCTGCTCGGGAGCGGTTGTTCTGCGTAGGTGGTGGCTCTCGGTGCTCGTTGCGGTCCGGCGGCGCGAGGAGTTTGGTCTCAAGGCGGCGGCCTTGGTCGGTGGGAACTTTGCTGGTTGTCGGGCGAGCCAGAGGTTCTGGTGCTAGTCGTTGGCCATGGTCGTGCGGGCGACGTGGTCGCGGCGAGCAGCTTGTTGTGGCGGCGGTTCGGTCGACTTTCGACGGCCTAACCCTGTGTAGAAGAAGGAGAGGCCATGCCGAGGGGAAACCCTTGCCCTTTTGGGCCATGATGGCGACGTCTGTGGACGCCGTCCCCTTCCTGAAGGCGTCATGGGGCTTCTCTCCGTCTCGTCTACGGTCTCGGGTGAAAACCCAAGATCCTCGGATCGGGCGGTGGCGGCACTCCGGTGTCGCGATCTTCTTGAAGACATCGTCTTGGAGTCCATAACAAGTTGCTCTCCGAAGGTTGTGTGGCGAAGGCGGCTTCGTTTGGCGATCTTCGGCAAGGCTTGCCCCGTCCCCCTTCCCTGGTCGAGCCTCCTTGGTGCTACTTCTCGGTCTGTGAGCAAGGCGGGTCGGTCCTCGGTGGTGGTCGGCCTCCGGTGGCGCTTCTGCGACGGAGGAGTGTTGTTGAGGCGCGCGTGAAAATGGCTTGCTCTCGGGTGAGCTCCGGCCCGACACTGTAGACTCCAGCTCTTCTTCGAGTCCTCGTAGGCGCTTTGGCTGAGCTTCTTGGTCGCGCTTCCGGTTGTAGCTTCTTCGGTAGTTCGTGTGGGTGTGTGGTGTCGGTCTGTAAGCTGGGTTCAGCACTTTGTATCAATCTCGCCGTTGTTGGCTTTGTTAATTCAAAGTCGGGCACGTCCAGTGCCTTTCATCTAAAAAAAAAAAAAAATCACAACCGACCTGACCCTCTCGAGGTTGTCCAGCTCCTGCGCGGCGGCCTTCATCCTATCCCCCTCCGCGCGGATACTCCCCTCCAGCTCCGTCAGCCGCTTCCGGCACGCCAGCAGCCGCCCCTCCGCCTCGTACACAGCCCGCCGCCTCGCCTCGGCCATCCGCAGCTTGTGCCTCTCGAACCTGCAGCAGCAGCGGAGCATAAGTCACGCGACTAGACGGCGGAATAAGATGCACAAAAGAGGCAGGGATGGGGAATTACTTGGTTTTGTAGAGGGATTTGGGGTCGAGCTGCTGCTGCTGAGAAGAGGAGGAAGGCTGGGATTGGGAGGGGAAGTCGCGGGAGAGGAGGGTCGACCAGAGGGAGGGGTGGAGGGAGAGGCGGCGAAGGCGGCGGGAGGCGATGGCGAGGCAGCAGAGGTCGCGGAACCCCAGCGCGGCGGAGGCGGCGCCGAGCTCCAGGATGCGCGCCCACAGCTCGTCGGGGAGATCGGACGCCGCCATGTTTAGCTGACAGCGGACGGCAACGAGGCTGCTCTCTCCTGTACGCCTATACCTCGGCTGCGCTCGGCGGACGAGAGAAATCAGGAAGGCGGGTCTCCAGAACGCACTTGCCAGCTGATGTGAACGTTTTTTGACTTTGGGTGGTTGTCTTCGAGGAAGATGCATCTGAATTTTAATCTGAACTTACGTAAACGTTGCAAAATGTTCCCAATCTTCTCACGATAAACAAAACTAATACCGTGAACATTAAGCCAAGTAAGAGATAAGAACACACAGACTGTCAAGAACAAGATGATATCATAGAAGGCTAACTAATAAGAACAAGGGACAATATTTGTTCAGTAAGATCAGCTGAAATATCATGTCACACAACTGTTTTGTTCCAGGTCCTAGACTAATTGGAGAAAGGTCCTAAGCGAGCTGCAACATCTAATTCTTCGTGTTTCACCATCACGTTTAGACAGTTAGAAGTCTAAATCATCATTTTTGCTCGGTTTTCGGGGAACCAAGTTGCAGTTCTGCAAGCAATGTCAAACTTCCATGACCATCACCCTTGGCAACCGCATTTCAAAACTTCAGACCCTGCTTGAAGTGCATCTACTAGGGACTTGTCTCTTCAAATTCAGCATGCCATGGAAGCCCGCCCGGTTTACAAACGATCACGTTCATCGTTCTTGGAGTGGCAAAGGCTAGTTAGTCAGTTATCTCTTCCTCATTCTTCGAACCGAGTTATAAATCGGACGGAACAAGATGCTAGAGATATATCTCTCTCCAAAGCTGGGGAAAATAACCTGCAAATTCATGTGTTCAATTAAGCATCTGAATCGACCATAGGAGGATGCTCGTTAGAAAGGAATATTTGTTTCAATATTTAAACCGCTAGACATGCTATCATGGCAACATATTCAAATGGATGAAATATCTCACCGCGATCAGCTTTCCAGCATTTTCAGGTCTTTTGGCCACGTTCATAGCAGCGACTGCTGCAGCACCTGACGAAATGCCAACCTGTAAAAACAACCAACGCAACAAGTCAAGGATCTCAGTTTGGGAGATTTAAGGCAAATGCTACCAGAAACAAAAAGCCAAATTGGTAACTTTTATTTGGTTGTGCAGATGCTTACCAGCAAGCCCTCTCTTAGTGCAAGCTGCCTTGCAACATCAACTGCCTCTCCCGTGGTAACCTGCATGCAAGTTCAACAATCATAATCAATGTAACGGCTTATAAGAACTGTGAAATTCAGCTCAATCCACAACACATAAACAGAGTACTAAAGTTAGCATTCCAGACCTTCACAACCTCATCGAGCAGCTCAACATCTAATATGCTTGGAATATAACCTGTCATTGGAACATTAACCAAAGAGGTGTAAATTCCAATGACAGAATATTTAACAACCTCATCTCATCAAATACATTCACTTTCTATGTGCTATTTCATTTACCTGGGCTGTCGCCAGAAATGATACTAGTTTCAGCAGGTTCTACCCCGATGACCTGATAATGACATGACAAGGCAAAGGTTATACAAGCGTATAACAGACAAAATTGACTGGAAAATACATGGGCACAGTCAAACAGTTTCAGGTTGCAAAATTTTAAGGAGATGCCACTGTGGAAATATATCAAGTTATCAACAATGTGGAAATCACCATGTTTCTAGAAATTCTGATGGTAAATAACTTCAGAATGAAACAAGGAACAGAAGGATGGCACTACTATTTTTTTCATAGACTAGTTAAATAGTAGAGTACATGTAAGTCCTCCTGAAAGCTGAAGTGCACAAATGTAAAAGCAGTATTGCGGTACTCAATTAAGCAAAGATGCAAAATCTAGTAGAACAACATTAAGCAAAGATGCAAAATCAATTAAACCAACGTAACCATGGCAGGAAAATAAAATCTAGTAGAACACCATTAAGCAAAGATGCAAAATCAATTAAGTTGACACAATAAAAGATAATCATTTTAGCGCAATTTATTTAACATGAATCAAACAACTTAATGAGGGAAAGAGTGGAAACCTTAACATCCTTGTTCATCATTTTCAAGTAGCGACCAGTGCCGGTAATAGTGCCGCCTGTCCCAATGCTTGCAACAAGTATGTCAACAGTACCCAGTGTGTCCTCCCATATTTCTGGGCCTGTGGTTTGAAAGTGGATCTGTAATTATCCAAGTGGCTTTTCAATAGATCATTTAAAGAAGTTGGCAAATGAATGAATTTCACATGTGCCGTGCTACAGATGCCATATGAGTAAATGACAATGACTTGAAGTGTCAACCTCACTGTTAGCTGAATTGTTGAACTGGTGAAACATGTACGCATTCGGCCTCTTTGAAACAATTTCCTCCGCTTTATCAAAAGCTCCTTTTAGTCCCTTTTTAGGGTCAGTCAACACGATTTCTGCTCCAAATGCGCGTATAAGAATACGCCTCTCAACATCTACTGATGACGGCATAGTTGCTATGAATTTGTATCCTCTGGCAGCAGCTACTGAAGCTAGGCCTATGCCAGTATTCCCTGTAGTTGGTTCTACTAAGATGGTCTGCAGAGGTGTAAAGTAATGCCATAAGTTAGCACCTTCATGATGATAATACTCTAGGCATATATAAGGGCAACCTAACCTTATTTGGAGAAATTAGTCCTTTCTCTTCGGCGTCACTAATCATGCTTAATGCAATCCTGCGAAAAACATACTGAATGAGAGGTGGTACAAGCAACGTTTGCATTGCATGGTGCAACACCAATGCAAACCTGCTGTGGTGAGAAATAATTAATCTCAAGAAAACAATGGATACCTATCTTTGACGCTTCGGCAAGGTCCCATGTACTCGAGCTTTGCGGCAATATTAGCGACACAACCTTCAACAACATTGTTTAGATATACCATTGGGGTTTTCCCGATTAGCTGATCAACAAGACAAGATAGAAAACACTATATAAGAACAAAAACATAATAGAAAACATATGTTGAAAATGGGATTTCAGCAGTTGTCTAGTTTGACTGATTTTAAAATTCGCATTTCAGTGATAGCACCAGATGTACAAGGTCCAATCAGGTAAAAAAAGCTACCTCAGTACATCCCAAAAATCCATAATCGAACACCCACTTCCCCTCAAGCACAATACGAATTCCTAATGGCCTCAGCTAACTTCCCCGTGCGGTTTCTAGAGGCCACTCATATCAGTGTCAGTACGGTTCCCCACATCCGTAACACTGTAGGAAGCCCAAAAATTAGTTAGGGTGGGAATAGGCCGCACACCTGTGTGACGTCCAGCGCGATGTTCACCGCTTCAATCTCATCGACGTACTCCTCCGGGATCTCGACGGCGGCGGGGGCCGCGACCCTAGGCGAGGAAGCCGTGGAGAGGGGCCGACGTGCTGAGACAGAGCGCGCGGAGGCGAGGAAGCGGGGCGCTCGTCGACCAACAGCGTAGGTGGCGGCGGCGGTGGACGGGAGGAGGAGGGAGCAGGCTGGCGGCGACGCCGTCGCCATGGCCGCTGCCTTCGCGAGGGGTTTTAGCGAGGGGAAAGGGAGGAGCGCCGTCCTTCGGATAAGGGGAAATGGGGAATGCGTTGTCGGGTCCCGGGGGTTTAGCCGCTTCCTGGCCAGTTCCGTGTGTGACCTGCTTCAGATTGGTCAAGTTCGAATTTGCAACCTAGTGCTTAAATTTCAGGGCCGTTTTGGAAAAATTTCCTGCAAAATATCTGCGTTCGAACAAGGCTCTTGAAGTGCCACCACCACCGTAAACAGGACGGAGCTGAGTTTTTGTAGCACACAGACCAAATTCAGTAATTCCTACTCCCTCCGTTCAATAATTTTTGTTGTGGTTTTAGTTCAACTTTAAATTAAAACTGACAAGAATTATGGAGCGAAGGGAGTACTTAAATTTAGATCATGTATAAAATTACACTTGTTTTGTTAGAAACACCAACACGAGCATACTGACAAAAAGAAACTCAGTTTTCTTGTACAAAAAAAAGTAAATTCATGTTTTTACCCCATACTTTGACATTTTTGACACTAATTACCCTATTTAGAAATTTATCATCCTAATTATCCCATTTAGCAAAAGTTGTGCCAATTTTTACCCCTTTTAATTTGTGTGCCTCTATGCTATCAAACTACTGACTGCTATCCTACCCGCAAGAATACAAGATGCACGATGGAATAATCTTCACGTGACGACGGCAATGTAGGTCATGTTCGCCAAGCTGCTATGCTGCATCTGGAATCCGTACACATGCATGCGTGTGATCCAGCGATCGAACCGTCGCACTTATGTCCTATCAGCCTATGAGGGTATTAAGCAACTCTACGCGCGGGTGTGCTAGGTGCTAAGTTATTGGATTTTGCTTGATGGATCAGGAGTGGTGTTGAGTTGGACGTAGCATAGGTTTTGATCGTCTCAAGCAAGACACCACCTTTCTTTGAGGGAAGACACAACCCCTTCTTCATGGTAGATAGAATACATCAGCGTGTCTATGGGAGAAGTAGTTGCACACGTGTGATTAATTGTTTAATTTACTTTTTCTATAATAGTTACAGAATTAAATAAATTGGCACGTGAATGTGCCTAACACTCAAGATCCATCGACAAAAATGCTCACAAAATTATAGAAGGGGTAAAAATTGGCACAACTTTTGCTTAATGGGGTAAGTAGGATGAAAATTTTCTAATTGGGGTAATTAGTGTCAAAATTTTCACAGTAGGGGGTAAAACTGGACTTTAATCCCAAAAAAAAGGAAGAGAAGCTCTGTTTTAACTTCCTTAAACAATGGTACCATCATATTGGATTGTGCTTGTGTTAACAGTGGGAAATACAAAGTTTTACTTTTACCAATAGGTAATGCCATGATATCTCTGTTGAGCCCACTGTTGGTGGCATCCAATGTTCACATTTTGAACCAGTAATACAAGTGGAGTCGAAGGACATGTGGGCCTCTGCCAAGCTACGCAGTTAACACTTGCCCACAAAAATCGAGGTACAAGAATTGTGTCTTATAGCTATCATCATGCATTGCTTCTGTAAGCTATCAAAAGGGGTCAAACACCGTCTCAGCCGCAGGGCCTTATTCTGGTCCTCCAGAAGCTTAGAACTGGAACTGCATCTCCTTTGTGTATCCGAGCTCCTCAAGGTGCGCAGCCATCGCCTTGTTCATAGGAGGAGGGCCGCATCTCAAGATCTGAAAAGGTATTTAAAAACATGCATTAACTTGGAGAGTTGATAGAGCCACAAGTTTCTAAAACGACCATTTGACACTTGCCATCGTGGCACCTGCTTGTATACAAAGTCCCAAGGGAATGAACACTTGAGTTTTACCTGAATGTCGTCAGCAGGGGCTGGGCAATGAGTTTTAACCATATCCTGGGACACAAATCCAACACCACCGTTCCAGACTTCAGGAGGCTGCAGAAGCAAAAGACAGGATCAGAATCTGTTGCAATGCCTCTGCAGTAAATGTTAGTTATAACCGTCAATGCACCTCTGTACCATACTACCATGGACTAGGGGTGATGAGAGCATGATAGCACAGTTATTTTTAGCACATAAAATATATTTTTTGCAGGAAATAAAAGAGAAATTAATAATGCGATTATATTTGAGAACTTGAATTTCGTCCAATCAAAAAGATCTGTCGCACATACCAGCAATTATTAATTTTAAGTATCCCAACTATAAGCAAAACCTATCTGTGTGACATTACCTAGCAATTATCTACCAGTGCTACATTATCGTGTTCCGTGTGTTCAACTATCAACAGAACAGCCCATCCCACATTATGGCTATGAGACTCACAACAAAAATTGTGCACCCGCTTCTGTTAGTTCCAAGGACAAATGGAGAATATAGAGTCCTGGATTCCATTATTGCCTAACAAAGCTATTAATGCCTTCCACGCATCAAATGTAGTATATTGAATTGATGCGCACGTCTAGTTAAAACCTAAGAACATAGGGTGCACCTGATTCAACACATAGTAGATCTTAAAGCGTCCGGGATATTCTTCAGCCATGCTGTCCAGCTCTTCCTGCACAGATTCATCAGACCTATCAATTTGCCCCGAAAGTAATATAGAACACTACTAACATTGAAGTGCATTCATCATACAAGAATATCTCTTTGCTCAAGCACATGCTGCTTTCATGGACTTGAGTAACTCTGTCAGTCATGTATCAGTCATACTACAATACATAAAAAAAGCAAGCTAGGGAAGCTATATATAGGTTTCAGTTACAAATGACAATGTATGACTTCCCTTTTGCTGCAGGATGAGTTGTGCACAAGTTCTGTATTACCTAAACATTCTATTCTTTGTGCAGTAAATATATACTAAAGTGAGTAAAAAGACAAAAATATTACTTGGTATTCAACTGTTATCGCCCACAGCTAAACAAAGTGAATAGATAACTGATATAACCTTATGATGTGCTAACAATTATGTGTAATATGATCCCACTGTAACTCTGATCTAGCGCGTTAATAGTTTGAAAATATATATCTAAAATATAGATTCTGTATCAGATGACTGCACGAAAACCAAAATAAGGTCTCTACATAAAGAAAAGGTGATTCCACCTTCAGAAGGATGTCTTCAGTTGTGACATTTGCATAGATTAGATGAACCTTCGTTTTGTCATTAGGGTTCTCAAGAATTGCCCTTGCAACCTGTGAGAACAGAAAAAAAGATTGTTAGTGGAGACCATAAAAAGTTGGCTTGTAGCATCATTGACTGCAATGCTGAACTTCGAACTTGTGTTTACCTGGAACATCGGAGTAATGCCTGATCCACCAGCTATCATTCCGAAAGCTCTAACTTGCCCGACTTGGTATTTGAAACGACCCTAGACCAGCAAAAAAATCGTGTTAAACTTACAATTGAAGGCCAAATAAGCATGACATCGTGAATGTGGACTATAAATAAGAACACCTGTACTGGATAAAAAAAGAGTGTTACCTTAGGTCCCTTCACAGACATATAATCGCCAACTTTCATTTCACGGAAGTGATGGGACATTCTTCCTTGAGGGTACATCTGCATTTTGAGGAAAATAAAAATGTTAAAGATGCAAGAGCGAAGAAACTACGGGTTTTCAAACAGAGTTGTGTGGCACAAAAAGATAAAGGTTCAAGATTGTGAAACGATATATTTAAGTAGTATAAAGAAGTTAAGACATACCTTTATAACAAGCTGAAAATTTCCGAGATCAGAATCCAAGGTAGTAGGTGTGTAAGGCTTGATTACTTCTTCACCAGTAGCATCTTGTCCTCTGTCAGAAGGAGGGAACATAACACCGTTTAAAATAAAAGGTCATTATGGAAGCAGCCTACAGAAATCAGAAGCAAAATGGAATTCATACCTGCAGCTGATATGTTGACCAATTGGAAGGCCTAACGCAGAAGTAGGGGTTGGAAGAGCAAATCGGAATTTAGCAACATTGTGGCTAATTTGAGTCTTTTCCACAAGTTTGAACTCCTTGAAGTTCTCTGGATCCAAGCAGCCTGATTATAGGAAAAGAACACCAACATGACATTAAGCTATAGCACATTAGCCTCCAACAACAGAAATAATGTCTGAGCACAAATTGTTTACTTGGGTGATCAAAGAAAGAAACAATGGTTGCTAGATGAGTCATAGAACTACACAAGAAACTACTTCTAAGATACTAGAGAAACACGCACAGTAAAGAACAGAATAAACAAGATATTGCAGAGTACAAGACACCCATTTATTGAACTGATATTAGCCACTAGGCATGTAAAATAGGTTCGTTTGTTTAGATCTTGTAGTCAGGCAATAATTCTTTACAAGTAATTTTCATGGTAACATGGTAAGACTAGATCAACCAAGACAAATGGGAAAAATCAGCCAGCAGCACTGCTCTGCTTACAGAAAAACACAGCTGCAACATTCTGCCCATTAGGTTCACTGAACGAGACGTCAAAACTGAAACACGAGTAAACAACTCCCTAGGAGTTGTATCTTAGTCGTCCAACAGACTACTTCAGGCACCAGCAATACTTAAGTGGTTCAGTTTATAACACAAATAATAAACGATATTGTTTCTCGTGTTCTTGTATCCGTACAGTGAGCGGGTTCGAGACCGCAAATGGCCACTCCGCAGCCCCAGTCGAGCACTCCAGCAGGTATAGCGTAGCTAGTAAAAAGTACTCCAGTACCACCACTACCACGCATATCGCAATGGGCAGAATTAGCAGGGCTCGCGGCTCCACTCGTTTTCCACCAGACTAATCGAAAGCCCAAGGATTCCGGGCACCCAGATCGCGTACGGATCACAGGCATCTCGTCTAAAGCATGCATGCATCTGCGCAGAAACGAGCGTACATACATACCCTTGGGCTTCTTGGATCGCCGGAGGAGGAAGGCGCCGCCCACGGCGACGGCGACGACCGCGACGGCGATGGCCGCCATGGTCTCGACGCTCCGCCCCTGCAGGAAATCCATGGCTCCCGCCGGCCGGTGCCCCCTCGCTACGAGGTCTGGCTGCAGGGAGTTGGTTGGTTGGTTGGGCGCCTCAGTTTGGTCTGCGGTACGGTGCCTGTCTGGTGTGGGGATTTAGCTGGGTTTAGATATGGTGGGGCGGGTTAGCTGCGAGAACGGCGGTAGGTGGCGGTGGTGGTGGTGCCGTGGTGCTTGCGGTGGTGGTCTGGTGGTAAGACGGAACCGGTGGGCGCGGTGGCGGAGATCGCGAGGTCGTTTTGCCCACGTCAAAATTCAGACTGGTACTTGACTGAATCTCGGGCGCGATTCCCTGACTGCGCTGCAAATCTGTCTTATAAAACTTGACAATGTGTATCAGTTTGCACACCAGACATAGCGCCTGGACGAGACCACTCTTTTGTGAAAGCACAATCTCCTGAGATGAATTTCTTCAAAATTCAGACTGGTACAAGATTGTTTACAATAACTTGGAAATTTTCAGCGTTGTATTGAGTGGTAATGCAAGGTTCGCACGTCACAGTGCTGGGGCTGGGAGAGTAATTTCCTGCCAACATCAGTCGCTGTCCAAGTATAAGAAGTTGGCCAACTCGTTTCCGGCGTGGTGTCTGGTGTGTGCTTCCCGATCTGGGTATACTTGCTTGGTCAGTTGTTTAGACCGCTTTCTGGTGTACCACTTGTGCATCTCCCATTTCCTGTGGTCGGATCGGAATATCTCAGGAGCGGATTACTTACTTTTGACTTTGGAGCGCCAGCCGCATCACCTTCTCTTTGAGCTGTCAAAGAGATGAAATGCATGTACTAGTACTTTTTTTTTGAAAAACACAGTACACACGTAGACACATACACGCATATACACTCACCCTTATGAATGTACACACGCACATCCTACTCATATGAGCATTTCCGAAAGACTGAGCCGACTGATTGAAACTTGAAATTAACGAAGTCACTATTGGCATCTCGTTGTCGACTGGAACATCGCCTCCCAATATGAATATTCCGCATTTATGAGACACACAGATGTCAAACCTGTGATCTGAACTCTAGTGGGATAGGGGTACAACCACCCTCATAACCATCCAACCTCAGGTTAATTCTCGATGAAATGCATATATTGTTTGCCACTTTGTCAGATTTGGCCTTTCTTGTTAGAGACTGCAGCTACACTACCAAATCAAGGTTGTTCGGCCTTAAAGGGCTGAGCTATTGGCACTTCTGGGTCATGGTGGGCATAGAAACAGTGAAACGAAAAACCGAACCGAAGCGCCGAAACTAAACTAACCAAAATCTCGTTTTTTCGCATCACATGCTAATTTTTCTTTCCATTTATACTAACGAACTAGATTTGGTAGAATTTCCAACCGAACAAGACTGAACAGGCAGAATTGAGCAATCTCCCATCAATTTCGGCATAAGCCCGTCCTTCCATAGAAGCTCAATTGTGTTGGGTTCCACAAATTGTTCGTTGTATGATTTTGATTATTGATGTAGTATCTAGACACATGTAGCTACTCCTTGTTTTAATCATTCATGAGACTTCTGAATAGCAACCTTACGGCCTCATACGCAATCCCTACCTCTCAAGAGAGTACCCATGTGGAGACTGCTCTGCTTACGCCTCTTCCTCTGGATCCCCTCACCGACCTCTCCCCCCTTCGCCGATGGCATCCATGGTGGTTGGCGATGAGTGGGAGAGGGGTCGGGTTTCTTTTAATTGTAGGATTTCTTTCCTCTAGTTCTTCTTCGGTGAATAAGGAGGCGGCTAGATCCAAATCCACACATGCTCTTCCTTGTGTTCTTCTTCCTCTTTCTTCGAGGTGGATGGATGGGGGAAGAGTTCTGGAGGGCCTTATGCTAGCACCTCGCTGTCGAATCCATGGCAAGGACTGGCTTTGGTTGGCCTTGCTCCATCATCTCTCCTCTCTTCTTGCTGCAATAAATCACACAAGTGGTGCTATGTGGAAGTTGTGGTTGTTCTTGTCGCGGCGTCGCACTCTTTAGAGAGCTCACCGCCAAGGGACTCGTGCTAGCTGCTTTGCCTCGCCTATGAATCCTATGGCTTATTGGCGGCCCTCGTCCACGAGTTCAACCTCCATTTGGAGGCCTTTATCAAGCATGCGATGGATCTCATCGTCGCTTCGCCCCCAAATGGCTCGTCTCCGAAGGCGTCGAGATGGCTAGCGTTTTTGGTTCTTCGTCGGAAAGGAGAGCATCCCGAGCAACTTCCTCTCATATCGCAGTGCGGTCCGTGCCTTGAGGTCGCCGGCGAGCGATGGAGTTGGCTCCGAGGCACCTGATTTTTTTTTCCATTTTTGTGCTAGGGTTCTTTTTGTAAATTTTGATACCTTATCTTCAAATTCTAGGTTTTTTAGGACAAGAGTTATGAAAGGGCATCGTTGTAATTTATGTGCCCACCGCTTATAATTCAGCTTCCAGGCCTTTCTCTGTTTAAAAAAAAGCAACCTTCCACAATAAGTGATTATTTGTCGTTTTCTTGCGCAGTTGGTGCTTTTTCTATTGTTATGTTAATCACTATATATGTTTTTTGCCACGCCTATTATTTATTCAAGTGAGTTGGTTCATTCGGTTTTAAACGAAACCAAACAGATTTTAATCTTTAGTTTCCTAAATTTTTCATGCTAATTTTCGGTTACCATAATGGAAAACCCAATTTTGCTCAAGCACCACAAAACCAGAACCAAAATTTCGGTTTAGACGGAATGTCCACCCAGAAGGGGTATGATTAGGTAGAGACCGACCTTCCCAAAGGGAAGTCGGGCCAGCAAACACCCGACACGTGGGAAACGTATACGTGTACGCCTCCGTACGCCTCCGTACTTCCTCCCGCGCGTCAACTCTTCCCGGCCGCGCGTACTTCCTTCCACGCGTGCGTCAACTCTCCGCGTCCATGCAGCCTGCGAAGCGGGCGTCCCCGTGCGTACTCGCGCGCCTACGTCGTCCGTGCTTCGCGGTTGTGCACGTACTCGCCCCGGGCTACTGCGACACTCCATGCAATTGATTAGTACTAGAAGGACCTGGCTCGCTTTGCCACGTCCGTTTTCTGTTGTTATCGTGTAACTTTTTCCCGCCTCTTTTTCGTCAATTTTTCATACCGTGGCTCATTTTAGTTGTTCATTGTTTTTAAAAGCACCGCTGGCTTTTAAATTTCCAATGGTCATTCATGTTTGATGGTATATGAAATGAGTGTGATGTCTAGTTTTTTTTTGCCTCCCTAAGCAGCTAGAACTGCCTGCTTTGCGGCATCACCTTTTGCGAGAAGGATTGTCTAGCGTGTTATTGTGTGGAATGGAATACAGAAAATCTTCTCTTCAAAATAATTTCTGCCATCCGCACCACTTCCTGATCAGGCGGCGATTACCTTGCCAACTCGTGAAGGCCCTGGGTCCTCTTTCTTGATCTTGCCTTCTGTAGTCCTGCCTCTATGTGACTATGTCCAACATTTACCACCAGTGGCACCAGCTGGTAAGAACCCTGAGCAAATAAGGGGATGACATGTAATTTTTTGACCTAATTGGATGATATTACACATGTTTGCATGTCAAGCACAAACACAAAATTAATTCCTTTCAAGAGTATACACTGAAAATTATTCAAAACGGTCTGCCCATGAGCAATCATATCACACGGAGTTGATCCGGTTGCACGTTTTAGCATGCCTGAATATCCAACATAAGCATAAAATCATTCATTTCAAGACATTACATGCTTCTTTTCTCCTCTTTTTGTTTTGCTGTGACACTGTTAGCTTTTCCGCTTTTTGAAGTGGGATAGCTTTTCCGCTGCGTGTTGAAGTTGTACCTGGTACTCTTGTACCCTCTCTTCTAATGCAATGAAAAGTCACTTCGTCAACTTTTTTGTTAAAAGAAACCCACTTCTCTATGCATGCAAAGTGTTCAACGGTCTTTTTTAAGGAACACATAATGATAAATAAAGATGAACCAAAATATTACAATTAATCACCTGTACGTCACGAGCCTGCCAAAGACATGAAGGAAGAACTGACAGTCACGAGAGTTTCCACCCTCTTGAATGAGACCCTAGCTTCGTTCCAAGCTTCCGGCAATTCTTCCTCCAGTCCGAGCAATCTAGAATAATGAAGGGATTTTATTGGACATTCAAGACATGCAGAATACGCTAATGGTAATAGGTCATCAAAGAAGTTATGCTAGAAGGCTCACAAGGCTACAATTTTGTCAAATAGAAAAATATGTGTATTCTTAATTTTCAGCACAAACATTCCAGGACCAAGTAGTAGCATATTGATCTTTAGCTACCTCACACATTACATAGTTGATACTATCTATAATCACGGGTTGCAGCTCCTCTCGATTTAAAGTGTTAAAGAATCATTTTGCCTAAGCTATTTTCGAGGGAAAATTTCCGCCTAAGCTTTCATCTTAGGCAATACAGGGAGAAGGTGTTGCTTACCACATTTTTTTCGATATTTGCATTCAGTTCAAACAAAAGAAGTTGGCTTGTTTTATCCATGATGCTATTATGCCATCTTTGGGCCTTGTTGTTCCTTAAACAATCACCAACAGATCCACAATTGCTATATAATTTGGCAAGCGATCCGCATTCCTGATAAACACAACAACACATTTTTTTAGTATAGTCACATACAAGCACAATATAAATATTGTAGGACATAGCAAGTGGCTAAATATTCTGCACAATTGGTGTAAAGGATTGTTGCAGGTATAATTAAGTACTGTCCCCATTCTACATTCTTAATTGTCCAATGCATCCCCATCTAAAAGGACTTATTTAGCTCCAAAATTTGATTATTCGAGGGCTGGTGAAAAAATTGTTATTTGGTACTAAATATATACAAATAACAAAATCACTTTAACTGTAGCATGGTTATTAATGAACTAACCAAGATAATCACAATTCTCATCACACAAAAGGGGGGTTGGATTTATGAGCACAACTACTCGCAAAACAATTCTCAAGTGTCGACGATAGGAAATAATTGGCATCATTGAATGAAAGGTTTCAAGTACATAAGAGCAAGATTTTAGATTGTAGCAAATGATCAGTTTGGTTTGGCATCACTAACATGCAAATTAAATGCCACTGTTTTGTTCCATATAGTAATATCTCATTATTTTACAAAATTAGCAGATAGATTTTTTTCGATAAAGGACCAATCTTTAAAAAATTAGCAGATAGATAGCCTTAATTTTCTGTTATGTTTGGCCATGGCCATGTTAATACATAATCATCTCAAAACCTTGGGTGTCAACATTTGAAACCTGAACAGCTGTCACTCATGGTGTTGTATCCAAGTAATACCAGATTATATCACTTGTTCCCGACACTATAGTCACTTTTTTTTTCTGAAGCCTAACTACAGGAACAACTTAATGTTCAGATTTAGATTGTCCCACACAATTAAACACAAATAATAACAGATTGGTAGATTATGATTGCACGGGTACTGCCCCCAACGAACCATCAATCTATCTTTCTTTAATCCCCAAACATGTGAACACATCAATCAAAAACCTTCATGGACCAATCTTTAAAAAATCCTTCAAGGATCACCCATGCATAAAATATTTGCAGATGGACTATAATGGTTGGATGCAATCTAACTCTTATCTGAAATATATGTTATTGTTTGGACTCTCACCTTGGCCATGAAAGTGTGGTGCAACACAATTTGCCAGGGCAATCGTCTCAACCGAACATCAGGGTCACCACCTGACAACCATGGTTCATATATAATCATATTGATCAAACTTACACGCATGGTAGTGGTCATATTGATCAAACTTACACGCGTGGGCTGTAAACTGAACAAGGGTCAAAATATGTGCACCTTGCTGTATGCTATGGTCAAATTCTATAATATTTCTTACCTGCAATTACCGTACATGGTTTAAACATAGCTTATTAAGGTAATTGAGCAAACATATTAAAAGGGGAAACAAACGTTTCCGTCCTAAGCTGGATCCCAAGATGCATGAAAAAGCAAAGGCGCAGAGCCCTAATTTTTTCATGCGTACCTGAATAGCATCTCCTGATGCAGCAGCAATATCACCAGGGACTAAAATCGTAGCCATCATGGGGAGACATGGTTTCTTCTGGGGGTTGGGGTCGAGTATGGGCGCCCGTCGAGCACAGGTGCCGGAGACAACTGGGCTGGATAGCGCGGTTGCGGAGCCGACCTGCAGGAACAAAGAGGAGACGGTATCGGCGGCCGACGGCTACTCACGACGCGGCCAGGAGAGAGGGAGAAGACATGTCGCTAGAAGGGGAAGCGAGGAAAGATGCACCATGGCAGGGTCGGCGGTGGAAAGGGAAGTTTGGCATGGGATCTGGAGGTTGGGAGCGAGGGGAGGTGAGACGGGCTCAGGTTTGTGACTGAACCGTCTTAAACAAAGTCGGTTCGACACCCGCGATTGAAAAAAAGTTGTTCGCTGCGTCCGCTCGTGTAGAGTTGTCGCCGCTGGATTGGAGGAAACGAAGGAGCAACCACAGAGCGTCAAAACCCTGGGAGCTTAGTGCTCTTAGAAGATTTCCGTGCGCGTTGCTAGCACTCCCGACACAATACAGTTACGTATAACAGACGAGTATAATTGCGTACAACACACGAGTACAGTGGCGCAGACGAGCGAGTACAGCTGTGCAGACGAGCGAGTAGAGTCGCGCACACGAGTACAGTGACGCACACGAGCGAGTACAGTCGTGCAGACGAGCGAGTACAGTCATGCACAGGACCGAGTACAGTCGCGCACACGAGCGAGTACATGTACAGAAGTACAGTAACACACACGACCAACTACAGGTACAGAAGTACAGTCACGCACACGAGCAAGTACTGGTACAGAAGCACAGGTACAGTAGCGCACACGGGTAAGTACAGTTACTGAGTAAAGGGAAAAATTGTATCAAATACACTAAAAACAGAAGTACTTATCAGTTGAAGCACGAGTACAGTTAGGTACACACCACGATTACAACCATAGTACATAGTAGTATAGGAAGTACGAAAACAAAATATCTCGAAACCTATCAATATGGGATCTAGTTTTAAAGATCTCGACGAGAGTGTCTTAAAAGTGGAAACGGTTCATAATTTGGACTTACGGTCCTCAAGATATTTTATTTAAAAAAAACGAATCTAGGAAAAAAGGGAAAAGCTGTCTTCTCTCTCCTCCCCCATCCCCACTTTGCTTCCCCTTGCGACACATGGCGAGCAGGGAGACCACTTCCTAGATATTTTCTGGCACCACAGCGCGCCACTTGTCGTGTGCGGAGCGAGTTGTCTTTACTTTGCGAAGGTCGGCCTTTTTCCAGAGTTTTCGTGACTTCTGGGGCTTTGGAACGAACTACCGATGGGCCTTAAACCGCTTAACAATTTGCACTTCTGGAGCTTGCCTCCAGGCCTCATCGTTACCGCACTGACCGCCTGCAAGTCAGGCCCTCTTAAGTTATGGGCCCTTCTTCGACGAAGAAGTTCTGGGCTTTCACAACAGTGGGAGTGAGGAGAAGCCCTGTGCAAACACCCTTTCACCACTTCAAACTCTGAAACATTTGTTTACACCCGCATCGCACTTCTCTTAGGCTTCGTTCGATTGCAGTGGGTTAAATCCACTAGAGGGTCTATCCCTGCGGGTATACGGGTGAACCCCGAACCATCACCCCAATCCCCACCAACTCTCTTCTCTGAATCCCTACAAATCTCTTCCATTTATTTCCAATCGATTAATCCCTGCAATTAGAAAGTAACACAGGTAACGTCGGGCAGCAAGCAGCACAGGTGATGGCAGTGGAGAGGGACTACTCGCGCGGAGACGGAGAAGCATCGCTGCATTCAGCTCGAAGAATACGCGCCGCCATCAGCTACAGGACGGGTCGCGCCGCCGCCGGCTCCAGCACGCGTCACCGTCGCCGCCGGATCAAGGACGCGGTGCCGCCAGCGGCAGCTCCAGGACGCGTCACCGCCGCCGCCGGATCCAGGATGCGGCGCTGCCGCCGGCTGCAGGAGGCGTCGTTGCCGCCCTCGATCCAGGACGCGTCGCCGCCGCCGTCCGCTCCACGCGTCGCCACCGCCGTCCGCTCCACGCGTCGCCGCCGCCATTAGCTGCAGTCTGCAGGACGCGTCGCCTCCGACGCCGTCAGCTGCAGGACGCCTCGCCGCCGCCCCCGTTCCAGGATGCGTTGCCATCGCCGCCGCCACTCAACTTGCGAGAGGACTTTTTCTGGTTCCACGGGGTAGGAGACGATTTTTCTTTCCCCCGTGGTTTGGAGGAGATCGGGGTGGATTGGGCCGGGAAATTTCTCGCCCTGGAATTAACCGAACGCATCGATGGAGAAGGGCCGGAATTCATCCCGGCGGAACTGAACCACAGGGTTTGACCGGGATATGGCAACGAAACCCGCCGGGATGGGAATAACCGAACAAGGCCTTAGACTGTCCCATCGGCATTATTTAGCGCTAGAGTATTAATGAAATTAGTGGAGATAATCTGCAGCAAACTCTAAATTTTCACTTATTTTAAATACATGTTTGGTGCTAGAGTATTGAGCAAATTTAATCCCCGTTTATCCCTATTTTTACCTAAATCTTAGTGTATTTTTTGGATCCCAATACTCTACCCAACCTAGTGGGTTGGGGATGAAGATTTTGCGGGGATTAGGTATAGAGGTTCACCCAATATTCTAGAGTATTATCCACACTAATCCCTACAAACACTCTAGTACCAAACAAGATTCAAAAGGAGAAAAATAACGAGTAAATGCAGCAAAGCAACGTACACCAAGAACATGATCTTACTTACACCAACGAATAATTTCAGTTCGAAAAAATTAAAACAGAACAACCCATAAGCTTTGACTAAGAGCATATACAATGGTGATGACTCAGCTGTCTGTAAGGGGTAGTTATAGGTGATTTTGGTGATGTGGAGGAAAGAGAATGAGGAGAGAGAGGGAGGTAAAGTTACAGACAGTCTGTAGGCTTCTTACAGACGGCTTACAGATATCATTTTTATTGTTGTATGAAGGGTGTCTATAATTTATACTCACACATGGTTATGGTTAAAAATAGATAGCTTACAGATAGACCATTATAGACACTGTCTATACTACTGTCTATATATGATATGGAGTGCTATTATAGACACCACCTGTCTAGACCATTGTACATGCCCTAACGGAAGAGACAGCTTGCTCGCTGACCCGGTGAACTGGTTGCTCTATAAAAAAGTACTCCGAACTGGTTGCTCTATAAAAAGTACTCCTTTGAACAAGTCAATCGCTGCCAAGCGACTGCGAAGAACTGCTACTGCCTCAAATTCTATGAACTGTCCATTTCTTCCATTACCTGGGACCATGTGTTCTGCTACGGAATGGGCACTTGAAGATTTTCTCGAGATCACTACTTATTTTCAATAGCTTGTATGAAAGGGATTCTTTCACACGAAGATAGTACATAAATAATTAAGTATGTTGGTCTCTACCTGTCCAAAAGGTCAAAGCAGCTGTAGCTGAATTGAACCACAAAGGAGGTTTCGCTGAAGAATATGCAATCATGCCTGCTAAGGATCTAGCGAGGCAGCAGTTTCTATCAGACAAAATGACGAATGCAAGAAAATCCATGTGAGGGAGCTTTATCTCAGAGTACAAAACAATAAGAAGCAACCAGTTGAACAACCAGCACAACCAAACGTACACCATGTCAACATATCATGGCTGAAAGACTGAATAATGTTCTGAACACTCACAGCACCAGTATGCAAATCAACGATACCAGCACTTTTGACTTGAATAACTTCAGCTAGAGCAAAATATACAAGGTGGTCAAGATGGAAAACATGAACTGGAAAAGGTTTTCCAGTGCTGGAGTTTTTTTCATAGAACAGGAAAACAAAGCAACTGCTATAAGTTACAAAATTTATTAAATGCTGTCAGTAATCCATGAACACTCCATGATAATAAAAGCAGGTAAAACGAGCTATGTGCAAACATGGTAATCAAAGGATCACCGCCATGACAATAATAAGGGGAAAAACATGTAAATCACGTACAGTTAGCATACATGTACCATAATCCATAAGAAATGCAAGGTCTGATTCTGTTTAGTAAGTGACTAAAAATATGACTAGATTGGGAGGTGACAACCCATGACACAAGTGCTAATGAAACGGCTGAGCAAAATAATAAGATTGAAACAGGTAAAGAAAACAAATTAAGAAATGTGTTAGTTTATATTACCTTCAGTATTATTATGAAACATTGGAGTGACATTGGACTGAAATGTGTTAGTTCAAGCAATTTTAAAGTTGTCATCTTAAAATTAAAAAGAATATTGGATTGGCAACCTATGATGCAGTCATCAAGATACAAGAACATCTCAATCCCGACAAGTAATTAATGTCAAATACTAGTAAAAGAAGAGTTATCATCCATGTCATGAAGGAGCTTTGATTTTTATCCATAGACAGCCTGAATGAAGTAAAAAAAAAAATCATCAAGTGGAAATGAACACAAACTACTGTTCAGTGGCATTAAAGAAGAAACTTTTCATCATTAAAGCCGATGTAAAAAAAATTATAGACCAGCAGAGATCAATCAGGCAATAAAATGAACATGTGGGAAGAAGAGGAACCTTTGGGTACGCTAGTATGTATTTGCAGAATCTGATGATGAACAGAGAAAGAGCAAGCTGGTTTATATCCATATCCAACCATATATCCTCTGCTTTTGGTACCACATAATCTACAGTGAGTCTATCATCCGGTATTCAGACACACTATGTCAAAGAAACAAAGAATGGACAGTGCAAAATTTACGGGGTTGGGGAAATGTGAGGATTGTGCGCCTCTGTGACTTACTGATATATGGCACAAGCATGTCATAGGAGGACGAAAAGAGAGCATAGAAATTCGATAATATGAACCTCTCGTCTGTATCATAATCAAGATATAACGAGGAAATGTATTTATTTTTAATTTTTGAGTTTCCGCTGAAGCCACTCTATAGCCTGCTCATACGAGGTTCAAGCGAGTTTTTAAGTTGTCATCTTAAAATTTAAGAGAATATTGGATTGCCAACCTAGGATGCAATGATCAAGATAAGTTGCAATCTCCACTAACAATCCATGGCGAATACTAGTAAAAGAAGAGTTATCATCCATTGCCATCAAGGAGCTAAAATTTCACGCCATGGCAGCACAAATCAAGGGAAAAAAATTAACATTTCATGAAGGGCAAATGAAAAAAACGACTGTCAGATAGAAAGTGCAAACACTGTGGCATCAAAAGAAGAAACTCGTCTTCTTTTTTTGGAACCTAGGCAAGGCCTTTCCATTGATCAATAAGAAAGAGTTGTACAGTTTATAAGGAAAACCGGCCGAAAACAAAGAAGAAACTTTTCAGCATCAAAGTTAGTATAAGAAAAATTATAGACCAGCAGAGATCAGTCAGGCAATAAAAAAGATGAACATGTGGCAAGAAGAGCAACCTTGGGTATGCTAGTATGTATATGCAGAATCTGATGATGAAGAGAGAAAGTGCAAGCCGGTTTATATCTGTATCCAAACATATATGTCCTCTGCTATTGGTACCACATAATCTACAGTCTGTTGATCAGCGATCCGGTATCCAGATATGTAAGTAGTAAGTATTTCTATCATCCTTTTTATTTCCCTCTCCCTATACTTATTACCGATCGAGGGCGCGACGACTTATATAAGAGTACTAGTATTTCAGCCGGTACTAGTAGGGATGATTGCTAAGAAGAAGGAGAGGAGAGCAGGATGAAGAAGGCATCTACTTCTTGATCCTGCGCACCTTCTTTGCGCCCCAGACCTCCATGCGTCCCTTGGGGCAGCCGCAGGGCGCGCGGAAGACGAGCACGGAGCGGCCGTTGGGCGGCGCCATCTTGCGCAGCTCGACCTCGAGCTCCCGGTGCGCGTCGTCGAGATCCACGGCCCGCGCTCCCGTCCCCGCGGCGGCCGCCGCGAGCAGCGCCGCGGCCGGCGAGCGCGCGGCGGCGCTGGGCCGGCCGCGCACGCACTCCTCCGTCTCGAGCTGGATGTCGAACTCCACGGCCTTCCGGAGCCCCCGGCAGCGCGGCTTCCCGCACCGCCGCGCGTGGCGGCGGAGGAGGGCCCACGCGAGGGTGGCCGACGCGACGGCGGCCGCGGCGCCGGCGATGGCGGCGGTGGAGAGGTAGGGGGTGGCTGGGTGGAGCAGGGTGGTTAAGGAGAGGATGAGGAGGTTGAGTTGCGGGATGATGAGGAAGCCCAGCGCGGCGAGGACGGCGAGGAGGAGGAGCGCGTCGATGGCGGCGGACATGGAGGAATTTTCGCAGAGGTCGGTGAGGTGCCTGGAGGAGGAGGAGGAAGGGGAGGAGGCGCGCTTGGATCGGGCGTAGGTGGCGTCGGCGGCCCTGCGGTGGTGCTCGAAGGCGCGGAGGAACTCGATGAGGCTCCGGCACTCGGCCATGGCGCGGCGGGCAATTGACGAGTTTGTTTGCGTCCTGGTGGAGTTTTGGAATGGAGGAAGGGAGAGAGGGGAGGTGGGGCGGTGTGGTGGGGGCGTCGGGATCTGTGGGAAGGAAGATTTGGGGATCGGATCGCGGTGGGGTTGGGGGACTCGGCAGTCGGCACGCACCACCCCGCACGCCGCACGGTGATCGATCGGGGTTGGGCTCGGTCGTCGACGTGTCTCGTCTCGTCTCGCCGCATGACGTGCTCGGCTGCGAACGTGCCACTCGGTGTGGAAGGGAACGACGTGTGTGTGCGCATCTCCACCAGTATATTTTTACATCATATCAAACGATGCATTATATCTCTTTTGGATCTATTTTACGTTTTTTACTTCACCACTGGGTACATTGTGCGGTACGCGGCAATGTCCGCCCCGTCGGATCGACAGACGGCCATCCGCATGTACTCCCGCCGGAGGATGGCGCGCTCCTCATCGCGGCACATCACCTCGAACACCGGCGCATGGAAGTTGCCCCCCCCTCCCCCTTTGCGACTCTCGACCTCCAGGAAGTTGAGTGGGCTGTGGAGCCGCCACACCATCGCCGCGGCAGCGAGCCGCCCACCTACATTTCGATGTTATAAACCGTCCTCCTCTGCTCGCAACGCCAAGAACCATTGTCAAGAGCACCGTCGCTCCAAACCTTAGCTAGTCGAGAGCTCCATGAAGCAATGGGACGCAACGACAGGAAGCCGGAGGGAGTGATGCCGAGGGCGGTGGCCACGACGTCGTGCCTCTCATGCGGAAACTCAACATCATCAAGCGATGATCCTTCCAGAGGTGTGGCTTCTTGTGCTGCTAGACTAGCGCCACCCTGGTGGGTGGAAGGTGATAGAGGAGGCTATGCCACCCCCACTGTCCAGGAGGATGCCGATCTCATCCCGTACATCCACCACCGTCGAGTCGCAGTCCCGCGGTGGGAGCAGGAGAACCCCTACTAGGTACGACACGTACGACGTACTGTACAACCGCCTTTGCCGGCCCACGTTTTGGGCCGCAACGATGGTGACGCCATGCTTGTCATGCATGCAATGCTACAAGCCAATGCCGTGTTGGGTTCCGTGGTGCCTGCGTCCACCGTACGACACTCCAGCATCCACGCTGAGGTCGTCGTCCTCACACGCCCAGCCGCCGCTCGTCCCTAAGCTAGAGCCGAACTTGCCTCTGCATCGCTCGACCGACAACGTTTTCAGGCCACCATAGATGACACTCCAGCCGCAACAGAAGTGGAGTAGCTACCTCCATTACCAGGTGCAGCTGCAGGCTCCCGACGACCTAGATGACCAAGGTGCTCCGAGAGTCGACGCACGATGTGCCCACCCTAGACTCCGAGTTCACCAAAATGGTGGTCTTCCAATGAGTACGACGCCGACATCCACATTGACAGCGAGCCGAACGGCTTCTCCTCGTCGTTCCAGGAAATCAACGCGATGGCGGCGGAGAAGATGGTGGCGACGATGCGACAACGGCGCGCCGGACTTCAGCCCATTCGACACGCGCGTCAAACAGATATAGAGTTTAGTTAGATTTAGGCAAATTTCATGCATCCAAACTCTTGTAAATAAACCTAAATTTAAATGAATTTTCCCAGTATATTTAAATTTCGTTGTTAGAATAATGGAGGCGTTTTCTGTTTCTTCTTTTTTTCGCCGCGCACTATCGAACAAGGACTATACGGACGGAGGAGGCGCGCATACGGCATACGCGCGCACCAAGATGTCAACGCTGCAGACGTTACGGTCACCTTTGGACGCGTCCGTCCGTGGCAGTACGTCCCGCGATCGGTCATTCCTCGGCGCCGTACGCCACTCCCTGCTCTTGCGCGTTTCTGGACCAAAAGCTTCCGTGCACAAGTGCGCAACCACACTATCCTCAGGAAAGGAAAGCCTCGCAGCAGCAGCAGCAGCGCACGTCTCTGGCACGCAGAATTTCGCGCCATTAATAAAGGATGGCTATAGTATCGACGTTCAGATTCGTCGTTTCTTCCTCCCGGCGTCGTCCTGCCTGACACGGCGTTTCCCTTTTTCCATCTTTCCGTGGAGCCTCTGTGTTGCCGCTCTGGTGCATTCTGACCAGGGAATGTACCGTCTGACAGAAGAGCAGGAGGACGCCCAGTCTGGGTGATCGCGATGCGTTGCGAGCTGGTAGCCGTAAAAGGTGGGCGTCGATCTTGCCACCGATGAATAGGTTTGAGATAATTGCACAAACTACCAGCGACTCGAATATGTTTTTGCGCAAATCAGACGACTCTGGGGATAATTTGGTGTAAGACCATGCACTATGTTGTAACAAAGCGAATCATAGATATTTTGAATTGGTTCCATACATAGCACGGCATCGCATGGTATGCTATGACAGAAAAAGCGGATCAACCATTTAGTTCGGCTCATCTCGATAGAAAAATCTGTCCATACGGGGCATGCATGCAACAAGTAAAATATCTTCTTTTATTTTTTGTTGGGCCCCATTTAAATAGGATGATGCTGTTCTACACATAGTAGTAGAAATTCAGCAACAAAGATTTGTCTGACACATTCTTTGTTGGTTCGGCGCCATATAGCACATGGCCTAAAGAGCTCAGCAGTGTACTCCATCTATTCCAATGAGCAAATCATCTTCGTGTTTTATCTTTGACAAAAAATAATCTATGTGTATAATTTTCTTCGATATAAACCATTTAGAAAGTATTTTTCGATATGATTCTAACAATATCAATTATGTACTATATATTCGAGATATTGTTATCCAATATATTCACTTAAAATTCACCTTAAAATACACGCGTGTCTTATTCATAGAGACGGAGGTAGTATTCGATAGTTGGAACCTATTGGGACCCACCTTATGAGTTGGCCTAGCAATCGCTATGCTATGGCATGAGATGTCTGTTCATTGTAATGTAAAATAATCGGGTGCAACAAACCACGACCCGAGAAAGATTCTCCCACTTCCCCTTGCCTCCGAGATGGGGATGGCCCGCCGTAGCTGCGTGGGGTGACGGCAGCAGCGGTTCCGAGTGGTTGACCAAAGCCGGGCCAAGGTAGACCGTGAACTAGACAAATTTCTTCCCTACCCTCATTAGCTCCCATGCAGCAGCGGCGGCCAACAACTATAGCAGCTCCAAGTGCTCAAGCCGAACTGGCATGTTGGGATTAGATCGTCGGATTCCATTGTTGGCATTACTGTTGTTGTCGGCCGACCATTGTAGTCACCGGCTAGTCCTTGCAACGACCCGCCGTCGCCTAGGAAGAAAGGAACGACACCAAGGGTAAGCCTGTTTCGCCTAGACCATCCACTTAGAGTCACTCCTGTTACCGGTCATGTGTCGACGCCACTTCCGCCACCACCTCTAGGTCATCGCGTTGGGCCGCTACTATCGCCTAGGAACAAAGAGGGCATGAGAGAAATCAGTTCAGATCTGGGTCTGCCACAACCCCACTTTGCTCGACCTCTTTGAGCTGCTCCAACCGCAGGTTTGGCGTTGCCACCAAGAATTGCTGATTTGTGCAATTTTCTCGACAGGTTTCGGAAGAAAGGGTAGACTTTGTATTGCTCCCCGCTCAGGTGGCCCTGCTTGATTTAAAAACGAGAACTCTTGCCGGGAGATGCCGAACTTGAGAAGCTTTGTGGCCACCATTCCGTCAAAGAACGACGCCATGCTGCTGTGTTTTGTTGGGGAAGATTGCTCATGACGTGAAGCCGATGAACTCGTGATAATGGCACATGGAGAAATAGTCGAGCAGGTGCGTGACATTGTCAACACCGGCCGTAGTCGTGGTCGATAGAGTTTTCGTCGGTTTCACATGGAGTAAGACTGCATTTGCTTCAGCGTTCAACTGAATCTAACTAATAATTTCATACCATTGTTGACCAAGCTTGTACGTGGAACAGGACAACTGATTCTGTTGCTGAAATTTTGTTGGTTCGTTCATCCCTATGATGGTAACTTGGGATGCTATAAATGAATACGCCATCCATTAACCAACAGCACTTGAAAGGACCCGATCAGGACGGGAAGTTCAACAAATTTGAGAAAATAGAAATTACTTAGGAAACTTTTATATGAACTCATAAATTCGAAAATACATTTACAATTTTCTATAATTTTACTTATGGGGGACGGGGATAAATCAAATGTATAGTGGGAAATACCAATTAAATGAAGAAAAAACAGATGTCAAAATTCATGGAAAAAATCTTCCTTGGTGTTGCTTTCTACGTGTGGCTAAATCAAAAGTATAGTGGAAATAGCAATTAAATGAAGAAAAAACAGATGTCTAAATCCATGAAAAAAAATGCTTTGGTGTTGCTTTCTACGCGTGGCATCTATCCTATGTTTTCTGATTTTCCTCTATATTTATTTCCTTTTCTATTTTTCTTTGCATACATGTTCATGAGTGCACAAACATCTTAGCCATATCTGTGATTCTTTATGAGTGAAAATCAGAAAATTAAAAATAGAGAAAAATCCATTTGACCTCCTATTCGGAAAAATACCCGCTACCATCCACTTGGACCGACACTAATTCAATAAGGGTTGTATATCTCACTTATTGGCATAATAGTAACGTTACAAGTTTACTTTTCTTGTGGTTTGCTCTGACTTGATAAGTTTATTAGGATACATGCGTGTTTGTGTGGATCAAACACTCATTTCTCCAAAAAATCGTTTTCTAATTCTCTGTTAATTCTGCTCATGCATTTCAACCATCTTTTTTTTTGTAAAACCAGTTCCCCTACATCATGAATCAGAAAAGAGTATAATTGATTAGCACCTGACCGAGAATCTGTTGAATGTAGATGGGCTGCAGCCCAGTAAGGCAGCCCATATAGTCTACAATTCCTGAAATCTCAAGGCCCATCACGTTGGCAACTTGGGACAGTCTTGGGGGATAAAGTTTAGTCTCACATTGCTAGTTGGGAGAGAGTTGGAGTGGTATATAAGGGCTGCTGTTCTAGTCATTCCAAGTGAGTGTGAATAGAAGGAGCCCTCGCGCACTCCTCCTCCTCCGCCCGCCCCGCCTCGGCTCGTCACGTCACGCACGCACGTCGCGTTTCGTGACTCGAGTTCGAGTTCGAGACACACTCAAGGAAGCCTAGGCTTCCCAGGCTATACAAGGAGACAGATCAGATCTAGAGAAATATACAGTTCTCAGAACTCTCTAGTTCCTCTCTCTCGCGAAGTTCCTTTTGCTGCGCTACTCTCTAGTCTTTCCCATCCCGGCGACTGCGTGCACAGCCGTCCGGGAGAGCAGGCCTCCGAAACTCCGTCCGTTGAGATCCTGCACCGGGAGACGGGCGATAAGGTTTTTGGGGAGCGTCTCGGCGCGGCTGCTCGCTCATCGTTCGTCTTCTTCTGCGACGACCCGGCTGCTTCATCGACAGATCCGACTACACCATGGGCGACATCAACAATACCCATGGTGGTGGTGGTGCTCTTGCTTGGTGCGACCTTCCCGGTCGCGATGTACGTGCTTTTCCTCTCCTACCTTGCACTCGCTACTTGTTCCATGTTCGGATCTGATGCATGTGCTTAGTCTGATGTGTATGGTTAAGTATGCTTGTGCATCTCTAATGTTGTTTTCGGTAATTAATCTCATACGGAAATTGCCTAATATTCCAACAATCCAAAAACCTTATATGCTTAGGAAATTTTCACCATCTGGTTTTGCTGCTGCGCTCAAACCGAGCCCGTTTACGGGTTCTCATTTCAAAAGATGGCAGAGTAAGACCCTCTTGTGGCTCACTTCTATGGGTGTGCACCGAGTTGCGGAAGGTATTCCCAGAGCTCCGCTTACTCCTGAAGAGGATAAAGCGTTCGGAGATGCCACCGTAATCTTTGTGGGTGCCGTCCTAAGTGTGCTTGGAGACAAGTTGGTTGACGCTTATCTGCACATCCGAAATGGGAAGGAACTGTGGGATGCACTGGACGCTAAGTTTGGTGCTGCCGATGCCGGAGGTGAACGCGTATGCTATGGAGCGGTTCAATGACTACAGAATGGTTGAGAACCGATCCGTAGTAGAACGAGGCTCATGAGATACGGATCATGGCAAAGGAACTCGAGCTCCTCAAGTGTGTGCTACCGGACAAGTTTGTCGCGGGATGCATTGTCGCTAAGCTTCCCCCTTCATGGAGGAACTTTGCCACTTCCACTGAAACATCGGAGGCATGAGTTTTCACGGTGAGAATATCATGGGCTCTGCGGATGTTGAGGAGAAGGCGAGGGCAAAAGACAAACACACTTGGAGGAACCGAGGGACGTTCTGCGCCAATATGGTGCGAGAAAAATGCCCACAAGTCCAAGGGAAAGAACAAGGGAGTCTCCCGGACTACCAACTTCAAGAAGAAGGGGAAAACGGAGAAGAAAGATCCTTGCTGGGTGTGTGGCGAGGCTGGCCATTGGGCTAATCGTTGTCCACAACGCAAAGGAAAGAAATGTCGAGCTGGACGAGACTCAAATTCTGTCGGCATGGTCATTGGCAACACGAGAGGAAGGAACTACAGGGGTATGGTAATATGTTACCTCTTGTTCTTTCGGTGTTTCAGCCCACGGAATGGTGGGTTGATACGAGTGCTAATGTTCATGTGTGTGCTGACATCTCCATGTTTACCTCTTATCAGGCCCGAGGTTCCTCAGTAATGATGGGGAATGGGTTACATGCTACTGTTCGTGGTGTTGGCACGGTAGATCTGAAGTTTACTTCGGGAAAGATCGTGCAACCGAAGAACGTGCTGCATGTCCCTTCTATCAAGAAGAATCTCGTTAGTGGCTCCCGTCTTATGAAAGATGGGTTTAAGTTGGTGTTTGAGTCCAATAAAGTTGTACTTGTCTAAGTATGGAACTTTTGTTGGAAAGGGATATGAATGTGAGGGAATGTTGCGCTTCTCTCTAGAAGACTTCTGTGTTAATGTTGTGAATCATGTAAGCACTAGTGTTAATGAAACTAATGTTTGGCATTCACGACTTTGTCATGTTAATTTCGGTTGTATGACGCGGCTTGCTTGATATGAGTTTAATTCCGAAATTCACCTTTGTCAAAGGCTCTAAGTGCCATGCTTGTGTGCAAGCAAAGCAGCCTCGCAAGCCTCATAAGCTGCGAAGGAAAGAAACTTGGCACCACTAGAGCTGATACATTCAGATCTATGTGAGATGAATGGTGAGTTGACAAAAGGTGGAAAGAAATATTTCATGACTTTGATTGATGATTCCACTAGGTATCGTTATGTGTATCTCCCGAAAACTAAAGATGAGGCTCTTGATTTCTTTAAAATCTATAAGGCTGAAGTTGAGAACTAACTTGAAAGAAAGATAAAAAGGGTTCGGTCCGATCGTGGTGGAGAGTACTTTTCTAATGAGTTCAATTTATTACATGCGGAACATGGTATAATCCATGAGAGGACGCCTCCCAATTCCCCACAATCCAATGTGATTGCGGAAAGGAAAAACCAGTACTCTAACAGATTTGGTTAACGCCATGTTAGATGTTTCGGGTTTATCCAAGGAATGGTGGGGGAGGCTATACTCGACTTCGTGTCATGTCCTAAATCGTGTTCCAACCAAGAATAAAGAGATTACCCCTTATGAGGAATGGGAAAAGAAAAGACCAACACTCTCCTACCTACGAACTTGGGGTTGTTTGGCGAAAGTGAATTTGCCAATCACCAAGAAGCGAAAGCTTGGACCAAAAACCGTGGATTGTGTCTTTCTTGGCTATGCTGCCTATAGCATTGCCTATAGATTTCTTGTGGTGAAATCGGAGTGGATGACATGAATGTTGGCACCATCTTTGAATCAAGAGATGCTACATTCTTTGAGGATATATTTCCTATGAGTGATATGCATGGCATGTCTAGTTGGGAATACGATCCAATACACGAAACTCCTATGGAGTACGATGACGAATACGATGATGAGAGTTCAGATTCTGATGAAGATAACAATGAAGCTCCCACAAGGAGTAAGAGACAAAGGAGTCGCAAAGTCTTTTGGTAATGATTTCATTGTGTATCTTGTGGATGATACTCCCACTACCATTTCGGAAGCCCTCGCATCTCCCGATGCGGACTACTGGAAGGAAGCGGTTCAAAGCGAGATGGATTCCATCTTAGCTAATGGAACGTGGGAGTTATCGGAGCGTCCTTATGGGTGCAAACTCTGTAGGATGTAAATGGGTATTTAAGAAGAAGCTTCGAGCTGATGGTACTATTGAGAAGTACAAGGCTCGGCTTGTAGCCAAAGGATATACCCAAAAGGAAGGCGAAGATTTCTTCGATACCTACTCACCTGTGGCGAGATTGACCACCATTCGAGTACTACTGTCATTGGCTGCCTCACATGGTCTTCTCGTTCATCAAATGGACGTTAAGACGGCTTTCCTAAATGGAGAGTTGGACGAGGAAATTTACATGGAACGACATGATGGTTTCGTACTGCAAGGTCAAGAAAGAAAGGTGTGTAAATTAAAGAAATCTTTGTATGGTCTCAAACAACCACCCAAACAATGGCATGAGAAGTTCGAAAGAACTTTGACATCTGTGGGCTTTGTTGTTAATGAAGCCGACAAATGTGTGTACTACCGCCATGGTGGAGGTGAGGGAGTTGTCCTATGTTTGTATGTGGATGACATACTAATTTTTGGGACAAGTCTCAAAGTGATTGAGGAGGTAAAAACCTTCTTATCTCAGTGTTTCGAGATGAAAGATCTTGGAGAAGCTGATGTTATATTGAACATCAAGTTATTGAGAGATGAGAATAATGGGATTACTCTTGTGCAATCTCATTATGTTGAGAAGGTGTTGAGCAGATTTGGCTATGATGATTGCAAATCTTCTCTCACACCTTATGATCCTAGTGTCTTGCTTCGAAAGAATGAAAAGGCAACTAAAGATCAATTAAGATACTCTCAAATCATTGGTTCACTCATGTATTTAGCTTGCGCTACGAGGCTCGATATCTCGTTTGTCTGTATGCAAACTTAGCCGGTTTGTGGCCAACCGGGAGATGATCATTGGCATGCTCTTGAGAGAGTGATGCGCTATCTAAAGGGAACCATGAGTTATGGAATTCATTATACCGGGTATCCAAGAGGACTTGAAGGGTATAGTGATTCCAATTGGATTTACGATGCTAAAATGAAAGCCACAAGTGGATATGTTTTCACTCTTGGTGGTGGCGCTTGTTTCTGGAAGTCTTGCAAGCGGACCATCTTAACGAGGTCAACTATGGAAGCGAGAACTCACGGCATTAGATACGGCTACTGTCGAAGCGGAATGGCTTCGTGAGCTCTTGATGGACTTGCCTATGGTTGAAAAACCAATACCGGCTATCCTCATGAGCTGTGATAATCAAAGCTGTGATTGTCAAAGTGAAAAGTTCTAAGGATAATATGAAAAGTTCCAAACATATCAAGAGGAGATTGAAGTCCGTCGAAAACCGAAGAACTCCGGAGTGATAGCATTGGATTATGTCCAAAGTGCTAAAAATCAGCGAGATCCTTTCACAAAAGGACTATCAAGAAATATGATAGACCTAGCATCGAGGGAGATGGGTTTGAGACCCACTTGAGTTGCCGAGGGGGTAACCCAACCTATGTAATCGGAAATTCCGTGAACTAGGACCTGGGAAAACAAACCGGAGTAACTGAGTTGAGAGAAAATATAATACTCCCACTCCGCTGCAGATGCAATTCTCTCATAGTTACTGTAAGGCAGGTTGACGATGTCTTAATGTGTTCTGAGCGGCTCTTAATGAGCGAAGACGCTGTCCTACAGGGCGATTTTTGAAGAACACACCTATATGAGTGACACTATTGGTCATAGTGTGGGAGATTTGGGTGAATATCTAGTAAGCTCATGAAAGGCCGAGGAGTATGACTTATAAGCTCCACCCGAGGGGAAGGCTATGGCAGCCTAGTATCGTGCCGGCATTGAGCGAAACTTGCTGCACAAAGACTGGCAATTCAAGGCATAGTCCATTGTTCGGTTGTAGTCAAGCGTAGCACCTTTCCTAAGTGGAAGTTCAACTTAACGGTCTCCACCGAAGTGCGGGTATATCAAACGGTGAATGGAACTAATGTGTCATCGATGTGCATATGAGATCTGGTGGGGGATTGTTGAATGTAGATGGGCTGCAGCCCAGTAAGGCAGCCCATATAGTCTACAATTCCTGAAATCTCAAGGCCCATCACGTTGGCAACTTGGGACAGCCTTGGGGGACAAAGTTTAGTCCCACATTGCTAGTTGGGAGAGAGTTGGAGTGGTATATAAGGGCTGCTGTTCTAGTCATTCCAAGTGAGTGAGAATAGAAGGAGCCCTCGCGCACTCCACCTCCTCCGCCCGCCCCGCCTCGGCTCGGCACGTCACGTCACGTCACGCACGCACGTCGCATTTCGTGACTCGAGTTCGAGTTCGAGACACACTCAAGGAAGCCTAAATTTTGCTTGGTGCACCAACTGTGTTGGGTACGTGTCGACCTGCATGTGCATGTTCGCCGCGTGTCCCTGGCTTCCTACGCGTGTCAACGCGGTCGAGTCGGGTCGGCTTCCCAGGCTATACAAGGAGACAGATCAGATCTAGAGAAATATACAGTTCTCAGAACTCTCTAGTTCCTCTCTCTCGCGAAGTTCCTTTTGCTGCGCTACTCTCTAGTCTTCCCCATCCCGGCGATTGCGTGCACAGCCGTCCGGGAGAGCAGGCCTCCGAAACTCCGTCCGTTGAGATCCTGCACCGGGAGACGGGCGATAAGGTTTTTGGGGAGCGTCTCGGCGCGATCGCTCGCTATCGTTCGTCTTCTTCTGCGACGACCCGGCTGCTTCATCGACGGATCCGACTACACCATGGGCGACATCAACAATACCCATGGTGGTGGTGGTGCTTGCTTGCTGGTGCGACCTTCCCGGTCGCGATGTACGTGCTTTTCCTCTCCTACCTTGCACTGCTACTTGTTCCATGTTCAGATCTGATGCATGTGCTAGTCTGATGTGTATGGTTAAGTATGCTTGTGCATCTCTAATGTTGTTTTCGGTAATTAATCTCATACGGAAATTGCCTAATATTCCAACAGAATCAACATGTGGTTGGATTGTTAGGATGACAGTGGCACCCCCAGCCCACCAGAGTTCAAATCCCAGATTTGACACTTAGGTGTCTCATAAAGACGAAATATTTTTCAGTGCGAGGCGACATTTCCGTCAACCGCGAGACGCATGTGGTAACTTCGTCAATCTCAAGATCCGTCGGATCAGTTCTTCGACGCAGTCACTTGGAGATGCTCATAGGGGTATAAGGTGTGCGTGCGTGCGTTCATAGGCGTAAGCGCGTGTATGTGTGAGCGTCTTTAATTGTACCGTGTTTCGCAAAATAAAAAATTAGCACTGACCGCAAGATGGACGTGAAGCTGAAGAATCCTACGGGGTCTAGCTAATCGGTCGATCGCATGCGTGACTGGGACACCGAAGCTTGTTTTTCACAAAAGCAAGCCACGCAGTTGACAGGTTACACCGACGCACCCCAAGTTCACAATTACGTGATACTGAGCAACAACACCGTTAAAATGGACATTTTCCTTCGACTGAAGAGACAGTGAACGAGGAAGGAACTGACCAAAGCCACTGAAAACGAAGTTCAATCAGCATGTTACAGCCATGGATATTTCTCTATCTCTGTAGGCTGTAGCTGCACAGTGTAAAAAATTGGACTGCTAACTAACCACTTCATTACGTTGCACGCAAGCACGAGTAATCATCGATCAGGCCAAGCCACAACTGCTCCAGCTCTGATGGATCTCCTCGATCGTTACCGACTGCTACATACAAGGTTCCGCCCAACAAGGGAACATGCTTAGCATAAGCAACAAACAGAAGCGGCGCAACTTAGCCATCGTCATCATGATATAGTCCTTCTATAACACCTTGATGGATGGTTACCTGCACCTTGATTTGCAAGGTGGTGAAATTAAACCAATAAAACTCATCCTGTGGTTGGTTCGTCACAGGCCTTCTATGAAATTATTTTGCATCATTTGTGTCCCTAATTTCTGCATGCATGTCGAGAAAAATCAACAAAGTCCTAGACTCATAGTGATCAACATGGGAAAAGGAATCTTAAACTAATAGGGACCAACATCAATCACTGAGCTTTTGCGCTCACCCTCCATGATAACACTAGTAGAAAAATGGCCTATAGTTCCGGTTTATGGCCTTCAGTTCCGGTTTTCCAACCGGGACTGGATATTTGGGACTAAAGGCCAACCCTTTAGTCCCGGTTTAAATATACACCAGGACCAAAGGCCCCGCCACATGGTGCGGCCAGGGGCACGTGGTGGAGGATCTTTGATCCCGGTTCATCAGACAAACCGGGATTAGAGGGTCTCTGCCGCGGCAGAAAAAATGGCGTTTCTCTGCCGCGGCAGATTTTCAGGATTTTATATTATTCATTTAATTCTGCAATGCATACATCATTCAAGAAACCACAAACATCGTCATAAATATATAGACATCGTCATGAAGTACAGTACACGTAATGCATGTTGACAATATAAAGTCGGTCCTCTTTACTATATCTATCTCATATGCCTAACGTCAAATATGTACTCCCGATGGTATTCTCCAGTTCGAGCTATGACCTCGCTAAGAAATAATCCCGCAAGTTCCTCTTGAATTGCTCGTATACGATCATCCGTTACCGCAGGCTTTCCATCTAAATTAAAAAAAGGAGATCAATATATATGAACGGAACTATTGATGGTAATAAAATAAGATTGTGAAATATTGTTCACGTACACGAATGGCTTGTATAGCCGCCTCCGGTTCCTGTGGCAGGTCATCTCGCGAATGAACTCGCAGACGTAGGGTGTGTTTGGTAGCCCGGGTCAACCAAGAATAACTATATCTTCTCATACATGATGACCCTAGCTAAGTTCGAATGAGATAAGATGTTGTTTGGTAGCACATGTATGACACGTGAGCTAAGCTGAGATAAGATGTTGTTTGGTAGCACATGTATGAGATGAGATGGTGTGGAAACCACCTCAATTTATTTTTGCACTAATTCAATATTGGAACAAAGTTAGACTATATGTAAGTAAAATACACATTGACTCAATATTTTGTATTTGACTAGTAGTTATTTTTACAAAAAAGATGCTGCTTTTTTGCAAATAGGCCCTCAAACAGAGTAACCAAAAAGCCATCGGGTCCTTCAGCTCCATCTGCACAGTCGAGCAGCACCGGCCGCAGGCCGTGGCTCGCTGGAGGTGGTGTGCGGCGGACGGGGGCGGCCGGCGGCCAGGGGAGGGGCGGCGTCGGGCGGCCAGGGGAGGGGTGGCATCCAGGGTGGCAGTAGGCAACATCCAGGGGCGAGGCGGCTAAGGCCGACGGCCAGGGGAGGGGCCGCGGTGGCCGACGGCCAGGGGAGGTGCAGCGTCGGACGGCCAGAGGAGGGGCAGCGTCGGACAGCTCGAGGAGGAGCGGCATCCACCGGCCCGGGTAGGGACGGCCAGAGCAGGGAAAAACGGGAGGGCCGGCATCCAGCGGCCAGGGGAGGGGAGGGGCGGTTGCGGCCGGCGGCCAGGGGAGGGGAGGGGCAGTGGCGGCCGGCGCGCACGAGAGCTGTCCATTGGAGGAGGAGCGGGTGAAGCTCTGCGGGAGGATTTCCTGGGGGTGGGGGGGGTGAGGAGGCGGGGTGGGGTTTGGGGGTGCCGCGCGGGTCTCCCAAGAGAAGTTGCGGGATGGACTCAGCTAAGCTGAGTTGTGAAGCTCGATTTGAGCTTCACAACCTGGCCAGGCTGAGAGCCCTTATCTGTATGAGGTGAGCTTAGCACTGTTCAACCACCTAACTTAACAAACACTATCTCGGATGCTACAAGTGGGTTGAGGACAGATTTTTTGGGTTGACTCAACCTACCAAACACACCAGTAGTATCCACATAAGTTATTCCCGGGTTCCTGCTTCAAACACTTTATGAAAAAATGGTTCGATCAAACTAATAATCAAGCATGGTATTGAAACAAAATATCAAAGAGATTCGCGGGCATATCTATATAGTACTACTTACAGGGCGATCTTGAAATGTATGCTCCGGTTTCCATCGACCCGGAGCAGTATTGATGAACCGTTTCCAAGTACTGCCCAACAAAGAAAAAAATGAGTAAATGAGTTATTGATTAGTTGATTATATTATCAAACGAGAACAGATGAAGATGCCGATACAATATTGATTGAAATTACCCCTGGAGCAGGGCAGCCATGTTCGCTCATTGCCGATACGATATTGATTGAAATTACCGCTGGTTTGTAAGTACTTCGTTAACTTGGGCTTTAAGGACGTTCACAGATTCCTCTAAGGACGATATGCAGTCTGCTTCCCTTGCCTTTCTCCTCGCATGACTTTTATCACGAAATCTCTTCCTTTCCGCGGAAAAGCCATACTTCAACAGAACGGAGCCTTCTGTACCTCGTGTTCGTCTGCCATGTTCTTTGATCCCAAGGGCGCGTGTCAGCTCATCGTTATCTCTTTCGGGATGGAACCTCCCCTCCCGCATGTCCCTATGGGCAGCTATAAGGGCTTCACAAGGGTTCTTGAGATGTTCTTTATTATAAATACACTTCCATGTTTCTGGGTCCAACATTTCCCCAATCCCGTAGAACCACTCCTTCGACCGTTCGGTCCAACCGAACATATTTGGATCCTTTGACCATTTCCGCCTCAGCTGCCTGCCACTTAGGCCTGTTAGCCCTGTAGCCACCTAGACCCGTAATTTGGTGATGTTTCTTCAAGACTGCCGAGGTCACCGCCGAGGGGCGGCTGCTATGCATCCGCTCGGGACCCTCCTTCGCCCTCTTCGACCTCATCCGTCAGGCTACCACGACCGCGCCGGATGCCCAGCTTCTGCAGCAGCAGCTTGACGCGGGTGAGCTGGACGACCCGTGGCGCCTCGTCGACGGTCTCCTCCTCCATGGGCGCCGGGTGTTCGTGCCCGACCACGACGACTTTCGTCATCAGGTGTTGCAGATGGCTCACTCCACGGGTCATGAGGGTGTCCAAAAGACCATCCACTGCCTCCGCGCCGACTTCTACGTCCCTGGTGATCGGGCCATGGTCCAGGATTGGGTGCGTTCGTGTGAGACGTGTCAGCGCAACAAGACGGAGACTTTGCGACCAGCCGGCGTGTTGCCGCCGCTTGATGTGCCGTCGCAGGTGTGGGCTGACATCTCCATGGACTTCATTGAGGGCCTCCCTAAGGTGGGGGGCAAGTCCGTCATCCTCACGGTGGTTGATGTCTACGGGTGCTTCTATTCTTGTAGACAGTGTTGGGCCTCCAAGAGCAGAGGTTTGTAGAACAGCAGCAAGTTTCACTTAAGTGGACCACCCAAGGTTTATCGAACTCAGGGAAGAAGAGGTCAAAGATATCCCTCTCATGCAACCCTGCAACCACAAAGCAAGAAGTCTCTTGTGTCCCCAACACACCTAATAGGTGCACTAGTTCGGCGAAGAGATAGTGAAATACAGGTGGTATGAATGAATATGAGCGAGTAGTAACGGCACCGAGAAAATAGCTTGCTGGCGTGTAGTTGATGGTGGTAATATGGTAGCAGTAGTAACGCGATAGAAACGAGTAAACAAGCAGCGATAGCGATATTTAGGAACAAGGCCTAGGGAATAGACTTTCACTAGTGGACACTCTCAACTTTGATCACATAACGAGAATAGATAAATGCATACTCTACACTCTCTTGTTGGATGATGAACACATTGCGTAGGATTACACGAACCCTCAATGCCGGAGTTAACAAGCTCCACAATTCAATGTTCATATTTAAATAACCTTAGAGTGCATGAAAGATCAACACGACTAAACCAAGTACTAACACAACATGCACACTTGTCACCTTCACACTATGTAGGAGGAATAGATCACATCAATACTATCATAGCAATAGTTAACTTCACAATCTACAAGAGATCATGATCATAGCATACGCCAAGTACTAACACGGATGCACACACTGTCACCATTACACCGTGCGGGAGGAATAAAACTACTTTAATAACATCACTAGAGTAGCACATAGATAAATTGTGATACAAAACACATTGCAATCATAAAGAGATATAAATAAGCACTTCACTACGCCATTCATAACAGTGAATAAGTATTCGTGAAATATAGCCTAAGAGACCCACACGGTGCACACACTCGTCACCTTTACACACGTGGGACAAGCGGTCTCCGGAGATCACATAAGTAAAATTCACTTGACTAGCATAACGACATCTAGATTACAAGCATCATCATATGAATCTCAATCATGTAAGGCAGCTCATGAGATTATTGTATTGAAGCACATAGGAGAGAGATGAACCACATAGCTACCGGTACAGCCCCGAGCCTCGATGGAGAACTACTCCCTCCTCATGGGAGACAGCAGCGTTGATGAAGATGGCGGTGGTGTTGATGGAGAAGCCTTCCGTATCGTGGTTCTTCGCCTCAGGGGTTTCGCGACGGAGGCTTTAAGTAGGCGGAAGGGCAACGTGGGGGGCCACACGGGGGCCCCACACCACAGGTCGGCGCGGCCAAGGGCTGGGCCGCGCCGCCCTATGGTGGCAGCCCCTCGTGGCCCCACTTCGACTCCTCTTCGGTCTTCCGGAAGCTTCGTGGCAAAATAGGACCCTGGGTCTTGATTTCGTCCAATTCCGAGAATATTTCGTTACTAGGATTTCTGAAACCAAAAACAGCAGAAAACAACAAGCGGCTCTTCGGCATCTTGTTAATAGGTTAGTTCCAGAAAATGCACGAATATGACATAAAGTGTGCATAAAACATGTAGGTATCATCAATAATATGGCATGGATCATAAGAAATTATCGATACGTTGGAGACGTATCAGTGGTCGACCGCTTCTCCAAGTACGCCCACTTCATCCCGCTCGGCCATCCCTACACGGCCTCGTCGGTGGCCCCGCGCCTTCTTCGACGGCATCGTCCGTCTCCACGGGTTTCCCTCGTCGATCGTTTGTGATCGGGACCCGGTGTTCACGGGGCATGTGTGGCGGGATCTCTTCCGCATGGCGGGGGTCAAACTCCGGTTCAGCACGGTGTTCCATCCCCAGACGGACGGCCAGTCTGAGGTGGTCAATAAGGTGATCGCCATGTATTTGCGCTGTGTTACAGGTGATCGCCCTCGTGCTTGGGTGGATTGGCTTGCGTGGGCGGAGTACTGCTACAACACTTCATACCACTCCTCCCTGCGCGCCACGCCTTTCGAGGTGGTCTATGGCAGGCCACCTCCACCCATTCTGCCGGTGGACCCGGAGACGGCGCGGACGGAGGATGCAGGCGAGCTCCTCCGTACCCGCGACGAGATGCTTGCCGAGGTGCGGCAGCGTCTCGTCCAGGCCCAGTAGCTCACCAAGCACTACTATGACGGCCGCCACCGCGAGGTGGAGTACGCGGCGGGCGATTGGGTGTGGTTGCGCCTACTGCACAGCTCTCACCAGTCCCTGGACCCGCAGGCAAAGCGCAAGCTTGGTCCTCGCTATGCGGGGCCCTTCAGCATCTTGGAGCGTATTGGCACCCTGGCGTATCGCCTTCAGCTGCCCGCTGGGGCGCGCATTCACGACGTCTTCCACGTAGGGCTGCTCAAGCCCTACCGTGGCACGCCGCCAGACGTCACGCCACCACTTCCGCCGACTGCAGATGGCCGATTGATCCCCAGCCCGGCCAAGGTGCTGCGCACCCAGTTGCGTCGTGATGCTTGGTACTTGTTGGTGCAGTGGGAGGGACTTTCGGCCGAAGAGGCGACTTGGGAACCGCATGATGAGTTCCAGCAGCATTATCCAGACTACCAGCTCGAGGACCAGCTGTTTGCGCACGCGGGGAGAGATGTTATGACCGGCCTAGTCTATCGCCGGAGGAGGCCCACCGGCCAGGGCTAGTTAGGGGCTTATCCCAATTATCTATTTCCATTATAAATAAGAGTTGTAATTCGATTTCAGAGATTAAGCAATAAACATATATTTGTTGCCGACTCCTCAAGGAGTCGGACTTGCAACCCTAGCCGCCGCCTCAGTTCCGCCGCCGCCTCCCTCACGCTCGCACGGTGGCGCCCTGCCGCCGGCGCCCTCGCCTCCGCACGCACACAGCCCCTTCCTTCCCCTATAGCCTCCGTCCTAGACCGGGTAGATTAGCCGATTCTACCACCTGGCAACGTTCGCAACAGAATAGTTCCACACAGGATTTGGTTGTTGGAATTTTTTTTAAAGGGTTTTGCTAGTTCTGAGCTAGCTAAGAACTAGCTTAGTTTATAGTCGATTCCTACATCATTAGATTTTCATCCTGATTAATTCCATCTTGTTGCAATTTATGCTATAACTGACATTAGTTTAGTTACAAGTTAAGTTGCAATTGAAATCTTTTAGTTGCAAATAAGGTTGGAACTAGAAAAATATTTTTGAACCATTAGATTTGCTTCTTGGCCGTGCTAATCAGGTGGTACACCTTGGATTGTAGCTAACACTCGATCTGGGAAGTAAACTAGTTGACACACACACACAAGCACTACCTCACGAAAACTTGAAGGGGTTAGTTTTTCGAGTGTCTTCTTCTTTTAACCCACAAAAACCCATATCAAGCTCTATATACTCTCGTATAGATATACTAGGTGTACTCAATGTTCCTACCAGCCGGCTGACGGAATATTCTACCCATGAACATTTCGGTTTTCAGCGTACACTGTTACTTACGCGTCTGACTACTGAATAATATAGACTTAAACGAACCGTACTTACATCTTTTTGTTCACTTTTAATCATTACACCCTAGTTACCAAGAGGTATGAAGATCCTGGCCGTTTCAGGTCAGCAAAGTTTAAAGGAGGGGGGACCGAAGCAAAAGTAAAACTAGTTCTCATTCGATCAAGAACTAGTCACATCCTAAAAGAAAAATGAATTTGAACACGAACCAGGTTGCAGCCCGATATTCCCTGTTCGTTGTCTGCCGCCACTTGCGTTCATAAAAACTCTACATAAGTCAGGAATCAACTTTCTCCTTACAGTATCCGTCTACAAGATCCATACGGAGTAGGAGTACTAAAGAACTCCGTACTTTGAGTAATTCGAATAAATACAAAGTTGCCGGTGCGCTGAGCAGGCATAGCTCAGGCCTCGCCGCAAGGGAAACGATCGACGATGGACTCCAAAACAGTAATCCACGGTGCCGGTCCCGGTCCCGGTCCCGGCGTTACGCTCGACGAGGATAGGATCAGCACCCTTCCCGACCACCTGCTCCAGCACATCTTGAGCTTCATGCGGACCCACGATGCCGTCCGCACGAGCGTGCTCTCGCCGCGGTGGCGGCATGTCTGGACCGGGATCCCGACCTTCGCCTTCTCGCTCTCGGGCGACACTGCAAGGTTAGCCGACTCGGTGGACAAGGTGCTCGCCCTTAGCCGCAGCCACCACGTCGATGTACTCGACATATCCATCAGGCGTCCTCTGCACATGGCCCGTGCAAACGTGTGGCTTCAGCAGGCCGTGGAACGTGTCCATGGAAACATCAGCATCAGCTTCTTCCCTTCGGCGCCGGCTGCTGACCCGATCGTGCTGGACTTGCCATGCGGCGGAAGGACTAGGGCTTTGTCGATCGTCTTCTCCCATAACTGTATCGGAACCCTTAGAGTGCCGCCGGCATCCGCTGCGGTGTCCAGCTCGTTGACGGAGTTGAAGCTGAAGTTCCTGTGGCTCGACGGCAGCAGATTCTCGGATTGTGTGTCATCCTGCTGCCCTCACCTAAGAAAGCTCATCCTACATACCGTTGGTGATGTGGATCCCCTGAGACTATGTAACGACGCCCTAGAAGAAGTTGATCTTGACTCCGCCCCAGACAGCCGCCTCCAACAGCTGCAGGTGTCGTCTCGCAACCTTCGCCGCCTACGCATCAATATCCTCTTCTCGCCAGCGACTAGATTCAGTGAAGTGCACGATGGCAGCAAGGTTGCCAGTTTCCGCACTCCACGACTGGAGGACCTCCTCTGGACTACCAGCGCATCTATGCACCCGAGCAGGGTTGAGTTCGCGGACAGCTTGGCCACGGTTCGCCGCCTTCGCGTCATGCTATTAACCCACGCCTGGGTGGACGACGCAGACTTCTACCACAACAAACTCACCGTATGGCTTCTTCAACACTGTAGTGGCGTCCGCCGCCTTGAAGTCTCCCTCTGGAATTCAGCCCCCGACGTAAGTACACATGCTTACCAAACCCATTTAGCACTTGCTATGATGGCTAGATTTATATTTTCTTCCTTTCCGCGCGGACTTATTCATTTGATTGGTTAAAACATGTTCATAGCTAGATATAAATATTGTACTCCCTTCGCTCCATAATATAGGAACCTCCAAATGGAAGCAGAGCTACATGTAGCCCTTTAACTTTAAGAACTTAAAATATATATTTCTCAAACAAAAAAATCTAGAAAAGGTTCTGAATGTAGCCAATGATTTATAGCATCAACGGTCAAAATCTGAGCACAAACTATTTGTATTGTAGGCTACACAAAAATAACAAAATTGTGGATCCAAATATAGTGAATAACGCACATTTCAAAACTTTAAAATTTATCAGATTTTCTTATTTTTTGTGTATCTTAGAAGGTCTTCACATCGAAATATTGCACGCTTGTAGGATACATCACTGACTACATCCAAACTATGCTCCAATTATTTTTGATGATTTTGTTTTTGAAGATAAAGGACTACTAGCCTGGCTTCCATGTATCCACGTCTCTTGTAATAACATCCTGTATTATGGGAGGAAACACTTCTGGGTAGTATATATTTAGAAGTAGGAGATACATAGGTTAGAGCATCATTGATGTTGTTATTATATATTATTATGTACAAGTTTTATTTTTAACCTACCATATCTATATTGCAGCCCATGGAGGTTCTTGGTGTACTCGACGAGGCGTCGTTGACACAGTACGAGGATCTGATGGTAGATGTACCCCAGCTTAGCAGTGTCACCAACCTAAGTGTGATCACCCTATTGGATCATCACGAGTACGGAGCCAGTATAACAACGCTACTCTCTCGATGCAATTACATAGAGACACTATTCATCGATGTCAAAAGAAAGGTAATTAAGCTTGCCGCCAGGTCTTACTAGCATATACTTTCCTTCGTCCCATAGGTAATTAAGAATATGACCGGTGTGACTTACCTGTACACAAACTTGTGATTCCAGAGGTTCGAGCTTAATTACTACGCTTGCCTAGACGCAACAATGTGCTGGTGCAACTGTCCTGAGAACTGGAGAAAGCAGAAGCTGCGCCTCGACTTTCTTTGGAAAATCGATTTCCTTGGCTTCACTAGGAGTGCTGGGTGGATGGCCGACCTCGCCGGACTGCTGCGTTTTTCAAGACCAAGGGTGCTAATGCGTCTCATATCCTGTTATTGAAGATAGTATAAAGCCCGTACGTTGCTACGGGTTACTTATAATCTTCGTCTCACGTGTTAGGTCAAATAAACCTATTACCCACTTGGCCACTTGTACACATATAATGGTTGATGTGCTTAATTGAGAATACGTTGCCCATAAGCGTACGTCCACATGACATGATCGAGGTTGGAGAATAGAAATCCAAGAGGTGTTTTGTGGTACCCTCAAATAAATATTAGCCATTCATCTTAGTCAATCCAATAGCCCCTAACCGTTCATACTTGTGTCAAAAAGGCAACCAGTACAATTTATACTTGTCACCTCGCCGTTTGCGAAAACCAGTATTTTCACGGAGAGGCTTGGCCCAATAAAGCCCATTTATATGTACGACCCCGCCATCATGCCTGCTGGGGCGGAAAACCCAAGGTTAGCCGGAACAACCATGAGCACTTGTGTGCAAGAGGACCAGCAGTGCCGCAGCAAAACGAGCTCAAGAGAATCAGCCGCGTGTGTGTGTGCAAAAGGACGGCAACGCCATAGCAGACTGAGCTCGAGCGTCCATGGCGGCGCAACCGGGAACAAGCTGAGCGGCAGCCACCGATCATGAAACGGACGCGGAATAAGTGCAGGATGAAGTCGAAGTTCGCCGCAAATACCATGACAAGCTTGGCTGGTTGGAGGCGGGCCGGATGTGAGGCAGATGGCGGTGACCGTAGCAACGTCGACGAGGAAGCGTTGGGGCCGTCCCAGGCTCATTGGCTCCTCTAATTCTTGGTAAAGGACGGCCACAGTCACGGCGAGGTTATTTCCGCGGTCTGACGATCTTGAGGCAGCCCACGACGACCTCACGGACGGACGAGGTTGTTCTCCGGCGACGGAGGACGTGCTTGGCAACAACGGTTTCGTCTACAGTTATTTTTTTTTTTAGTACTCACAATTTTCTGGGCCTGTTGAGCTTAAACATGTTTTCATACTTGTACATCTAAAGTGAGCAGTAGAAGGTACCATAAAACTAACCAAATCCAAAGCACCGTTGATGCCTCCGCTCGTAGACACCACACACTTACCTGATAAAATGGCCGGCCAGAAAAGCCATGAGATGCAACAATGTGAGTTTAATGCAACCACATTATTATTAGGATACTCTCTACCCTACCTAGTTTAACAAAATAAAATAACTTATCTGACAACATTATCAAGATAATGTAGAAAAATGTCACTGTGAGGAGGGTAGAGTGTACTCTTTTTTTTTTTGAGGGTACTCTAATATTGCATTGAGAGAACAAAAATAAATAGATCGACGTTGTATTTGTTTCTCCCTTGCACCAATTAATTTTACACCCAAGCAAATGACCACCCAAATGACCAAACCCACACACTATCTGACACCGAGATTGGCATAGATTGGCACAAATAGTTACTCGGTTGATATAATAAATGAATTAACGCATAGGCTGGTATCCGATAATTAATTGTGCATAGGCTGCTACCCAATAATTAACGCGTAGCTGGCTACTCTACGGATGACCACCGGCAGTATGACCATGATGTATCTCTCGTTGGCTTCTATCGTCTAGGGTGCGTTTGTTAGCCCGCACGGTGATAGGTATAATGCATGGGTTGAGAAAGATTCTTTTTTGAGTGGACTACCAAACAACGGGGATTCAAAACGACCTACAACACGAACCTCAAAGCACTTAAAAAGGACTCTCAGCTAGGTTCCACTGCTACGTTCGAATCGGGTGTTCCTCCAGAACAAGGCCCGTTGGAAATTAAAACGCTTAAAGATTCCCTTGATTTCAATGTCAGCTGTTCGATCCTCACATGGTAGCCTCACATGCACATACATAATACAGCCACAAGTAAACAGCCAGCACATAATCTTTTCACCATCCACCAATTATAGCTCAGCCTACCAAACGAAGTGGCAACTACATCTTTTACATCCTTCCGAACGGGCCAAACTCTATGGGGCCAAGAAAAGTGCGTTGTTTTAGAGCCTGGCTACGCCCAACCTACCAAACACGCCCCTAGTTTCCATGAACGCGATGCTGCCAAACAACATGAGGGATAGCTCCGCATGCACGAAATAACCGGCGTGGAGGCTGTACCCGGATAGGTTTCGTTAGTTTTGGCAGCACCCCGGCCATCGGAGAAGGTGCACATGTAGTGCTGGAAAGCCATCTCGATAGATGAGTCCCTGGTGCTGATGGCGCCGAACAACCCACCACACTGGGTTTATCGAGCACCAAAGATCTCCTGGCCAACGTGCTGGCGAACGGCAAAGGCCAAGCCGCCCAACACACAATTAGTATCGACCACTACCGAGCAAGCCTCCACAATTGTCACCGAGGCGCACATGCATGACGACGATCTAACCTCGCAAATCCGGGGCGTACATATTGCTTGATCCGAATCAGATTCGAGACTCCAAGACACCAGAGCGGGATTCAATCAGAGTTGTGATCATGCAGCCGAGATGCGGCGGACATGAAGCTTGTTCGATACGAAGAATTATCGGTTTCTGCCATCGATTGCAGGTGTTTGGAAGTCGCAATTCGCTGAGCTTGCTGATGCTTATCAAATCTCAAAACTCGTCTTGAAGGTGGACGCCGTCGCTGCCGGTGGCGATAGGAGGTCCGGTAGAGCTATCAGCTAGCACATCCACCATCGTCAATGGCGCGCGTCTAGGAGCAGAACTATAGGTCGCGAGTTTCGGCGAGGAGTAGATCGCGGAACTTGTCTGTCGACATCCGCGATTAGGATTCAGGACCACCACCACGGCGCTCAACTCGGCATTGTTGATCAACTCGTGTACTTATTTATACACACAATGCAAAGACGTGCGCGCTTGTAAACACTTTTTTTTTACGTGCGCTTGTAAACACTTGTGTTGATGTAGAATTACAAACTACCGTAACTGTGGTTCACGTAATAACTCTAACTCCGGCCTAGTTTTGCTGGCCGTATATAATGGGTGGATTAGCCTGGGAGGAGGCTGGAAAGTAAACATGTCGATTTTTAGGGATAGGGATCCATACGGAACTTGTTCTTGTTCCAGCCGGATTACTTTTTGATTTCGATTCCAAACAATAGGAAAGCACCTTTAGGGATGGACCAAAGCGCACAACGATGGACCGAACCACAGAAAGGCTCTTCCCTTTAGTATTACTAGTAAATATACTCGTACGTTGCTACGGGTCAATTTTCTATTAAATGCTTTTAAGCCATAAAAAATTCACTACTAGAAAATTAGTTTTTTCTAATAGGATGGCGTTCTCGAGGACAAAGCTAGTGTTAAGATATATATGTAAATATTTTCTTTGACTGAGGTAAAAAACATAAGGAATTTCACACATCATACCATCACAACTCTAACTGATAACTATACGGAAGTTCAGTTTAACCCTGACGGAAGTTCAGATAGAGATAGTTAGAAGTTCCGATGTATTTGTGATGATCCGATCGTAACTATAAGATCAGGATCATCCCTTTCTTTTGTCTGTTTGTTGTAACCTTTCGTGTACTCATCTCTTCCGATGTTGGCATATATATATTAACATGCAACCGATGGAAGTCCCCATCGTTAACCCAAAAACCTCTACCGATCATATGGTATCAGAGCCTACTTCCTAAAACACATCTACAAGCCTCGCCGCTCCACCACCGTCGCCATGAAGAACCCCCTAGCTGGTCTAGCCGTGAGCAAGAAGCTGACCAGATCCAACTACCTTCTCTGGCAGTCACAAGTCCTTCCGCCGATCCGTGGAGCTCGTCTGTCGAGCTTCATCGACGCCAAGACGGATGCTCCGCCAGAAACCATCACCGTCGAAAAGGACGGCAAGTCATCCCAGGAGACCAACCCAGCCTACGATGCATGGGTGGCGACGGATCAGCAGGTTCTATCGTTCCTGCTAAACACTCTTTCACCTGATGTTCTCATCTCTGTTATTGGGATAGAAACAGCGGCAGATGTCTGGAGCGCGATCAAGTCAATGTTCGCCTCCCAGTCCCGAACGCGCATCTCCAATCTGCGCGTCGCCCTCGCCAAAAAAAAGGAGAACATGACGACGGCCCAGTTCTTCACCAAGATGAAGGGCCTAGCTGATGAGCTCGCTGCAGCGGGCTGGCCGATCGACGAAGAAGAGCTCATCGAGTATCTTCTCGCCGGCCTCGACGAATCCTACAACCCCCTCTTCGCCGCCATTGGGGTCAACAGAGCAGAAGATCTCACCGTGGGCGACCTGTACGCCTAGGTCTGCGCCTACGACAGCCGCATCGAGCTGCTTGGTGGCGACACTGGTGGAGGTTCCTCCGTCAACTCGGCGCAGCGCGGACGTGGTGGACCGCAAGGATGTGGCGGACGCAGAGGAGGCCGGGGCTACAGCAGCCGTGGCCATGGTCGTCAGCAGCGCAGCGGCAATGGTGGCCGTCAGGGAGAAGGCAGGAGCGGCCACAAGGACCGTGACCTTGTCACCTGCCAAATCTGCGGCAAGCCGGGCCATGAAGCCTGGAAGTGCTGGCACCGCTACTCCGAGGATGAAGAAGAAGAGGAGAAGGGCGCCAACGTTGTGTCATACGGCGTGGACACCAACTGGTATGGTGACACGGGCGCCACCGACCACATCACCGATGAGCTCAACAAGCTCACCATGAAGGAGAAATACACCGGCCGTGAGCAGATTCATGCGGCCAATGGGCAAGGTATGAACATTAGCCATGTTGGTCATGCAATTTTTAAAACCCCCTCTAAATCCTTGCATCTAAAAAATGTTCTTCATGTTTCACATACCACCAAAAATCTTGTCTCAGTTCATCGCTTTACTAGAGATAATCAAGTATTTATTGAATTTCACCCGTGGTATTTTTATGTCAAGGATCAGGCAACGAAGAAAATTCTTCTTAAACGACGATGTGTGCGTGGCCTCTACCCGTTGATATCTTCACCATCCATCAAGAATAAACATGCCTTTAGCATCTCCAAGCCTTCAACTGTCAGATGGCATGGTCGTTTAGGACATCCTTCTTTTCGCATTGTTCAACAAGTTCTTAGCAATTATGAACTTCCTTATTCAAATAAATCTAGCATTGAGTCGGGTTGTGACTCTTGTCAAAGAGCCAAAAGCCACCAACTTCCTTATGTGAGGTCTACTAGTGCATCTACCTATCCCTTGCAACTTGTGTTCTCCGATGTATGGGGACCAGCACCTATGTCTGTAGGGAAATATGAGTACCATGTAAGCTTCATCGATGATTTTAGTAAACTTTCATGGATTTATCTTCTCAAGAAAAAATCTGATGTCTTCCAAGTATTTCATAATTTTCAGCAACTTGTTGAACGCCAATTTGATAGAAAAAATCTAACCATCCAATCTGATTGGGGTGGTGAATATCAGAAATTAAATTCCTTTTTTCGAAAAATAGGCATTGAGCACCATGTGTCCTGCCCCCATGCACACCAGCAAAACGATTCTGCTGAAAGAAAGCATCGCCACATTGTTGTAGTAGGCCTTGCTCTTCACGCAGATGCATCCATGCCACTCAAATTCTGGGATGAAGCCTTCTTGACTGCTACACATCTCATTAACATGTTGCCTAGCAAAGTCATTAATCATGAAACACCCATGGAACGACTACTTCACAAAACACCAGATTATGCTTCTCTTCTTGTTTTTGGTTGTGCTTGTTGGCCTAATCTTCGCCCCTTCAATCAAAGAAAATTAGCCTTTCATTCCAAACAATGCGTCTTTCTTGGCTATAGTCACATGCACAAAGGCGTCAAGTGTCTAGACATCACTTCTGGTCGTGTTTATATTTCACACGATGTTGTATTTGATGAAACGGTGTTTCCCTTTGCTAGTATCCACTCCAATGCTGGTACCCGCCTTCGTCAAGAAATTCTTCTTCTACCAGAATCTCTTCAAAACTCACCCGTGTTAGCTCAAGAGGGGGCACAACATTGCATTGATCTAACGCCTAATGTTTTAGTAATCCCTGGTGTTGCAAGTGTCCTGGAGGAACAACAAAATGCAGGTGAAAATTTCGTGCAAAACAGACCAGAAACACGGCCAAATGGAGCAGATTTGGAATCCAGCAAAAATCGCACAAGACACGAGGCTGATTCACCTCGGATCACGGAAACCTCGGGTAGGCGTTGATACGTCTCAAACGTATCTATAATTTCTTATGTTCCATGCTACTTTTATGATGATACTCACATGTTTTATACACACTTTATGTCATTATTATGCATTTTCCGGCACTAACCTATTGACGAGATGCCGAAGAGCCGATTGTTGTTTTCTGCTGTTTTTGGTTTCAGAAATCCTACAAAGGAAATATTCTCGGAATTGGACGAAATCAACGCCCAGGGTCTTATTTTTCCACGAAGCTTCCAGAAGACCGAGGGAGATACGAAGTGGGGCCACGGGGCGCCGACACCATAAGGCGGCGCGGCCAGGGTGGGCCTCGCGCCGCCCTGTGGTGTGGCCCCTGTGCCTCCTCCGACTCCGCCCTTCCGCCTACTAAAAGCCTTCGTCGCGAAAACCCCAGTACCGAGAGCCACGATACGAAAAACCTTCCAGAGACGCCGCCGCCGCCAATCCCATCTCGGGGGATTCAGGATATCGCCTCCGGCACCCTGCCGGAGAGGGGAATCATCTCCCGGAGGACTCTTCATCACCATGATCGCCTCCGGATTGATGTGTGAGTAGTTCACCCCTGGACTATGGGTCCATAGCAGTAGCTAGATGGTTGTCTTCTCCTCATTGTGCTATCATGTTAGATCTTGTGAGCTGCCTATCATGATCAAGATCATCTATTTGTAATGCTACATGTTGTGTTTGTTGGGATCCGATGAATATGGAATACTATGTCAAGTTGATTATCAATCTATCATATATGTTGTTTATGTTCTTGCATGCTCTCTCGTTGCTAGTAGAGGCTCGGCCAAGTTGATACTTGTAACTCCAAGAGGGAGTATTTATGCTCGATATTGGGTTCATGCCTCCATTGAATGCTGGGACAGTGACAGAAAGTTCTAAGGTTGTGGATGTCCTGTTGCCACTTGGGATAAAACATCAATGCTTTGTCTAAGGATATTTGTGTTGATTACATTACGCACCATACTTAATGCAATTGTCTGTTGTTTGCAACTTAATACTGGAAGGGGTGCGGATGATAACCTGAAGGTGGACTTTTTAGGCATAGATGCATGCTGGATAGCGGTCTATGTACTTTGTCGTAATGCCCTGATTAAATCTCATAGTAGTCATCGTGATATATGTATGTGCATTGTTATGCCTTCTCTATTTGTCAATTGCCCAAATGTAGTTTGTTCACCCAACATGCTATTTATCTTATGGGAGAGACACCACTAGTGAACTGTGGACCCCGGTCCATTCTTTACATCTGAAATACAATCTACTGCAATACTTATTCTTTACTATTCTTCGCAAACAAACATCATCTTCCACACTATACATCTAATCCTTTGTTTACAGCAAGCCGGTGAGATTGACAACTTCATCAGTTACGTTGGGGCAAAGTACTTTGATTGTGTTGTGCGGGTTCCACGTTGGCGCCGGAATCCCCGGTGTTGCGCCACACTACACTCCGCCACCAACAACCTTCACGTGTTCCTTGACTCCTACTCGGTTCGATAACCTTGGTTTCTTGCGAGGGAAAACTTGTCGCTGTATGCATCACACCTTCCTCTTGGGGTTCCCAACGGACGTGTGTCTTACACGCCATCAAGACAGTTTTCTGGCGCCGTTGCCGGGGAGATCAAGACACGCTGCAAGGGGAGTCTCCCACATCCAATCTCTTTACTTTGTTTTTATCTTGCTTTACTTTATTTTATTTACTGCTTTGTTTGCTCTTTATATCAAAAATACAAAAAAATTAGTTGCTATATTTACTTTATTTACTGGCTTGTTCTCTATATCAAAAACACACAAAAAAATAGTTACTTGCATTTACTTTATTTAGTTTGCTTTATTTACTACTGCTAAAAATGAGTAATCCTGAAGTTGAAGTTCGTTTGTTTAAGCAACAAGGCGGAGAAAGTTTTAAAGATGCTTGATATAGAATTAGTGATGCTCATCATAGGTGCACTAAGAAACACTCCACTATTATACTACTTAGGAACTTTTATGTTGGTATCTCTAGTTGGAATAGGTATGTTCTTGATACTCTTGCGGGAGGTAATTTCCTAGGCACCCCTGCTTTAGAAGCTAGTTGCATTATTGAGAGTCTAGTTGGAATACCACATGTTAATGAAGCTAAAATTGAAATCTCTCTTGAAGATGTCATGAAAAAGTTGGAGGCCATAGAGAAAAATCTTCCAAGTGTTGAGACTAAATTGGGAATATTACTTAATAGCACTGATAAACTTGATAAATCTCTAGGTGGAATTAATGAGAGAATTGTCGTCCTAGAAACTTGTGCTACTCATGATAATCAAATCCATAGGATTAGTGATCTTGAAGAGGCTATGGGAACCTTGGGTTCAACTTTTTCTTCTCTTAAGTTTAGGGAGAAAGCTAATGTGGGTAAGGAGCAAAAGTTCATGTATGTCTCTAAAGTGCCTAAGCCAAAAAACTATTACATGCCTAAAATTGACAAAGCCCTTAGCACCACTACAGATGATGGAGCATCTAAGATACCTATTGATGTTGAAGCTTCATCTCTTGATAATACTTGATTCACACTTTCTGCGCCTAGCTGAAAGGCGTTAAAGAAAAGCGCTTATGGGAGACAACCCATTATTTTACTTCTGCACTTTTATTTTATATTTGAGTCTTGGAAGTTGTTACTACTGTAGCAACCTCTACTTATCTTTATTTTATTGCATTGTTGTGCCAAGTAAAGTCTTTGATAGTAAAGTCAATACTAGATTTGGATTACTGCGCAGAAACAGATTTCTTACTGTCACGAAATTGAGCAGCCCCTTCTTTAGGAAATTTAGAAAATCTGCCAATTTACGAGCGTGATCCTCAGATATGTACGCAACTTTCATTCAATTTGAGCATTTTCATCTGAGCAAGTTAAGTGCCCCAGAAAAATTCATCTTTACGGACTGTTCTGTTTTGACAAATTCTGCCTTTTATTTCGCATTGCCTGTTTTGCTATGTTTGATGGATTTCTTTGTTCCATTAACTTTCAGTAGCTTTGTGCAATGTCCAGAAGTGTTAAGAATGATTATGTCACCTCTGAATATATGAATTTTCAATTATGCACTAACCCTCTAATGAGTTTGTTTTGAGTTTGGTGTGGAGGAAGTTTTCAAGGGTCAAGAGAGGAGGATGATACAATATGATCAAGAAGAGTGAAAAGTCTAAGCTTGGGGATGCCCCCGTGGTTCATCCCTGCATATTTTAAGAAGACTGAAGCATCTAAGCTTGGCATGCCCAAGGCATCCCTTCTTCATCGACAACTTATCAGGTCACCTCTAGTGAAACTACATTTTTATTCCGTCACATCTTATGTGCTTTACTTGGAGCGTCTGTTTGTTTTTATTTTTGTTTTTGTTTGAATAAAATCAGATCCTAGCATTCCTTATGTGGGAGAGAGACACGCTCCGCTGTTGCATATGAACACATATGTTCTTAGCTTTACTTTTAATGTTCATGGCGAAGGTTGAAACTGCTTCGTTCATTGTTATATGGTTGGAAACAGAAAATATTGCATGTGGTAATTGGTATAATGTCTTGAATAATTTGATACTTGGCAATTGTTGTGCTCATATAGATCATGTTTAAGCTCTTGCATCATGTACTTTGCACCTATTAATGAAGAACTACATAGAGCTTGTTAAAATTCGGTTTGCATGATTGGTTTCTCTAGAGTCTAGATATTTTCTGGTTAAGGTGTTTGAACAACAAGGAGACAGTGTAGAGTCTTATAATGCTTGCAATATGTTCTTATGTAAGCTTTGTTGTACCGTTTTATACTTGAGTTTTCTTCAAACAACCTTGCTAGCCTAAGCCTTGTATTGAGAGGGAATTCTTCTCGTGCATCCAAATCCTTGAGCCAAAAACTATGCCATTTGTGTCCACCATACCTACCTACTACATGGTATTTCTCTGCCATTCCAAAGTAAATTACTTGAGTGCTACCTTTGAAAATTCTATTCCTTTGTCTTTGCAATATATAGCTCATGGGAAAATAGCCTTAAAAACTATTGTGGTAAAGAATATGTACTTATGTATCTTATTTCTTAATAAGTTGCTTGTTGAGCGGTAACCATGTTTCTGGGGACGCCACCAACTATTACCTTTGTTGAATATCATGTGAGTTGCTATGCATGTTCGTCTTGTCTGAAGTAAGGGCGATTTTCATGATCAAATGGTTTGAGTATGCATAATGTTAGAGAAGAACATTGGGCCGCTAACTAATGCCATGATTCATGGTGGAAGTTTCAGTTTGGACAATTAATCCTCAATCTCTTATGAGAATATTATCTGTTGTTGAATGCTTATGCATTAAAGAGGAGTCCATTATATGTCCTCTATGTTGTCCCGGTATGGATGTCTAAGTTGAGAATAATCAAAAATGAGAAATCAAATGCGATCTTTCTCCTTAGACCTTTGTACAGGCGGCATAGAGGTACCCCTTTGTGACACTTGGTTGAAACATATGTTATGCAATGATAATCCGTGTTAATCCAAGCTAATTAGGACAAGGTGCGAGCACTATTAGTAATCTATGCATGAGGCTTGCAACTTATAAGATGTATTATGCATAACACATATGATTTATTACTACCGTTGACAAAATTGTTTCTAAGTTTTCAAAATGAAAATCTCTAGCACAAAAATAGTAATCCATGCTTCCCTCTGCGAAGGGCCTTTCTTTTACTTTATTGTTGAGTCAGTTTACCTACTTCTTTCTATCTTAGAAGCAAACACTTGTGTAAACTGTGTGCATTGATTCTTACATGTTTACCTATTGCACTTGTTATATTGCTTTATGTTGACAATTATACATGAGATATACATGTTGAAGTTGAAAGCAACCGCTGAAACTTATATCTTCCTTTGTGTTGCTTCAAAGCTTTCTACTAAGAATTTATTGCTTTATGAGTTAACTTTTATGCAAGTCTTATTGATGCTTGTCTTGAAAGTACTATTCATTAAAAGTCTTTGTTATATGGTTCAATTGTTTATTCATTGTATTTACCATTGCTTCGAATCGCTGCATTCATCTCATATGCTTTACAATAGTATTGATCAAGATTATGATAGCATGTCACTTCAGAAATTATCCTTGTTATCGTTTACCTACTCGAGGGCGAGTAGGAACTAAGCTTGGGGATGCTTGATACGTCTCAAACGTATCTATAATTTCTTATGTTCCATGCTACTTTTATGATGATACTCACATGTTTTATACACACTTTATGTCATTATTATGCATTTTCCGGCACTAACCTATTGACGAGATGCCGAAGAGCCGATTCTTCGTTTTCTCGTTGTTTTTGGTTTCAGAAATCCTACAAAGGAAATATTCTCGGAATTGGACGAAATCAACGCCCAGGGTCTTATTTTTCCACGAAGCTTCCAGAAGACCGAGGGAGATACGAAGTGGGGCCACGGGGCGCCGACACCATAAGGCGGCGCGGCCAGGGTGGGCCCCACGCCGCCCTGTGGTGTGGGGCCCCCGTGCCTCCTCCGACTCCGCCCTTCCGCCTACTAAAAGCCTTCGTCGCGAAAACCCCAGTACCGAGAGCCACGATACGGAAAACCTTCCAGAGACGCCGCCGCCGCCAATCCCATCTCGGGGGATTCAGGAGATCGCCTCCGGCACCCTGCCGGAGAGTGGAATCATCTCCCGGAGGACTCTTCATCACCATGATCGCCTTCGGATTGATGTGTGAGTAGTTCACCCCTGGACTATGGGTCCATAGCAGTAACTAGATGGTTGTCTTCTCCTCATTGTGCTATCATGTTAGATCTTGTGAGCTGCCTATCATGATCAAGATCATCTATTTGTAATGCTACATGTTGTGTTTGTTGGGATCCGATGAATATGGAATACTATGTCAAGTTGATTATCAATCTATCATATATGTTGTTTATGTTCTTGCATGCTCTCCGTTGCTAGTAGAGGCTCGGCTAAGTTGATACTTGTAACTCCAAGAGGGAGTATTTATGCTCGATAGTGGGTTCATGCCTCCATTGAATGCGGGACAGTGACAGAAAGTTCTAAGGTTGTGGATGTGCTGTTGCCACTAGGGATAAAACATCAATGCTTTGTCTAAGGATATTTGTGTTGATTACATTACGCACCATACTTAATGCAATTGTCTATTGTTTGCAACTTAATAATAGAAGGGGTTCGTATGATAACCTGAAGGTGGACTTTTTAGGCATAGATGCATGCTGGATAGCGGTCTATGTACTTTGTCGTAATGCCCTGATTAAATCTCATAGTAGTCATCGTGATATATGTATGTGCATTGTTATGCCTTCTCTATTTGTCAATTGCCCAACTGTAATTTGTTCACCCAACATGCTATTTATCTTATGGGAGAGACACCACTAGTGAACTGTGGACCCCGGTCCATTCTTTACATCTGAAATACAATCTACTGCAATACTTGTTCTTTACTGTTCTTCGCAAACAAACATCATCTTCCACACTATACATCTAGTCCTTTGTTTAGAGCAAGCCGGTGAGATTGACAACCTCATTGTTACGTTGGGGCAAAGTACTTTGATTGTGTTGTGCAGGTTCCACGTTGGCGCCGGAATCCCTGGTGTTGCGCCGCACTACACTCCGCCACCAACAACCTTCACGTGTTCCTTGACTCTGATACGTCTCCAACGTATCGATAATTTCTTGTGTTCCATGCCACATTATTGATGTTATCTACATGTTTTATGCACACTTTATATCATATTCGTGCATTTTCCGGAACTAACCTATTAACAAGATGCCGAAGTGCCGATTCTTTGTTTTCTGCTGTTTTTGGTTTCGAAATCCTAGTAAAGAAATATTCTCGGAATTGGACGAAATAAAAGCCCGGAGGCCTATTTTCTCACGAAGCTTCCGAAGTCCGAAGGAGAGACGGAGAGGGGCCACGGGGGCGCCAAACCCTAGGGCGGCGCGGCCCCCCCTTGGCCGCGCCGGCCCGTGGTGTGGGCCCCCTGCGCCGCCTCTTGACCTGCCCTTCCGCCTACAAATAGCCTCCGTGACGAAACCCCCGGTACCGAGAGCCACGATACGGAAAACATTACCGAGACGCCGTCGCCGCCGATCCCATCTCGGGGGATCCCGGAGATCGCCTCCGGCACCCTGCCGGAGAGGGGAATCATCTCCCGGAGGACTCTACACCGCCATGGTCGCCTCCGGAGTGATGAGTGAGTAGTCTACCCCTGGACTATGGGTCCATAGCAGTAGCTAGATGGTTGTCTTCTCCCCATTGTGCTATCATTGTCGGATCTTGTGAGCTGCCTATCATGATCAAGATCATCTATATGTAATTCTATATGTTGCGTTTGTTGGGATCCGATGAATAGAGAATACTTGTTATGTTGATTATCAAAGCTATGCTTATGTGTTGTTTATGATCTTGCATGCTCTCCGTTATTAGTAGATGCTCTGGCCAAGTAGATGCTTTTAACTCCAAGAGGGAGTACTTATGCTCGATAGTGGGTTCATGCCTGCATTGACACCAGGACGATGCGATGAAAGTTCTAAGGTTGTGTTGTGCTTGTTGCCACTAGGGATAAAACATTGATGCTATGTCTAAGGATGTAGTTGTTGATTACATTACGCACCATACTTAATGCAATTGTCTCGTTGTTTGCAACTTAATACTGGAGGGGTTCGGATGATAACTTCGAAGGTGGACTTTTTAGGCATAGATGCAGTTGGATGGCGGTCTATGTACTTTGTCGTAATGCCCAATTAAATCTCACTATACTCATCATGATATGTATGTGCATGGTCATGCTCTCTTTATTTGTCAATTGCCCAACTCGTAATTTGTTCACCCAACATGTCTGTTCGTCTTATGGGAGAGACACCTCTAGTGAACTGTGGACCCCGGTCCAATTCTCTTTACTGAAATACAATCTACTTGCAATACTTGTTTCTACTGTTTTCTCTGCAAACAATCATCTTCCACACAATACGGTTAATCCTTTGTTACGAGCAAGCCGGTGAGATTGACAACCTCACTTGTTTCGTTGGGGCAAAGTAGCTTGGTTGTGTTGTGCGGGTTCCACGTTGGCGCCGGAATCTCCGGTGTTGCGCCGCACTACATCCCGCCGCCATCAACCTTCAACGTGCTTCTTGGCTCCTCCTGGTTCGATAAACCTTGGTTTCTTTACGAGGGAAAACTTGCTGCTGTGCTCATCATACCTTCCTCTTGGGGTTGCCCAACGAACGTGTGAAATACACGCCATCAAGCATATTTTCTGGCGCCGTTGCCGGGGAGATCAAGACACGCTGCGAGGGGAGTCTCCACTTCTCAATCTCTTTACTTTGTTTTTGTCTTGCTTTATTTACTACTTTGTTTGCTGCACTAAATCAAAATACAAAAAAATTAGTTGCTAGTTTTACTTTATTTGCTATCTTGTTTGCTATATCGAAAACACAAAAAAATTAGTTTACTTGCATTTACTTTATCTAGTTTGCTTTATTTATTATTGCTAAAATGGCCAACGCTGAAAATACTAAGTTGTGTGACTTCACAACCACAAATAATAATGATTTCTTATGCACACCTATTGCTCCACCTGCTACTACAGCAGAATTCTTTGAAATTAAACCTGCTTTACTGAATCTTGTTATGAACCATCAATTTTCTGGTGTTAGTTCTGATGATGCTCGCTGCCCATCTTAATAATTTTGTTGAACTATGTGAAATGCAAAAATATAAAGATGTAGATGGTGATATTATTAAACTAAAATTGTTTCCTTTCTCATTAAGAGGAAGAGCTAAAGATTGGTTGCTATCTCCGCCTAAGAATAGTATTGATTCATGGACTAAATGCAAGGATGCTTTTATTGGTAGATATTATCCCCCTGCTAAAATTATATCTTTGAGGAGTAGCATAATGAATTTTAAACAATTAGATACTGAACATGTTGCTCAAGCTTGGGAAAGAATGAAATCTCTGGTTAAAAATTGCCCAACCCATGGATCGACTACTTGGATGATCATCCAAACCTTCTATGCAGGACTAAATTTTTCTTCGCGGAATTTATTGGATTCAGCTGCTGGAGGTACCTTTATGTCCATCACATTGGGGGCGGCTACAAAACTTCTTGATGATATGATGATAAATTACTCTGAATGGCACACGGAAAGAGCTCCACAAGGTAAGAAGGTAAATTCTGTCGAAGAATCCTCTTCCTTGAGTGATAAGGTTGATGCTATTATGTCTATGCTTGTGAATGGTAGATCTAATGTTGATCCTAATAATGTTCCGTTAGCTTCATTGGTTGCACAAGAAGAACATGTTGATGTAAACTTCATTAAAAATAATAATTTCAACAACAATGCTTACCGGAACAATTCTAGTAATAACTATAGGCCATATCCTTATAATAATGGCAACGGCTATGGTAATTCTTATGGAAATTCTTACAACAATAATAGGAATTCACCCCCTGGACTTGAAGCCATGCTTAAAGAATTTATTAGTACACAAACTGCTTTTAACAAATCTGTTGAAGAAAAGCTTGGTAAAATTGATATACTTGCTTCTAAAGTCGATAGTCTTGCTTCATCGATGTTGATCTTTTGAAATCAAAAGTTTTGCCTAATGAGAATTATCATAATAAAATTGTTACTACAGCAAATGCCATCCAAGTTAGAATTAATGAGAATATAAGATTAATGGCTGAACTGCGTGCTAGGTGGGATAGAGAAGAAAATGAAAAACTAGCTAAAGAGAAGAATATAGCTAAAGTTTGGACTATTACCACCACTAGTAATGCTAATGCTACACATGTTGCTGCACCTCCTACTCATACTAATAAAAGAATTGGTGTTAGCAATGTTTCCACTTCTAATGCAAAGCGCGAAAACTGCCTGAAACTCGCTAAAACTGCTGAAATTGCCTGTGATAAAGCTGCTGAAATTTTTTCCAACATTGGGGATGATGATCCCATTGCTTTAGATTATAATGGTTTGAATTTTGATGATTGCCACATCTCTGAAGTTATAAAGTTCTTGCAAAAACTTGCTAAAAGTCCTAATGCTAGTGCTATAAATTTGGCTTTCACGCATCATATTACAAATGCTCTCATAAAAGCTAGAGAAGAGAAACTAGAACGCGAAGCCTCTATTCCTAAAAAGCTAGAAGATGGTTGGGAGCCCATCATTAAGATGAAGATTAAAGATTTTGATTGTAATGCTTTATGTGATCTTGGTGCAAGTATTTACTGTTATGCCGAAGAAAATTTATAATATGCTTGACTTGCCACCGCTGAAAAATTGTTATTTGGATGTTAATCTTGCTGATCATTCTACAAAGAAACCTTTGGGTAAAGTTGATAATGTTCACATTACCGTTAACAATAACCTTGTTCCCGTTGATTTTGCTGTCATGGATATTGAATGCAATGCATCTTGTCCAATTATATTGGGAAGACCTTTTCTTCGAACTGTTGGTGCTATTATTGATATGAGGGAAGGTAATATAAAATATCAATTTCCTCTCAAGAAAGGTATGGAACACTTCCCTAGAAAGAGAATGAAGGTACCTTATGATTCTATCATTAGAACAAATTATGATGTTGATGCTTCATCTCTCGATGTTACTTGATACACACTTTCTGCGCCTAGCTGAAAGGCGTTAAAGAAAAGCGCTTATGGGAGACAACCCATGTTTTTACCTACAGTACTTTGTTTTTATTTTGTGTCTTGGAAGTTGTTTACTACTGTAGCAACCTCTCCTTATCTTAGTTTTGAGTTTTGTTGTGCCAAGTTAAGCCGTTGATAGAAAAGTAAGTACTAGATTTGGATTACTGCGCAGTTCCAGATTTCTTTGCTGTCACGAATCTGAGCCCACTGCCCCGCAGGAAGCTCAGAAAATTATGCCAATTTACGAGCATGATCCTCAGATATGTACGCAACTTTCATTCAATTTGAGCATTTTCATTTGAGCAAGTCTGGTGCCATTTTAAAATTCGTCAATACGAACTGTTCTGTTTTGACAGATTCTGCCTTTTATTTCGCATTGCCTCTTTCGCTATGTTGGATGAATCTCTTTGATCCACTAATGTCCAGTAGCATTATGCAATGTCCAGAAGTGTTAAGAATGAGTGTGTCACCTCTGAATATGTCAATTTATATTGTGCACTAACCCTCTAATGAGTTGTTTCGAGTTTGGTGTGGAGGAAGTTTTCAAGGATCAAGAGAGGAGTATGATGCAACATGATCAAGGAGAGTGAAAAGCTCTAAGCTTGGGGATGCACCCGGCGGTTCACCCCTGCATATATCAAGAAGACTCAAGCGTCTAAGCTTGGGGATGCCCAAGGCATCCCCTTCTTCATCAACAAATTATCGGGTTCCTCCCCTGAAACTACATTTTTATTCGGCCACATCTTATGTGCTTTTTCTTGGAGCGTCGTTTTGTTTTTATTT
>NC_061513.1:89391497-89421733 GCF_022539505.1 Lolium rigidum
TTTAGAATTACTACATGTAGCATTTTCCAATTCCAACCATATAACAATTTAACGAAGAAGAAACTTCGCCATGAATACTATGAGTAGAGCCTAAGGACATATTTGTCCATATGCTACAGCGGAGCGTGTCTCTCTCCCATAAAGTTAATGCTAGGATCCATTTTATTCAAACAAAACAAAAACAAAAACGAATCGACGCTCCAAGCAAAGTGCATAAGATGTGACGGAATAAAAATATAGTTTCAGGGGAGGATCTGATAATGTTGTCGATGAAGAAGGGGATGCCTTGGGCATCCCCAAGCTTAGACGCTTGAGTCTTCTTAAAATATGCAGGGGTGAACCACCGGGGCATCCCCAAGCTTAGAGCTTTCACTCTCCTTGATCATAGTATATCATCCTCCTCTCTTGACCCTTGAAAACTTCCTCCACACCAAACTCGAAACAACTCATTAGAGGGTTAGTGCACAATAAAAATTAACATGTTCAGAGGTGACACAATCATTCTTACCACTTCTGGTCATTGCATAAAGCTACTGGACATTAATGGATCAAAGAAATTCATCCAACATAGCAAAAGAGGCAATGCGAAATAAAAGGCAGAATCTATCAAAACAGAACAGTCCGTAAATATGGATTTTATTAGGCCACCAGACTTGCTCAAATGAAAATGCTCAAATTGAATGAAAGTTGCGTACATATCTGAGGATCATGCACGTAAATTGGCTTAATTTTCTGAGATACCTACAGGGAGGTAGACCCAGATTCGTGACAGCAAAGAAATCTGGAACTGCGCAGTAATCCAAATCTAGTACTTACTTTACTATCAAAGACTTTACTTGGCACAACAAAACATAAAACTAAGATAAGGAGAGGTTGCTACAGTAGTAAACAACTTCCGAGACACAAATATAAAACAAAGTACTGTAGCAAAATAACACATGGGTTATCTCCCAAGAAGTTCTTTCTTTTTAGCCATTAAGATGAGCTCAGCAGTTTTAATGATGCACTCGCAAGAGATAGTATGTGAAGCAAAAGAGAGCATCAAGAAGCAAATTCAAAACACATTTAAGTCTAACATGCTTCCTATGCATAGGAATCTTGTAAATAAACAAGTTCATGAAGAGCAAAGTAACAAGCATAGGAAGATAAAACGAGTGTAGCTTCAAAAATTTCAGCACATAGAGAGGCATTTTAGTAACATGAAAATTTCTACAACCATATTTTCTTCTCTCATAATAACTTTCAGTAGCAACATGAGCAAACTCAACAATATAACTATCACCTAAGGCATTCTTATCATGAGTCTCATGCATAAATTTACTACTCTCCACATAGGCATAATTAATTTTATTAGTAATAGTGGGAGCAAATTCAACAAAGTAGCTATCATTATTATTCTCATCAAGTGTAGGAGGCATAGTATCATCAAAGTAAATTTTCTCCTCAATGCTTGGGGGACTAAAAAGATCATGAAAACCAGCTTCCCTAAGCTTAGAACTTTCTATATCATTATCAACAATGGTGTTCAAAGCGTTCATACTAATCTTACTACCAGCATGCAAATAAGATTTCATAGGTTTTTTAATTTTCGCATCAAACCATCCATGTCTTAAATCAGGAAATAGAATAAGAAGCTCATTGTTGTCCATTATGCCAAACTAGTGTAAACAAGAAACAAAAAGATGCAATTGCGGGATCTAAAGGAAATAGCTTCGAGCACAAACACAATGGCGCCTGAAAAGTACTCGTTACACGGAACCGGAGTATGAGTGCCTTTTTACCTTTCCTTCCCGACAACGGCGCCGTGAAAAAGTGCTTGATGTCTACGGGAGCTTCTATTCTTGTAGACAGGTGTTGGGCCTCCAAGAGCGAGAGGTTTGCAGAACAGCAGCAAGTTTCCCTTAAGTGGATCACCCAAGGTTTATCGAATTCAGGGAGGAAGAGGTCAAAGATATCCCTCTCAAGCAACCATGCAATCACGATACAAGAAGTCTCTTGTGTCCCCAACACACCTAATAGGTGCACTAGTTCGGCGAAGAGATAGTGAAATACAGGTGGTATGAATAAGTAGTAGCAACGGCACCAGAAAAGTGCTTTGCCCAGGACAGTAAACAAGCGTAGTAACGCAGCAAGTAGTAACGCGATAGAAACAGTAAACAAGCAGCGATAGCGTATTTAGGAACAAGGCCTAGGGATTAGACTTTCACTAGTGGACACTCTCAACATTGATCACATAACGGAATAGATAAATGCATACTCTACACTCTTGTTGGATGATGAACACATTGCGTAGGATTACACGAACCCTCAATGCCGGAGTTAACAAGCTCCACAATTCAATGTTCATATTTAAATAACCTTAGAGTGCAAGAAAGATCGACACGACTAAACCAAGTACTAACATAGCATGCACACTCTGTCACCTTCACGCCACGTAGGAGGAATAGATCATATCAATACTATCATAGCAATAGTTAACTTCACAATCTACAAGAGATCATGATCATAGCATACGCCAAGTACTAACACGGATGCGCACACTCGTCACCATTACACCGTGCGGGAGGAATAAACTACTTTAATAACACATCACTAGAGTAGCACATAGATAAATTGTGATACAAAACACATTGCAATCATAAAGAGATATAAATAAGCACTTCACTACGCCATTCATAACAGTGAGTAAGTATTCTGTGAAATATAGCCTAAGAGACCCACACGGTGCACACACTGTCACCTTTACACACGTGAGACAAGGAGTCTCCGGAGATCACATAAGTAAAACTCACTTGACTAGCATAGTGACATCTAGATTACAAGCATCATCATATGAATCTCAATCATGTAAGGCAGCTCATGAGATTATTGTATTGAAGTACATAGGAGAGAGATGAACCACATAGCTACCGGTACAGCCCCGAGCCTCGATGGAGAACTACTCCCTCCTCATGGGAGCAGCAGCGGTGATGAAGATGGCGGTGGAGATGGCAGCGGTGTCGATGGAGAAGCCTTCCGGGGGCACTTCCCCGCTCCGGCAGGGTGCCGGAGGAGATCTCCAGGATCCCCCGAGATGGGATCGGCGGCGGCGGCGTCTCAGTAAGGTTTTCCGTATCGTGGTTCTTCGCATCAGGGTTTTCTCGACGGAGGCTTTATATAGGCGAAGAGGCGGCGCAGGAGGGTCGAAGGGGTGGCCACACCATATGGCGGCGCGGCCAGGGCCTGGGCCGCGCCGGCCTATGGTGCGGGGGCCCAGTGCCCCCTCTGGTCCTTCCCGGGTGTTCGGATGCTTCCGGTGAAAATAGGAACCTGGGTCTTGATTTCGTCCGATTCCGAGAATATTTCGTTACTAGGATTTCCGAAACCAAAAACAACGAGAAAACGAGGACCGGCACTTCGGCATCTTGTTAATAGGTTAGTTCCAGAAAATGCACGAATATGACATAAAGTGTGCATAAAACATGTAGGTATCATCAATAATATGGCATAGAACATAAGAAATTATCGATACGTCGGAGACGTATCAATAGGCTTTGGGCTTGACAAAGTATACGCTAGTTTTATTCCGCATTTGTTAAGCACATCTCGTAAAAGTTTTAAACCGCCTATTCACCCCCTTTAGGCGACATCCGTGTCCTTTCAGGCGCACCAGGTGGTGCGCCACTGCTAGCTGCTTTGTGTGCCACTGGTATTTCGTCGATGTGCGCCACTGGTAAAATTTTGAAACCGTCGATTAGGGCCCCCGTCTCTTCTCTGCTAGATCATGCGAGCGAGGCCTCCAGGGGCTACTGTCGATGTAGTGGCACCGAGGTTACCACGGTCCACCTGCTGCTGGGCCCGTGTTGTGGCCCATCTACAAGCAACAATGGATCTCTCCCTCTACAAAGTTCCACGACCTCGTGAGAAAGAATCCCCTCGTGAGGAAGTCAAGACTTGACATTGCAAGGAGAACCGAAGCCCTCGCGAGGCCCCCCTTCGCTAGGAGTCTGCGCTAGGCTCCATGAGATGTTGCGCATGACCTCTCCACAAGGCACACCACGTGAAGATTAAGACAAGGATGATGACGGAAGCCATGACGCGCGTCGTAGCTGGAGGTGATCCCGCCCCTCCGTGTTGGAAGATAAGAGAAGACTTGACACCCCTCTTCCTAAAGTGGGGTGATTGTTGCTCTTTTCTGAAAAGTTCACCGTGGGCGTTGCAGAGTAGAAGAGGGTGTCGACATCGTCCACAACCACTCCCGTAGACCAGTGTCCTTCCTAGGGCGTGGATCAGGTCCATGCGGGTAGCAGGGGACATTTGTCCTCCTCCGTTCGTGCGTCTGTGGCAACCCCTCCCCCAAGTTTCCATGGGGAGGAGGACCAATGCCTCTATAAAAGGAGGGGCAGCTGCCTGTAGTAGAGGGATCTTCTTCTCCCTCAAATCAGATCTACTGGACCCTCCTATCTAGAGCTCTTCAGATCTGGCCTAGGCTTCTTCAAGTTGTAACTTTGTAAACACTCTCGGTGCTTCGCGAGACATCAATACTACACAAAGGCATGACGTATGGGTGTTACCTCCTCGCGAGAGCCCTGAACCTGGTCAACTATGCGTCTCTCTCTGTCGTGCCGCCACCGATTCGTTCCGTCGTTGCCATGGCTTTGGGGAGCTTGGAGCGTTGCTCTTAGCCCCTGTGTTCGATAGCCTTAGGGGTGCTGCCGAGGTACTCGTGTCCCTCTCGAGACACGAAACCCCGACATTCAACAAATCCAGTGGGCGGAACCGATATTGTAGGGGCCAATATGTCAATACTACTACAAGTACAAGAGAATAATTTGCAAAAACCTCAATTTCTCCATTATGCGGTTCTAATCCTTGATTCTCCCAATTACCACCACCACAAGGAGGTATAGGTCGCGCCATGTGTCGACCTTGAGCCTCCGTCATTGGTTCAGGCAGCCGCATTTCACCTTTGCCATTGTTATGTGAAAGTGAGGGAGGTGTGGTCGCCACCGTGCAACCACTCATCTTTTATATCTAAATAGGAGCACTCCACTACCCCATTTCTCTTAACATGCAAGCATGCCACATCACTTTCATCAGTTTCAGTCCACGTCATTCCGTTTCACTTTAATCTCAATCTGTTTCCTGTTTGATTAAATTGTTCCATCCCTGAACAAAATCCTTCTCCCGACCATGCAACCCACTTATTCATTTTAGCCCATCTTACTGGTGTAGCCCATAGGCCCACGTACAGCCCACTCTTTGATCTCTCTAATTCTCACGTGGTGACTGTTTCTCTTCTCGAGCGAATGAGTGATTCCTTCGGCGGCCGAACAAATCTCACCATCAACCTCCCTCTCGAAGAAAAAATCTCCATCAACTACAACTGTTGCGTTTCCTCTTCCCAATGAACGTCGTGACAATGCAATTACTTCCTCTCCCCACAATCTCCGCAGGAATCGGAAACCCAGGAGGCATATGAGGAGTTTGCCCACAATTTCTCGCCTATAAATTTTCAGCTCCACCTTCACGGCCTTCACCGGATTTGATCTTTTTGTCCTCCAGTACGGGTGGCCTTCTTGCACACCTCTGATACAATCGTTGCCTCCGCTGAGCCACTCCCTGACGTTTTCTCCTCTACAGATAGTACTTCTCAGATGTTCAACGACCCGAGCGCCGAAGTTGCCATCTTTTTTAGACCTTCGTCTCTGCATACCACATTGAAGGATCCTGTTGGTAATGCCTGCATCCATGTTCTTATGATATTGATTGCAGCAGTACCATATCTGATAAGAGGATGTAGTCCATGTTCGTAGGCTCCAGCTTTGTCCATTCTCCATGGTCCGAATCTCATATTACATACTTAAACTTCCTCAGGTAATCAACGACTTGGATGTCAAAGCCGTATCTGATCCATCGTGCATATCATCCTTACGACTCCTGGTAATAATATCTTACATCCATGCTCTTAAGTCATTAGTTGCAGAAGTAGCATCTGGTGTTAGAGGGGAGATTAGTATTTGCAGCTAACAGCAATCATATGGTGTAAAGTGTAAATGAATATTTTTTCTTGCAGAGACCTGCAGGCCACAGCGTTGTCTCATCAGCAATTTCCAGATCCCTGTTTGTTTTACATGAGATGACTATTATTAATATCTTACAGAAGGCAAAACAATTAAAAAACCATCTATTTTAAAACTCTTAGGTCATATAGTTTATTGTATGCCCAGATAATAAAATGAATGGAGCTAACACGTGAATGCTATGCTTTTAGAGAATTAGCATCGTCATCATTTGTTGTTTTCAACTATACCATATCTGATACTCTAATATTTAAGGCACCTGCTGCAACTATGAATGTTCGTTTGTTGTTCTAATTAATGAGAAGATATGATAGTACATCAGTAAGGACTATGTGCAATCATAGAAGAATATGACTGAAAGTTGAAGAGACAAATAAGGTTATTTGCATAAACCTTCTCATTAAGGACCTTTTTTTGATATAAATTTAACATAGGGAAAGGTGAACCTATAAAGCACATGATAAAATCAAAAGGAATTGCAGAAATGAAGATTTGTTGCTAATTTTGTATTTTTATTTGATTCATCCAAGTCCCTGGATGTAGCATCTTTTCTGCTAATTCTGAATCTTTGTTTTCTTGATCCAAAACCCTGGACTGCCTTTTGTTGAACAACGTTTTTTCTATTGGAAAATAATGAACAATCTGCATGAAAGCAACAGGTATGGCTACTACATGCATGCAAGCTTTTCCAGCTTGGCTCGATTACCATATTTGACAACATACAACCATTTTCTCCAGGAAGCAGGCTGATGCACCAAAAAAAAATCTGCCCCCTCAATATATCATTCGGCCAGAGAAACTATTGCAAAAATGAAGAATACTACGAAAATATTAATATGTATCACTTCAAAAGGATGCGTTCCACACGTGAACAAAAACACAATGGAGCTTCCTCAGGATGCCATCAAGAAGGGAATCCAGCATATTCAAATTGACCTCAACAAAGAATACACTCTCAAGGTCCAAATAAAGTTTGCACCATCTTTTGCTACTTATATTTAATAATATATTTTGAATAATGTATAATAATAAAATATAATAAATATTATATCAATTTATTGAGATCTCATATTATTACTAAAACTATTTCTCTTCCATGTAACCAAATATTATCCTAATATTTTGCAAAAAAATCCTGCAGCAACGCGCGGGGAATTATCTAGTTGTGACAAAGGGTGCCGCCGTGCATCGATCGGGAGGTGCATTGTGCTTGCAACATACTAGATCAAGCACTAATGGTGTTCAGGTAAAATAAAAAGTACTAATGGTGTTACAGGTGCGAAAAAGGATATGCTCAAATTTCACCTCTTTAATATATGCAAACAACCAAATACCCTAATAAATTGAAAAAAAAAACACGATTTCACGCTTTAAAAGTGTAACTACCAAATTGTGTTATTGGATTTAGAATTGCAACGACAAAAAGTTGTGCAACCTGAGGTTTCAAAATCTTCTGAAGGACACAAACGGCAAGTCAAGTGAAAAATAGTGGCGAATCCTAGCCGTGCGATCATGCCGAGATATTTTTCTTCAACAGCCAACACGCTGTGCGCCGCACCGTGTGTGCCGTCCGGCTAAACCCGACCATCCGCTTCCGCTGCGCCGCCCATTCCCAAGGTTTCAGGACCCCTCTTCAGGTCTCCGCCGCCGCCGCCGCCATGGGCGGCGCCTCCAGGCTGCTGTCCTCCCTCCTTCTCACCTCCTCCCCGCTCCGTCTCCGCCCCTCCGCCGCCGCCTTCGCCCTCTTCATCTCCACGCCCACCGCGGCATCCCGCCGCCAACTCCTGCTCTCCTCCCTCTCTCCCCTCCGCACGCTCTCCACCTCCGCCGCCGCAGCATCACCCCTTCCCTCCAGCTCCAGCTCCGCGTCGTCAACCCAACAGCCCCATGCCCCTTTCCCGGAGTGGTCCCGACTCGTCGACCGCCTCGCGGCCGCCGGTTACGCCGCCCGCGTCCGCTCCGCCGCCGACGAGCTTGCCGTCGCCTCCGGATTCGGCCTGTCGGCCGAGGCAGAGTCCGCTGTGTCCTCATGCCTGGCCTTCGCCCGTGACCGGCCCGACCTTCTCAGGTGAAGTGAATCAATATTGATAATTCAGTTTCTCAGGTGAAGGGAATCACTTGGCCATCTGGCCGACTGGGTTTCCCGCGTTGCTGATTAATTGGGTGTTACTGCAGGTCGCTCCCTAGGAAGGATGTCGAGGTTGTGGTGGCTAACGCTGCACCGGCTCTGTTCAAGGATGGGGAGGCATCTGCGCAGCGGCTGCAGCAGTACCTTGCTCAGGGAGATGTGAGTTCTTACCTATTCTGCAAGTCGGTCAGATCGCGTAATGGTTTGTGGAGTAGTTTCTAGCAGGTTAGAGTAGATTTTAGAAATGTGTGATCATCAGGTTTGTGGAGTACATTATTATCTTGGTTAGCTCAAGTTAATACCTATGTGTGCTCTACCGATTTATAGCCATATATTGTAAAGGTCTATTACAAAAGCTACATTAACATCAATTCCTATTTCACGAGGGTCTCAATCTACCATGAGTCAGGGTTACAGATAGCTGTCGGTACTCGCCATTTTCCAGATAACACTAGAAGTATTCCTATCTATTTCATTTGTAAAAAAAGTCGAAAAAGAGGATAGTTGGGGATAATCCACATAAGTGTATCCTGTATGGAACGACTGATTTCTTAAGACTCCTTGCAACTGGTTTCAGTTACCTGTTTACACTTCACACTGTTGACCCCAGCTATGCATTTTGACGAAACTATATTGGTCAACACACTAAAGATGTGTTATGTATTCCCAGGCAATGGAATCAGTCAAAGCAGAAACTGTCGACATTGTTCGGTACTTGTTAAGTTATGCATATAGTTCTTCAGACAGCTATGTGGAAGACAAAGAACTCACTGATTCAGCTGTGAGAAATATCTTGGCTGAGCTAGTAAATTCTAGTGGACTTTCCAGCACCTCCAGTTTTGTGGAGTCAACAGTCGGGCAAAATACCTTGGGTCAACCTGAACGATTCTCTAGGCCACTAGGACAAAATGTTGAAATGAAGCGAGGCGACTGGATTTGCACAAGGTTTGTTCTGGATTTTCATTTATTGATTGAACAGTTGCACACCGCACCACCTTACTTTAAAGTGTCAACCAATTCTGTATCTAATCTTCCTAGATGTGATATGGCTAAAAACATGTGCATTTTTTTTGTGCTGTAGCAAATAGTTTTGCACAAAGCGTGCATCTATATGATAAATCAGTTTCCCTTTTTGCATCCTGCTATTGTTGTCTAATAGTCTTTTAACACTCAACTTGTGTTACCTATGTGTATATTTGTTCATCAATATTCCTAACCAAAATCACAACTAATTATTGTGCTTTTCTCATAATTTTGTTTAGAGAGCCACAAAACTTGCATATATAAAACAAATACACAACTGCTTATCTTGTTCGGTGCATTTCGCGCCTTACGACTGTTTTGAAACATACCTTTCATATTTCTCATAATATTGACTCTAAATACGCTCTGCAATATACAGATGTAGCTTCATGAACTTTGCAAGAAATGCAAGGTGCCTTGAATGTAATGAGCATCGGCCAAAAAAGATGTTGACTGGTGGAGAGTGGGAATGCCCTCAGTAAGCTCTTACCTGCTGTCTTATAAGATTTTTTTTGGCTTTTAAATTCATCTATACTTTGAGATGGCTGACTTCATATTGTCCTTTTAACAAGGTGTGACTTCTATAATTATGGGAGGAACCTGTCATGCTTACGATGTGAATGCAAAAGACCAGCGTCAATAGCATCAAATCCTGCCTCTGCTGGTTTAGGCGGCGTGGCACAGCTTCTTGATGTACCCAATGCCGGTAGATCAGAAATTGAGAGAAAACTCGCTGAAAATGACGAGAAGGCAGAAAGGTGGTTGAGCAAAGTATCTCAGCTAGACGATTCTGCTGATTTAAGTAGTCTGGCAGCTGATGAGGATTTTCCTGAGATTATGCCTATGAGGAAGGGGGTCAATAAATTTGTAGTTAGCACACGCAAGACACCATTGGAGAGAAGATTGGCAAGTGGTAATAATAGCCCTCAAACACCAGCATCTGACTCCAAGATTAGTCAAACATTAGACAGGATACTTGGGCGTTCGACATCTATTTCTTCCCCAAACAATCAATCTGACAATGGGGGTGTAAATGCCAGTGCTCCCAAGAGATTAACAGGCCATCTTAGTGATATTGATCCTGTTCCTTTTGTGCCACTATCTGCAGATCTATTTGCCAAGCCACAGAACACAAAGAGTAATGAACAAGCAGACATGGATGGCCAAATAAGTAAGGAAACTGGTAGTTCATCCGATGTCGCACTGGCCTCAACTGAGAGGAGAGATGTCGATAAATCATTAGGTGCTGCTGAGAAATGGTCCAAGAAAGTTGCAGAACTCGACAATGTAAATAACCTTTCAAGTGCTATTTCTGATGAAGACTTTCCTGAGATTATGCCAATGAGGAAAGGCGAGAACAGGTTTGTTATTAGTAAGAAGAAAGACCGCTCACTGGCATCACCACAGTACAAAAGGCACAGTGTGCTTGAGCAGGCAGACAATTCCAATTTCACCCCATTTGTTCCGTTTCCTCCTGATTATTTTGCCAAAAAAGATGCGCCAGCAGAAAGTACTCCCGATACAGGAGTTGTTTCAGAAGGTTCCCCATCGGCTGATAAGCTGCCGGAAACAAATGCTTCATCAGGAAATTTGGGGAATAGCCTGAACACCTCACAGGTAATGGGCAGTCAGGCAAGTAGCAACATCAATAATGAGAACTGGAACAGAAATTACTCTCAGCAAAACTTGAGTACAGGTGGAAATACACGGGATGGAAGCAGCAACCAGCAGCATCAACAGCAACCTCATGAGCTGGGTGATCGACTTAGTGGTACATCAAGTACCAGTGCTTGGAACCCAAACTACTCCCAGGGGAGGTTTAATGATGGCAGAGGTGTATCTGGCAACTATCAACATCCACAGCAACCTCATGAGGTGGGTAATGGATCTGGTGGAACTTCGAATACCGATGCTTGGAACACAAACTACTCCCAGGGGAGGTTTAACGATGGCAGAGGTGGATCTAGCAACTATCAGCATCAACAGCAACCTCATGAGGTGGGTGATCGATCTAGTGGGACTTCGAATAACAGTGCTTGGAACAAAAACTACTCCCAGGAGAGGTTTAATGATGGCACAGGTAGATCTAACAACTATCAGCAGCAGATGCAACCTCATGAGGCGGGTGGTCGATACAGTGGCACTTCGAATACCCATGCTTTGAATACAAACTACTCCCAGGGGAGCTTCAACGAGGGCCAAGACGTATCTACTCATAATGGGGGTGGCTATTCTGCACAGCCGTCTTATACGCCTGGTTATAGTAATAACAATAGCAACAACAATTCTTGGAGCAGCAGCAACAACCATAATTGGAGTGGTTCACATCCAGATAACAGCACTGCTAGTAGCGGCAGTGCTTCAGCTAACCCTAACCAAGCAACTGGCTACTCAAGTTACGGAGGCAGAGGTTATACAGGAAAGAGTTTAGAAGGTTCTGCTGTGAGGGACCCTGATCCTCTGGACATGTCTGAGGAAGCTAAGGCTGAGAGATGGTTTAGGAGGGCAGCACAGATAACCAACGTCGAGGATCTTGTCAACATTCCCGACGAGGACTTCCCTGCGATAATGCCGATGAGGAAGGGGGTGAACAGATTCGTAGTGAGCAAGAGGAAGACGCCGTTGGAGAGGAGATTGACCTCTCCTCAGTATAGAAGGAACCTACCCGTCGTAAGTTCTGAACCGGACAAAGATGCTAGCTGAAAGCAGATGTGTCTATTCGAATGCGGGGGTGGAGTCTACACATGGGTATACTTTACCCCAGATTGGAATAATAAGCAGTAAGGGGAAATCCACATAGAGGAGATAGCTGAACGCCCAGAACATTTTTGTGTATGGTAAAATTTTGTTCTCTGAGTCTCCACTACTATGGATTTGCTGGGTCATTTGTCACGTGTATCTTATGTGCTAGGAATTGTGATCATATGCATGTGTTGTAACTGAAACGTTCTATACTGAAACCGTGAGTGCAATCGTCAAAGAATATTTTTTAAGCGCCATGTACTGTTACTCTATCGCCTTTTTGCTCTAAAATAAAAATGTCTGCTAGTGTTCATAAATGCAGTAGATTTTTGATCCGTTGGAGTTGGATCTAATGGTTCATCCTTGGATTCCTCTGGTTGAGAATTCTCAATTTATGCTCTTTTGAGTATCGTGTTGATGACTACCCTGCCTCACGGCAAGCTCTGATTCGCCTATGTTTTCATTGGAGGCGAACTTTGCTTCGCTATGCCAGAATCACGAGGTTGCAGACTTGCTGTCGACTAGACCCAGCAAAAAAAAAAAGGATTTGGCTTGCCAAAATAGCAAACGCGAAGGTAAAACTAGACTCCTTTTTTTACGAAACACAGCATAGATGTAGACGATAAAAAAAAAAAGTACGGAGTATATGCAAAGCTCAGAAATAACTAGCACAAAACCCGTGCGTTGCTACGGCCGAACAAATTTCGACGTAGCTACACGGATAGTAAACTGGTTTCTTAAATCTGCACAAACAGATGAAAGAGGTTAATGGCAATAGTAGACCGATGTCTCCTATTTCTAAAATGCAATTTCATATAAATGGTCAAAATGAGTGCACTTTGGTAGAATGGTAGCCCTATGAATAAATTCTTCCAAATCCAATTTCCTTATATATATTTAAAAAAGTCGGTCAGAAAAAGTTGGTCATAAAGAAGCCAATAACAAGTATTGGTGAAATGTATTTAACCTGCCAATTATGCAGCTGAAACATAGACACCTCACATCATCTTTAAACTATGCTCCTCGGCTGCACTTTCTGCAAGATAATTTAGAGATGTGCATGTTACTATGTTAGACACCATCCGAAAAGAGTTGCAAGAAACGCGCCACAACTACAATCACATACCATCGTGGTGCAAACTCAGCCACAAACGAACTCACAAGATAAACGTATTCAAGGGAAAATTCATGCATTGCTAAGCAAACAGCATATGTAAATAGCAAGCTACTATGATGATTGTAACTTAATTTTGCAGAACACTGATGTAGAATGCAGACGAATTAGTACTTATCTCCCGCAGGATGCAGCTAGATGCATGTGCTTGCCACTGTCTTCTTTCATCTCGAAGTTTTGGAGTACCTCCACCAGATCTTTGGGCAAATAATGAAGAGATTCACACTGTCGTGGAAAAAGCATCTACATCTGCATCAATAGTAAGGCAAACGCCAATCTATGAGTCCTCCACAACTTCATGGAACGTATAGTGTAGCTTGGATTGCAGGAGCTCCATGCAGCACATAAGCGGCGGAGCAGGCTGCTGAAGCAGCGCACGAGATCGAACTCCGTTCTCTTCGATGCAGATGTCGCTCTCATCTTTCTTTCAAGCAGCATCTTCATCAGCTATCGACAGTGTTATAATTCATTCTTCGGTAGTATGAATGCTGCTACTCTAAGTTTCAGTTTAAGCTATTGTTTTCTTCTGTGATTTCCGTTGGGATGGGAGGGCAGGGGCGGCATCTGGAGGTGGCCGTCTGGCCGAAATTGCTCGAACACCCCATCCACGAGCTGCAGGGAGCTCAAAATCGGCAGTCGATCCTCAGCCACGAGTTCGAGCTGTAATAATCGCGAGTTGCTTCTTATCCCCAGCCTTCCCATGCGCGACGCCTGCCCACTTTGCCCCTCCCGAACCCGGGTGCGGCGCTCGCCCCGTCCGGCCCTCCGCGGCTCCACCCATCCTTGGCGGGGTCCGAAGCGGCCCGAGCGAGAGAACCTAGTCGCGGATAGGAGAGAAGGTATTCCGGTTGCCAAAGATTCGATTTGATGCTCGCTCGATTGCGCATCTGATATTCTGATTTGACGCGTTGACTTCGCGACGTCCTCCCGTGGCCTCCGCCGTGGCCGAGCTCCTCCGCCCCTGCCTTCGTGCGCCCTCGACACAAGGGGACTCACCCTCACCTCGTGCGGCCGTCCAACTCCAGGCCGGCCGCCGCCTCAAACTCATCGCCATGAACCTCCCCTCGTCGACATGAGCAAACCCCCACCTCTTCTCAAGGGGCATGGTTGCGATGTGCGGATACCAATTTTCGCGACGAAGAAGCACGGGAGAGGAGGAGAGCACCAGTCGAACCATTCAATCATCCCTTGATCCTACTTGCTTGGCCGGCAGCGGGAGTCGCGCGGCTCAAGCAGTTCTGTTAGAAGAAGGAGACAAAAAGAAAAGAATAAACGAACGAGTATTATGGCATTTTGATGTATTATGTAGATTGGTGGGAGGGCAAAACGGTCCCAAAAAAAGCGTTGACGAAACTTTTTGGCAGAAACCTTAGCTCATACGGACCAAACCGAGGAAACGCTTCTCCCTTTATTATTAGGTATAGATATAGATTCGATCATAGTTGAGCTTTGACCTAACACGAGGAGGCGTCGCGCAGCACGAGAAAGGAGAGAAACGACAAAAGTGAAAAGCCCGGTCCAGCAACAGTGGGCTCCTACCAGTGACCGAGAACGGCCCATTAGCCCAACAACTCGACGCCCATCCCACTCGCGAGGTCCTCAAAAACCCTACCCAGGGCACGCATCTTCCCTCACTTCCCCCATCCGCCGCCGCCGCGCCTCCCTCCTCGCTCAAGGTATCCACCATTCTTCTCCCCCTCCCTCCCTCCCTCCCCTGCTCATCTCTCTCGCGTGCTCCTAGGTTAATCTGTGCGCCCGCTGTTCCCTCCTTCCGCCGCGCTACTCGTTCACCAGTTCGCCCGTTCGCGTTGTAAGTTCTGCTTGGTTCTGATCCGAGGATGGTCAGCTGTGTTTCTTGAATCGTAGGAACGGGTACTCGCCGTAGCTAGTTCGTCGGGTTTCGCCTTCATGTATGGGAGATGGCGCTATATTGCGTGGACTTTCGCCTTCATGTATGGGAGATGGCGCTATTTTGCGTGGACTTTCGTTTGTTCCGATGCAAAGTACCATATGGGATGACGCATATTTCGCTATTCCGTGATCTGGATTTGTTCATCCATTACCTAAAGCGCAAGTTGTTTTGTTGGAATCTAATTAGCCAGCTCTCTGCTGTTCGTGAGATCTTGCACAGGTACTGGGCGGCGGAAATCACATCTGCTGCTGTAGTTTACGGTGACCTAATCATTGCTGTGCAAGATGTACATGTGTACGCAGTTTGCAGCAGCGACCTTGTGTTTCTGCTGCCAGTGGTCACTGCAAGATCAATCTGTTCATTGTTTTTCCTTCTTACGATTTGATTATCCGAACCAGATTTCAGTGCACAAGTACTGAGGCACGGTAGCCGTTCTGGTTGCGCAGTTGCCATTTATTTGTTGTGCAACAGAAACCCGGGAACCCGCTTTGCAGCAGAGACAGAACTCGCCTTTCTGCTGCCAGTAGTCGCCCGATATCTCCCATTTTTAAGCCTTTTCATGTGATTCGCAAGTAGTCGCAGTTTGCAGCAGCGGCCAGAGCTTGTTTCTCTTTGTTTTTAGGATATTTTGAGTCAGAGCACAAGTACTGAGGCACGGTAGCCGTCCTGGTTGCGCAGTAGCCTATTATTATTAATTGTGCAATATAGACATGGGAACCCGCTTTGCAGCAGCGATTTGACAAACTTTCTGCTGCCAGTAGTCGCCCTATATCACTTATCTCAAACACAAATGCTTCAGAATAACTTGACTCATGTTTCAGTTTTGTTTGTGTTCTAAGTTGGTTGCCATGTGGTCTAGATGATTGTGCTTTCATGTTAAACTTCTTGCTTCAAGGCTTTATGAATTGCTAATGTTTGTTCTGATCTCATTTTTCTTGGAAAATGTTGGCAGGAGCTTGTGTAAGTTCTGCAAGGCTGCCAAGATGGTTCTGAAGTAAGTAACGCGTGTGCTTTTATTTTAGCGAACACCTCTGTTTTTGTACTTTACTTGATAGTAATTAAACTGGTGGCACATTTTTGTGTTTGTATTCAGCGCTAAGATCATTTTTCTTTGCTTTACAGGACTGAGCTTTGCCGTTTTAGCGGCCAGAAGATTTACCCAGGGAAGGGTATCAGGTTCATCCGTGCAGATTCGCAGGTAAATTTCTTTTGCTGAAGATCATCAATATCACACTTGGAAATTTTTCCTTATTGGTTTGGATATTTCCTGCTACAGGTTTTCCTTTTTGCCAACTCAAAGTGCAAGCGCTACCACCACAACAAGCTGAAGCCTGCAAAGCTTACCTGGACAGCAGTTTACAGGAAGCAGCACAAGAAGGTACCACATTTTAATTGCTTTGTTCTTAGTTCATCTAGTAGCAATCTCTACCTTGCTGTTGCTGCATTATCCTTTAACTTGTGAAATGGTGCTGACATGCTTTGAGTTGATAGCTTACTGTTGTATATAAGTAGCATGTTAACATTTATTGTAGGGCAATTCCCACCCTAGTCAAGTAGATCAACCATTTGCTACATTATTTATAAATTGTGTACACAATACAATTCTGCTGCTAGCTTCCTTTTTCTGTCCATGCATATATGTCTAAACATTTACCAAATACATCCAATCCTATTGTAATCTTGAGGCTCATAATATGTGGTTTCCCTCTTCTGTGAGTTATTTATTGGTTTGGCTTACTGGTTCATTCTGTCATGTCTTAATCAAATGTCTTACTGAACTTTGTTTCAATGTGTCAATGCAGGATATCCACGCTGAAGCAGCGAAGAAGAGGCGCCGCACCACCAAGAAGCCATACTCACGATCAATTGTTGGTGCCACCCTGGAAGTTATCCAGAAGAAGAGGGCCGAGAAGCCAGAAGTCCGTGATGCTGCCAGAGAAGCTGCTCTCCGGTACATTCTCCATGTTCAGTTGTTTGTACCAGCACCGTTTCTACTCTACTTGAAACTATTTCTATGCTAAAAGTGATGGACAAATTAACCCATGTTAAGAAACTTAAAATCTTCTGACATCTCTTGCTTCTCTAATATTGGTTGATGCTGTTATTTTGCTTTTCAATCATTTTATTGATTCAAGCTTCTAACTAAACTTGACATGCAGTGAGATCAAGGAGCGCATCAAGAAGACCAAGGATGAGAAGAAGGCAAAGAAGGCAGAGGTGACCAAGTCCCAGAAGTCACAGGGCAAGGGTGCCGTGCAGAAGGGTTCTAAGGGTCCCAAGCTTGGTGGTGGTGGCGGAAAGCGTTGAAAGTCGATTGCACCATAGAGATAGAGTTCTGCTGCCTAGCGTTGTCTCCTATCCTATCATAGACCTTTGTCAAGTTACCCTGCTGTTTTGAAGTTTCACCTTTACTCTTGACGTTGAATGTCTAACGTTTTGGATTGCTTCGATGAGTTTATTTATAATGGTACTTATGTTGGGTGTTATGAGTTTGCAAGTTTTCTTATTGCCGTCAGCCCCAATGGGATGTGGACTTGGTGTTAAGCATATTGAACTCACCAGCCTCCCGGTTTAGGTCTGCGTTCCCGTGTGATAATAAATGGTAACAATGTTCATTTATGTTGCCATTGAACATCTATGTGTTGAAATGTTAACGAAAGGTTGATGCTACACTGGTTTGTGAATTCTGGCATGTTGAGGCAGTAGAAACATGCAGCATAGAAATCTTTGTCTACACCTGGCAGTAGCATAAACTAACCAGACACGGACACAACTAGGTAGAGTAGCTGGAACCAACACGACCAGGTGATGGACTCGACCTACGACTTGGACACATTGGCATGGAAACCGATTACAATATTGATCAGGGTAACAGCGAATACAATAATGTGTGCTCCTGAAGTAGTCTATGGTACATGATACATACATCAAAACAGGATTTTCTTTATCATGGCAGAAGATCATCGTGCTAGCAACGGCTGGTCAGACCTTCCCTGGGATCTTGTTGACCGCATCCTGCAACACCTCGAGCTCCCAGAATCCCTGGCCGTCGCAGCGGTCTGCACTCCATGGCGCTCCGCCGCGGTGGCTTCCGGCGTTCCTCCTCGTTCCCGGACACCATGGCTCGCCTCCCGCGTTCTTGGAGAAGCGAGAGGCAGCAGTACGTTCCAGAACCTTCTCGACGCCGGCAAGACACGCTACAAGGTTAGTCTGCCCCAGGGCCGTCGCCACCTCACTTGGTGCGGAGCCTCCCATGGCTGGCTCGTCGCCTCCGACGAGCTCTCTAGTCTCTTGCTCTGCAACCCCTTCACGCTCGCGGTCATCCCTCTCCCGCCTACCACTGCTCTCGGATGCGTCAAGGAAACTGATATTATTCAATGTGACTACCGTGGCTGCTGGTTCTACATGAAGGTGGTGCTGTCATGCGATCCGTCCCACCGCGACGACTATATTGCCATGGCAATCTACGGCAACAATCAGGTCGCCTTTGCGAGGGCAGGAGAGAGCACCTGGCAACTTGTTAGCGAGATGCCATGGCAAAACAAGAACAGGACCTTCAGTGAGAAGGGCATGGATTTGTATGCCGATTGTGTCTCCCACAACGGCAGATTCTACGCGGTGACAATGTGTGGGGCGGTCGAGGCGTGGGATCTCAGTACTGAAGAAGAACCGAGCAGGGAGGCCATCATCGCCGCCGGGGATGGGAGGTACTGGTGAGTTCTTACTAGGTTCCTGGTGTCCACCCCCTGGGGTGCTCTCCTGCAGATAAGAACTCAGCGGCGAAGAGATCACCGTGGGAAGATCAAGGTTGTGGTTCTCCAGGTCGACGTCGAGGAGCGCAGGCTCGTCAGGTTGAGTCCTGCCACAGCCTTCCAGGATCAGGCGGTGTTTGTTGGGTTGAACGATTCTAGATGCCTGCATCCCAGAGAGTTTCCGGAGCTTAGGCCTAACTGCATCTACTTTACAACACCTTCGTTGACAAACGCAGAATGTTTTGGTCTCGACGATTGGAGTGGTGTGGTGATTTACGACTTGGAAAGCCAGACATCCGATCACGTTCTTCCTAAACCTGATCATTATTCTATATTGTGTCCCTGGCATGTTTGGTTAATTCCAAATATCTGAAAGACGAGAGTTTTCATCACATTGTTTGGCTGTTCTGCTAAACTGTACTCCCAGCAGTATCTTGTAAACAACAGGGTCAGGAGCGACTGGCATCTCAGCGCTGAATCTCATTGCCTTGTCCAGCTGTTTTCAGACTTTTCAGCAAATATGGCAATAGCCAGACAATAGATTCAATAGTTAATAGTTTTTACATCCAATTTGTTGCAATCAAAGCGACCCAAAACATGGACAATGTTCAATGCAGGTGATCCAAAAAGTTGCACTCTCGTCACATCAAGCCGAAGAAGATGGCATCAAGCAACACCGCTGTCGCCGAGCTCACCGGAAGCACGGCCAACACCTCCACCATAACCGGAAGAAGTCGCACCACTAGCCAGAGCATGCCTACCACCTCCAAGCGTCGTTTGCCTTCTTCGTTCCAAGATGTCCTTCCTAGCCATCTCCCGCCACTCTCTTGTCAATGCATCCATGGTAGCTGGGTTCATCATCATTGTAGTGATCTCCTCTGCCATGAGCTCCTTCATGGCCTTCTTCTCTCAGGAAGAACTCTTCTCTCCTCAAAGGCCGCCTAGCGGGCCTCATCTTATCGGAATTCTTGCCATCTTGCTTTTTATTCTTCGAGCTTCTTGTAAGCAATGAGCATGGGTTTGTTTTTATTGCCCCCTCATCCAAGTTTCATTTGATTTCACCATATCATCAACTTCTCCCTCAAGCTTTCGCTTTCTCTCCTTGTCGTTCACCTTCCTCCGGACATCGGCTTGCCCTTGTTTCTTCCGCCCTCATTGTCACTCTCGTCATCATCCATTTTGGGTGAAAGCTCCTTTTTTGGTGGAGCTTCATTATCACTCAACTTTCACTTCTCACTATGCTGAAGCAAGCTCCAACAATGTTGTAGCACAAATGGCTTCTTCTTGGAAGCCGCCATGTCCTTGTATCTTTTCATTGCAATTTTATGGTACATAGAAAACAATGCATTGGTGAGCAAGTAATTCAAACAATGTGATATACACAAGTAATTCAAACATTATGAGATACAAAATGTACCCACATAATCATCAATGGTGCATTCGCTAGGAGGGCCATTTCTCACTTGCTCCAAACATGCACTCCAACGGCTACAACTTGTTTTGATCACATCCCAACGGCATTAAAGTGATCTTGTGTGAAGGATCCAAAGGGTTCGTACTGGAGGTTGGAATGGTGACGCTAGGAAAATCAATATCAGGTTCGGGGATTTTTCGTGAAGAAATTTGGAAGAGACGGGAATCTAGAGGAGAGACACGCAGTGCACATAGACGGTTGTAAAAAATAATACTCCCTTCGATCACATTAGCATCAAATATATCTAGATACATCTATATTATTACTTGATGCTAAAATTGATATATCTACAACTGAAATATGTCTAGATACATCTATATTAGCATCAAATAATATAGAGTAAGAAAATTTGACATGTGGGGTTCATTTTAAGATGACTACTCGTTGGTGGCGCGCCATCTTATTACCAAGCCATTGTTACTGCGGGTAGCGTGGCAGAAACCGAAACGCCGCCACTAAAGGACCACCAGTGGCGGCGAACGTATAACCAACACCACTGTGAAGTGGGCCCCACATGTGTACCCGACCATATATTAATTGGTGTTGAGGTTTGCGTCATGCCACTGTTAGACACCTAGCGGTGGCGTGCACGTGGCCACAAACGCCACCACTATACGCAGACCGCGTGAATTGGCGTGTCGCGTCGTGGAAAACCTCTAGCGGCCATCCAGTAATAGGCATGCAATTTAAAAAGCTTGCCGCGCCTATGGGAAACTCGGCAGGTCAAGGGTTACCAAGGCGGGTGCTACCACTTCCCCACGCGGCAGCGGCAACAACGTGGCTTCCCATACCAGCGTAGATGCCACGGCCGCTTGGCATGCCACGTCCGATGTCCCAGCGCTCCCCACCTGCCGGCTTTTGGAGGTCTTCATCCTCTCCTGCCCCGCAATGACCTCTCCAAGGAGGACCGTGACGACTCAGCCTTCGGCCCAACATATATGTTTGGCCACAGCTTCTCGTGATAGGTCCAAGTCGATGCTTACTAGGGCCTGTGCTGGCTAGGGCAGAAGAACAAGAACATGCAGTGGATGTGGTGAAGAGGCAAGGACTTCGACGAAGTCCTCATTTACCAGCGTGTCGTGTTGCCTCCGCCGGAGACGACGTCATCCTCCATTTCGACGGGAAACTCGTTGTTTTATTCCTCCCAACGCTAGCGGTCCTCATCGTCGCGCCGTTCAATTACGCCTTGATCCGGGCTTACCCTATACATCCCTAAGCCAAAGGGGGTCCAGCGGGGTCGTCCTCATGGTGCGCCGGTTTGGGCATTGAGATCCAGGAGCCCAGCGCCCAGCGGCACTTGCCTCCATGCGGGCAGTTGTTCCTCTATCGACCAAAGACGGGGAAGAAGCCAACACCAAAGCCCATCGCCCCGAATAAGGTACCAACAACAACGTCATCTTCTCCGCCGGAGTGAATGGAAAAATTCTCGGTCCGAGCCATCCTCTGCCACCCTGATAACCCGAAGGAGCAGGTCCTAGCCACCCCCTCACCACATAGCACACCACAGTGCAACCGGCCTCCCCTGATAACGTCTACCGGTGGTCAATGGAATACTAGGGAATCATCAACGTCGTCGACAACAACGGGACCAACATCAATGGCTTAAACAACAATGAAGACGGTGATGATGGTGCGGAGGGCACTCCGCCCATGTAATGGAAGGCCTTTGATAGTCAGCTCAATTTGTTTTGTTAATTTAAAGTTTATTCAAATTTATGTAATGTAATTATACCTGTGCATGAGCAGCCCTAAATTTTAATTGTGTCGAATTGAAATGGAATTCATCATGCAAACTTCCCGCCTAAATTTCACGTGGAGGGTTTCTGTTTTTCTATAGCGTGCCTAGTGAGCCATATATTTAAGGGTGACTTAAGATTTAAGCATTGGCTGAGCCCTAAATTTTTTCAATAAAGGGCGCTTCATTACTCAAAAGTTTCAAGAATTACACTCAGCCTCTGCATAACTAAGATGCACAACCGTTCGAGTATCAAGTCTGAAACGAAACAGAATCATAAAGAAAACAAATAGAGCCAAGTAGACTATGCTTCATTGGCTTCAATCCATCGGTTATGCAACCACCCATGTTGGGAAACAAACTCCTTGACCGTGTTTTCTAACCGTGTAGACACCTCCGTAAAGAGGTCGTGGTCCTCCAGTTGTTGGAGTGGCGACCAAGAACGGAGCAAACCCGTAGAGCGGTATACAACGACCTGCAAGAGAGAAGAATTTTATCATTAAAAACCATTGTCAGTTCTACATAGCCAAAGCGACCATAAGACGGCAATCGCTCCCACTCTAATAAGTGTTTTATACCTAGTTTCCACCCCATTTAGCCAATTGCCAAAAATATTTGCAATGCTACGAGGTGGGTATAAGGTAGACCCTATCTGAATGATTGACCATATAGACCTAGCAACCCAACAGTTGAAGAAAAGGTGTTTTATTATCTCTTGTTCATGACAGAACACACATTTTGTACAATCATGCCAGTTGCGTTTTGCAAGGTTATCCTTAGTAAGAATCACCTCCCAGCAAAGATACCATGCAAAGACTTTCGTTTTGAGCGATATTTTCATTTTCAAGATGAATTTATTATTGACAATCATTTGACTAGGTATAATTAAAGCTTTGTACATGGAGCTGACCGAGAATATGCCATTCTTGGTAAGGTTCCAACGGAATTCATCGGCTCCCTGAACCAATTGGATTGAAGCTAACCTCTGTAGCAATTCATTCCAAGTAGCCAGTCGGGTACCAATAAGATCACGTTTGAACGACATAGAAGGTGCAGAATCTTCCATCACCTTCTGTAATGTATCTCCCTTATGTCGAACAATATATTACAAAGCTAGATATTATTCTCAAAGAGTAGTTGTACCCAACCATTTGTCCTCCCAGAATATTATCACAGACCCGTCTTTGATGGAGAAAGAACCGAATGGGAAAAAGTACTTCTTAGTTGCCATAATGTCAGCCCAAAAATGTAAATCTTCTGGTTTCCAAAGAACATGAGATATTGCTTTTGAGCCCACATACTTTTTCCATAATAGTTGTTCAGTTAACAATCTGGCCATCCATTTTCCTAGCAAGGCCCTATTTTAACTTCAAGATCATGGACACCAAGTCCACCTTGATCTTTTGGACGACAAACAACACTCCATTTAGTCAACAAATATTTCTTTTCTCATTATCCCCTTGCCAAAAGAATCTTGATCGAAAATAATCCAATCTATGCAAGACTCTTTTGGGCAACTGGAAGAAAGATATCATAAATAGCACCATATTCGTGAGTACTGAATTTATGAGAACTAATCTTCTCCCGAGGGATAATAATTTCCCTTTCCAACTACTCAGGCCTTTCTGAAGTTTTTACAATTTTCCATTCAGCCAATGCCAGTCTCCGATAATGAATCGGAATACCAAGATAGCTAATTGGAAAGTATCCAAGCCCACATCTAAGTAAGTCAACATATAGGTTGGCATCCTCTTTGGCTTCACCGAAATAGAACAATTCACTTTTATGGAAGTTAATCTTAAGACCTGATAGTTGCTCGAAAGCTGAAAGAATTAACTTCCGATTTCTTGCTTTCTCCAAGTCATTGTTCATAAATAAAATTATGTCATCGGCTATTGAAGGATGGATAGGCCCCCATCAACCAAATGAGGAACTACCCCTTCAATCTGGCCATCAACTTTTGCACGCTCAATTATAATAGCAAGCATATCTGTCACAATGTTAAACAACAATGGAGATAGAGGATCGTCTTGCCTCAAATCTTTTTTGTCTGGAAATATGTACCAATATCATCATTAACCTTAATGGAAATACTGAATCCAAAAACAAAGTTATTAACCAGAGCACGCTACTCATCAGAAAAACCTTTCATCCTGAGTGTTTGTTGAAAAAAGGACCATTTAAGTTTATCGTAGACCTTTTCAAAGTCGATTTTGAGTATTACCCCATTCAACTTTTTGCGATGCATCTCATAAATTGTTTCATGTAAAGTGACAACACTATCTAAGATATATCTACCTTGCAGGAAAGCAGTCTGAGACGGGATCACCACATGACCAGGCACCGAATTTAGTCTAATAGTCGCCACCTTGGTGAAATTTTTAAAGAAAACATTGAGAAGATAGATTGGTCTGTATTGCTGAGTTCGTTCCGCATCTGTGACTTTTGGTAGTAGGATAATTTCACCAAAATTGATGCGGAATAGCTCCAGCTGCCCCTTACGGAGTTCAATAAACAGTTCGATTAAATATTCTTTTATAATGTCCCAGAAGGTCTGGTAAAATTCTGCTGGAAAACCATCTGAACCCAGGCGCCTTATTATGTTCCATTTGGAAAACTACTTTTCTTATCTCCTCCTCAGAATAGGGAGAGGTCAAAATCGCATTTTCTTGTGGAGACACTTGGGGTATATCATTAATCCTGGACTTGTCCATAGATATGTCTGATTCCTCCGTGGCGCCAAAGAGTCCTTTATAATACGATGTAATATAGGACCTGAGCTGCTAATGACCTTCGATCACGCCATCTTCCTGGGTTAGGGAATGAATGAGCTTCTTTCTGTGCTGACTGATAGCGTGCAAGACACACGTCCGTTGGGAACCCCAAGAGGAAGGTGTGATGCGTACAGCAGTAAGTTTTCCCTCAGTAAGAAACCAAGGTTATCGAACCAGTAGGAGTCAAGGAACACGTGAAGGTTGTTGTTGGCGGAGTGTAGTGCGGCGCAACACCAGTGATTCCGGCGCCAACGTGGAACCTGCACAACACAATCGAAGTACTTTGCCCCAACGTAACAGTGATGTTGTTAATCTCACCGGCTTGCTGTAAACAAAGGATTAAATGTATAGTATGGAAGATGATGTTTGTTTGCGAAGAACAGTAAAGAACAAAGTTTGCAGTAGATTGTATTTCAGATGTAAAAAATGGACCGGGGTCCACAGTTCACTAGTGGTGTCTCTCCCATAAGATAAATAGCATGTTGGGTGAACAAATTACAGTTGGGCAATTGACAAATAGAGAGGGCATAACAATGCACATACATATCACGATGACTACTATGAGATTTAATCGGGGAATTACGACAAAGTACATAGACCGCTATCCAGAGCATGCATCTATGCCTAAAAAGTCCACCTTCAGAGTTATCATCCGAACCCCTTCCAGTATTAAGTTGCAAACAACGGACAATTGCATTAAGTATGGTGCGTAATGTAATCAACACAAATATCCTTAGACAAAGCATCGATGTTTTATCCCTAGTGGCAACAAGCACATCCACAACCTTAGAACTTTTCGTCACTCGTCCTGCATTCAATGGAGGCATGAACCCACTATCGAGCATAAATACTCCCTCTTGGAGTCACATGTATCAACTTGGCCAGAGCCTCTACTAGCAACGGAGAGCATGCAAGAACATAAACAACATATATGATAGATTGATAATCAACTTGACATAGTATTTCATATTCATCGGATCCCAACAAACACAACATGTAGCATTACAAATAGACGATCTTGATCATGATAGGCAGCTCACAAGATCTAACATGATAGCACAATAGGAGAAGACAACCATCTAGCTACTGCTATGGACCCATAGTCCAGGGGTGAACTACTCACACATCAATCCGGAGGCGATCATGGTGATGAAGAGTCCTCCGGGAGATGATTCCTCTCTCCGGCAGGGTGCCGGAGGCGATCTCCTGAATCCCCCGAGATGGGATTGGCGGCAGCGGCGTCTCTGGAAGGTTTTTCGTATCGTGGCTCTCGGTACTGGGGTTTTCGCGACGAAGGCTTTAAGTAGGCGGAAGGGTAGGGTTGGAGGGCTGGCGAGGGGCCCACACCATAGGGCGGCGCGGGCCCCCCACTGGCCGCGCGGCCCTATGGTGGCGGCGCCTCGTCGCCCCACTTCGTATCCCTTTCGGTCTTATGGAAGCTTCATGGAAAAATAAGACCCTGGGCGTTGATTTCGTCCAATTCCGAGAATATTTCCTTTGTAGGATTTCTGAAACCAAAAACAACGAAAACAACAGAATCGGCTCTTCGGCATCTCGTCAATAGGTTAGTGCCTGAAAATGCATAATAATGACATAAAGTGTGTATAAAACATGTGAGTATCATCATAAAAGTAGCATGGAACATAAGAAATTATAGATACGTTTGGGACGTATCAAGCATCCCCAAGCTTAGTTCCTACTCGCCCTCGAGTAGGTAAACGATAACAAGGATAATTTCTGAAGTGACATGCTATCATAATCTTGATCAACACTATTGTAAAACATATGAGATGAATGCAGCGATTCGAAGCAATGGTAAAGACAATGAGTAAACAACTGAATCATATAGCAAAGACTTTTCATGAATAATACTTTCAAGACAAGCATCAATAAGACTTGCATAAGAGTCAACTCATAAAGCAATAAATTCTTAGTAGAAAGCTTTGAAGCAACACAAAGGAAGATATAAGTTTCAGCGGTTGCTTTCAACTTCAACATGTTTATCTCATGGATAATTGTCAACATAAAACAATATAACAAGTGCAATAGGTGAACATGTAAGAATCAATGCACACAGTTGATACAAGTGTTTGCTTCTAAGATAGAAAGAAGTAGGTAAACTGACTCAACAATAAAGTAAAAGAATGGCCCTTCGCAGAGGGAAGCATGGATTACTATTTTTGTGCTAGAGCTTTTCATTTTGAAAACATAGAAACAATTTTGTCAACGGTAGTAATAAATCATATGTGTTATGTATAAGACATCTTATAAGTTGCAAGCCTCATGCATAGATTACCAATAGTGCTCGCACCTTGTCCTAATTAGCTTGGATTAACATGGATTATCATTGCATAACATATATTTCAACCAAGTGTCACAAAGGGGTACCTCTATGCCGCATGTTGATGTCTACGGGTGCTTCTATTCTTGTAGACAGTGTTGGGCCTCCAAGAGTAGAGGTTTGTAGAACAGCAGCAAGTTTCCCTTAAGTGGATCAGCCAAGGTTTATCGAACTCAGGGAGGAAGAGGTCAAAGATATCCCTCTCAAGCAACCCTGCAATCACGATACAAGAAGTCTCTTGTGTCCCCAACACACCTAATACATTTGTCAGATGTATAGGTGCACTAGTTTGGCGAAGAGATAGTGAAATACAAGTGGTATGACTGAATATGAGCAGTACTAACGGTGCCAGGAAAGTGCTTGCTGGCGTGCAGATGATGGTAGTAATATTGCAGGAAGTAAAGATGCAGTAAAACAGTAAACAAGCGATGATTGCAGTATTTGGAAACAAGGCCTAGGGATCAAACTTTCACTAGTGGACACTCTCAACATTGATCACATAAATAAATAAGTTCTCTTCCTTTGTGCTACATATACTCTTGTTTGATAATGAACACCATTCGTTGTGTAGGGCTACAAGAGCACCTCAATGCCGGAGTTAACAAGCTCCACAACATTCGACATTCATGTTTAAGTAACCTTTAGAGCATAATAGATCTTTGCAATTTAAACCGAGTACTAACATAGCATGCACACTGTCACCATCACACTATGAAGGGGGAATAAATCACATCAATACTATCATAGTAATAATTAACTCCATAACCTACAAGAGATTATGATCATAGCCTACGCCAAGTACTACACGATGCACACACTGTCACCATTACACCGTGAAGGAGGAATAGACTACTTTAATAACATCACAAGAGTAGCACATAGATGAATAGTGATACAAAACTCATATGAATCTCAATCATGTAAGGCAGCTCATGAGATCATTGTATTGATGTACATAGGAGAGAGATTAACCACATAGCTACCGGTACAGCCCTTAGCCTCGATGGAGAACTACTCCCTCCTCATGGGAGACAACAGCGGTGATGAAGATGGCGGTGGTGTCGATGGAGGAGCCTTCCGGGGCACTTCCCCGTCCCGGCGGCGTGCCGGAACAGAGACTCTTGTCCCCCAGATCTTGGCTTCGCGATGGCGGCGGCTCTGGAAGGTTTCTCATACCGTGGCTTTTCCGTATCGAAGTTTTAGGTCAGGGACCCTTAAATAGGCGAAGAGGCGGAGTAGGAGGGCTAACGAGGCGACGACACAGTAGGGGGCCGCGGCCCAGGCCCTGGCCGCGCCGCCCTATCATCTGGGCCCACCAGGGCTCCCCTCTGGTGGCTCTCGGGTGTTCTGGAAGCTTCGTGGAAAAATAGGATGCCGGGCATTGATTTCGTCCGATTCCGAGAATATTTCCTTACTAGGATTTCTGGAACCAAAAACAACAGAAAACATCAACTGGCCCTTCGGCATCTCGTCAATAGGTTAGTTCCGGAAAACGCATAAATATGACATATAATGTGTATAATACATGTGAGTATCATCAATAAAGTAGCATGGAACATAAGAAATTATAGATACGTTTGAGACGTATCAAGCATCCCCAAGCTTAGTTCCTACTCGCCCTCGAGTAGGTAAACGATAACAAGGATAATTTCTGAAGTGACATGCTATCATAATCTTGATCAATACTATTGTAAAGCATATGAGATGAATGCAACGATTCGAAGCAATGATGAAGATAATGAGTAAACAAATGAATCATATAGCAAAGACTTTTCATGAATAATACTTTCAAGACAAGCATCAATAAGACTTGCATAAGAGTTACTCATAAAGCAATAAATTCTTAGTAAAGGCATCGAAGCAACACAAAGGAAGATAGAGTTTCAGCAATTGCTTTCAACTTCAACATATATATCTCATGGATAATTGTCAACACAAAGTAATATAACAAGTGCAATAGGTAAACATGTAAGAATCAATGCACAGTTGACACAAGTGTTTGCTTCTAAGATAGAAAGAATATGTGAACTGACTCAACAATAAAGTAGAAGAATGGCCCTTCGCAGAGGGAAGCATGGATTACTATTTTTGTGCTAGAGCTTTTCATTTTGAAAACAATAAACAATTTTGTCAACGGTAGTAATAAAGCATATGTGTTATGTATAAGATATCTTATAAGTTGCAAGCCTCATGCATAGTATACCAATAGTGCTCGCACCTTGTCCTAATTAGCTTGGATTAACACGGATTATCACTGCATAGCATATGTTTCAACCAAGTGTCACAAAGGGGTACCTCTATGCCGCCTGTACAAAGGTCTAAGGAGAAAGCTCGCATTGGATTTCTTGCTTTTGATTATTCTCAACTTAGACATCCATACCGGGACAACATAGACAACAGATAATGGACTCCTCTTTAATGCATAAGCATTCAACAATAGTTAATTTTCTCATAAGAGTTTGAGGATTAGTTGTCCAAACTGAAACTTCCACCATGAATCATGGCTTTAGTTAGCGGCCCAATGTTCTTCTCTAACAGTATGCATACTCAAACAATATGATCATGAAAATCGCCCTTACTTCAGACAAGACGAACATGCATAGCAACTCACATGATATTCAACAAAGGTAAAAGAGTTGATGGCGTCCCCAGAAACATGGTTACCGCTCAACAAGCAACTTATTAAGAAATAAGACACACAACTACATAATCTTTACCACAATAGTTTTTAAGGCTATTTGTCCCATGAGCTATATATTGCAAAGACAAAGAATAGAATTTTAAAGGTAGCACTCAAGTAATGTACTTAGGAATGGCGGAGAAATACCATGTAGTAGGTAGGTATGGTGGACACAAATGGCATAGTATTTGGCTCAAGGATTTGGATGCACGAGAAGAATTCCTCTCAATACAAGGCTAGGCTAGCAAGGTTGTTTGAAGCAAACTCAAGTATAAAAGGTGCAGCAAAGCTCACATATGAACATATTGTAGCTATTATAAGACTTTACATCGTCTCCTTGTTGTTCAAACACCTTAACCAGAAAATATCTAGACTCTAGAGAAACCAATCATGCAAACCAAATTTTAACAAGCTCTATGTAGTTCTTCATTAATGGGTG
>NC_061513.1:89421833-89490072 GCF_022539505.1 Lolium rigidum
ATCTAAGATAACTACGTTGCTCGCCATCAAAAAGGCTTCAAAGCACGAGCAACGCATGAACAACGTGGGTAAGCTAGGCCGCCTAGATCGCAAGATGCGATCTAGGCAGCATGGTGCTCACGGGGAAACCCTCGAGACGAAGGAGTTGGCGATGCGCCGAGATTTGTTTGTGTTGAACGTTGGTTGTTGTTTTTCCATAAACCCTAGATACATATTTATAGTCCAGGGGACTTTCTAACTCAAGTGTGCACCTAACCGTGCACGGGTAAAACTCTAACTCCTAATCGACTCGTAACCTAATATGTTACAGATACAAGGGCAAACTAGCCCAAACTTTGCATGTAAGGCCAATTCACGTATTTCTTCTATATATATATCTTCAAGTCCATCTTGATCGCGGCCCACCTCTGACTCGGTCAAATTCTCGTGATAACACATGCCCTCCTCGGTTTTGGAAATGACATTTCCAAAATCATTACGCTTTTCTTTCGTCGGGTCATGTCGTGGCGTAGCGTAAACTGCCGCAGAATCCTCATCATGATGCCTTGCCCCTTCCACTTCTCCACGTGGCCGCAAAACTTTCCTGTTGGGCAACATCTCCTCGGAAACTGTTGTGGCATTGAATCTCTCTCATATCCCCTTTATTTAACCGTTCTAAACAGCTTGCGTCTCCTTCGTCCTCCTCGCATTAGCACCAAAAAACCCTCTGTGCCACCATGTCCTCTTCCTCCTCCTCCTCCGAGCTTTCCCTACGGTCCTCCTCCTCCCGCGAGACGCCGCCGGAAATCCGTGCCCCGTAAGAATGGGACGAGGAGAGCCACGCCTCCTCCATTTGGTCCGAGGACGACAAGTCCTTGACCAGCGGGGATGAAGATCTTCGCTCCTCGCCGACGGGAACTCGGAGTCGAAAGCGAGGACGACCGGTTCCCCGGGACGGCCGCCTCACCTCTCGAAGAAGAGGAAGAGGAAGACGACGACGACGACGACTCCCTCGAGGGCTACCCGCCGGCAAAACGCATCCGCATGTGGTGGGACGACGACGGCGAGCGACGATGAAGACGGGGATGAAGCTCCCGTAGAGGGCTACGGGAGTAGCGACGAGGAGCCCATCTGGCAGCGAGCGCCGATAAGAGTTCCGAGGATGCCGACGAGGGCGTGATGGCCCATAGATTAGGATCCACTAGTGTAGGCCTAGCAGTAGTAGATTGGTCAATAGACCCTTCTTTTGTTCTTCCTTCTTTGAGCAATCGGCTCTTTCTCTGTAAGAAACTCCTGTTTATGAATGAAGAAGTTTCCCCAATTTGACTTTGCTGATTTCTTTTTAAACCGATTCTCAATGAGCCGATGGCCACGCATCGGTCTCTCATAATCCGCTCTCCCTTTCTTTCGACCACAGATGGTGACCTGCAATCTTGGTTAAAACTCAAAAGCCGACGCCGCCGCATCAAATCTTCATGAACTATCCTTCACCCTTTCAAACAATGAATTTGAGTTCCGCTGTGTCATCACCCTTGACGCAAATCGCGGCACAGTAACTAGCCGATGGCTACCCAATCGGCTTTCAAAAACAGAGCATCTATCAGAGCCAGCCTTCCCCCGAGTCTCGCGCCAAGGCGAAACAGAGACGAGGGCATGCCATTCGTACAAAGGGGCCTAGGCCAGATGAATGTCTGAGAGAACATTCATGTAGAGCCAGCCGATTCCCAGCAAACTCGGCTCTTCAGAGCAGAGAACCTTTAGGGTGAGCTGCCCCCCGAGCTTCTTCAGACCGCCTTAGCCCGATCTGCACATCAATGCTGTTCTTGGCATTGTTCTTGAAGAGAGAACCTGAGCCATTGAACCATTGAACCACTCCATTGAGGAGTTCTCCCATCACAGCCTCTCTTCGTGGTCCACTTCCTGCTCCATTGATCCTCTCGACAGCTTACGAGCTACACTCTCTTGAGTCGATGGCCATGCATCGGCTTTTATATCCTTAAGTCGATGTCTGCTGCATCGGCTGTGCTCAAATTTTTTCGAATTTTTGAATTTTTACGGCCGATTTATGCATCGGCCCCCATACTTTAATACTCATCACCAAAGGATGAGACACTTCTACTGCATATCCTTGTGTTTTATCCACCTGGGTGCCCCCCGAGCCGATTCTGTCAAGAGAATTGATGGTATCGGCTCTGTTGGATTACATGTTGAACCCAGGCAGAATGGATGGTGAGGATAATTTTGGCCGATTGCTGGAATCGGCCTCCATGTTGCTTGCTCGGTGAAGGTTTTGTAATGTCCCTTCATAAATTTTTTGGGGCCGATCACAAGGATCAGCCTCGCCACGTTTGCTCATTGACGTGCTCTTGCTACTCGTTCAGGCCGGTAGATAAAACCAGCCCAATCTCTCGACTTTATCATGTTGGTGCGCTTGCCGTCGTCCACCTTGAGTGCATCGTGTAATCGTGGAGCACTAAGCTTCGTCGGAAGAACGAGCACCATGTTTGTGCCACTCGATGTTTCATCATCAGCCTTTCCTTTGCTTGGGGCGCCACTCCATTTTCCGTGGACGACCCTCTTCATCCAGGGTTCGCTGAACCTTCGCAGCCGCATCAGGCCTTGCCTTCCTCAATGTATGCAAGTATAACCTCTCGGCTTCCTCCAGTGCCGCGCAATCGCTGAACCCCGCGTTTCCGGGAACGGCCGAGTCCATCGTGGCACCACCTTGGCCGGTGGTACCGTCTTCTTCTTCTCCTCGTCTTCCGAATCTTCGAGATCTTTCAACCGAGGGGACTCAGCGCGTTTACTTTGTGGCGGGAGAGGCCCTAGGCGTTTGAACACGGACACGTTGGCTGTCTCCTTCTTCTTCTGGTTGCATTCTGGGTAGTTGCCGATTGTGGGCAATCGGCTCATTCCTGAATCCCAGCAGTGTCTGAAGAAGGGACAGCCCCGTTGCCTATCCTCGTCGACTCGCTCCCCCAACTTTTCCTTGGCACGGCGCACGTGCTCCTCCTCATCACGATCATGCCGACGACGTCTCCCGTCGTCCCTAGCCGACGATCTTCTTCATCATCGTCGTTGAATCGCCGGCGTTGGTCATACCGACTCACATACTTGTTGAGGAGGTGATCGCAGAGAGGTCGTTGATACCTTATGTTTTTCACCTCTCCTCTCGTGACGTAGCGCTTGCCGTCTTGGCGGAGCCGATCGCGTGGAGCGGCTTCCTCTCGTATCTTTGCTATGAGAGCAACTGCCCTCATCTCCGTCCTTACCAGAGTGGTGTCCCGGTCCTACCATGTTGATATTGTACGAGAAATCCGGCTGGCACCCTCCATGGTAAGTATACTCCACCATGTTTACGGCGGGGAAGGGGTGTGTGTCGACCTTCATGGCGTATTGGTTGAAAATCAACCGTCCGTTTTCTATCGCCATTTGGATCCGTCGCCGCCACACCCTGCAGTCGTTGGTGGTGTGGGTGAACGTGTTATGCCACTTGCAGTATGGCTTTCCGTTCAGCTCTTGCACCGTGGGGATCTTGTGGCCTTCGGGTACTTTTATATGCTTCTCCGTGAGTAAGAGATCAAAAATCTGCTCAGTCTTGGTCACGTCGAAGTCGAACCCTTTTGGAGGGCCCCGTGGCTTCACCCATTTGCAGGACACGGGGCTCGTCGCTCGAGTCCATTCAGCCACCGCTACCTCCCGATCTCCCGCAAGCACCTTCATCCTCGTCCGCCTCAACCAGGGTCACCGCACGCTTGAATTTGTCCCGGTAAACATCCGGGTGGCGCCGCTCATATGCCGACAGCCTTCGCACCATGTGCGCCAATGAAGGGTAGTCTCGCTTGGGAGGCCACGTCCTTAATCGATGATGAGAGACCCACCACCGCCAACTCGACCGCTTCTTTTCACTTACATGAGCCGAAAAGCATCGGTTCCTAATGGTCCCGAAGCGCTGGACGTATTCCGACACTCGTCTCCCCGCGCTTCGTCGTACTTGTGCTAGATCGGCAATACCAACATCGGAAGCCTCTCGAGTGATACCGCTCATGGAACTGCTCTTCCAACCGCTTCCAAGTCCGGATGGAGTTCGGTGGCAGCGATGTGTACCACCCGAAAGCCGATCCCGTGAGGGATCGTGCGAAGAACCTCACACGCAACTCGTCCGATGCTGAGATCGTGCTCACTGTGTGCCAAATATCGGCTCACATGATCGATGGAGCTGGAACCATCCGATCCACTAAACTTCGTGAAGTCCGGGAGCCGATATTTGGGTGGTAGCGGGATCAGTTCGTAGTCGTTGGGGTACGGCTTGGTGTAGCCGAACGTCTTCCTTTTCGGCATCATGCCGAACCGATCTTTCAGGATTGCACAAATCTGATCCGCGGTGATGGTCGAAGGTGTCGAACCCCGAAGATTCGCCGGGGTGGCATACTTAACCAGCCATGCTTGCTTTTCCGGTTCTAAGCCAACCGCAGGAGCTGGGCTCGGAGGTTTGTCGGAGTGGCGTACTTAGCTAGCCACGTTTGCTTCTCGTGATCGGCTCCCGACGTTCCTCCCGCCGTCCCGCAGGCCCCTGCCGTTGCAGCCCGGTTCGAGAGTGCCCGTGTGTTGCGATGCCGGTACGTATGCGCACGCGTATCCGTGCGGGATCTCCTTGGGTGCCTCGGGTAGGAATTGGTAGTCACTAGGATCACCACCAATCTTGTAGACGACGTATGCCGATGAGTTCGGCAGCTCCGGTGCTGCCCATGCGAACGGATGGGGCTGGAGTGGCATCTCTCCTTTGAAAGTCCCCAGAGCTGGTCCCGACGGAGAATACCGGTGGCTCATGCTTTCCTGGACCACGCGCGAGCGACACGCTCCAAAGTGTTCACCGGGCTCTCGCAGTGGCGGTGCAGCGAATGAGCCACCATGTAGTCGATTTCCTCGCCGCAGCGACATGGTGCGTTCTTCCGACGGGCGGACAGGTCCACTCCATCGAGTGCGCCTTCGTGTGTGAACCCCTTCCACCCGACACCATGGGAGCGGGTTCGGTGGAATGAGCCGATGAGTTCGGCTTCGAGGGTTGCCTTGATCTCGTCATGTTTCTTCTTGAGCTCATCGAGCGCATCCTCGTACTTGACCGGAGTACCTTCCGCCATCTCGGATGCAGATGGCGATGTGGTGGATGTCGAAGGTTGTCCCACCGGGCGTGCCAGAATGTGTTGACGTCAGAAATCCCCTGGCGGGCAGAGACGGGCAACACAGTAGAGCCGGGAACAACTAGGGCTGCGGGCCGGCCCCGGCCCCTCGGAGCGACGGCCCGCAAAGCCTCCCCGGTCACACGTCCGATGCTATCGCAAGGGCGTGCCACCTGACCTATACCCGGTCGGGAAGGTGTGGATGATGCCTCGCTTAGTTTCCTCGCATGGCATACACGTAAACATTAAATACGAGCCTCGATCGGCTCTCGAGGTTATCCCGTGAATCGGCTCAAAGAGCCGATCCACCCATGATTCGTACAAGGTGTCCGAATATATGGTGGTCCCGCTTGATCAAGATAAAGCTAATGAGATCTACGACGATTTAGGGTTTTCACCGCATAATCGGATCATCCTACTCACGATTGGGCCTCGCGCTCGCGCACGGTGACCGTAAGCCGATCCTAGACAGGGCCTAAAAACCAACACGAGGTTGATCCCCGGAACATCCTTTCTAGGGCTAGCAAACGTCACCCTACACGCCGCCGGATCCTCCAACCCTTTGTAGGGCCTAACTATTGCGGATGTTAAACTAATCCTTGATGAACAAGGAGCAACCGTAACGGATCAGATCTACTAAACTATGATCAAGCGGGTGCCGCCCCTACACCCGAGATAGGTGTAAGGGCGGCTAGATGTGCAAGGGTTGCATAACGAAAGCATGTAATTCGAAGAACAATGCTAACCCTAACACATCTAAGATAACTACGTTGCTCGCCATCAAAAAGGCTTCAAGCACGAGCAACGCATGAACAACGTGGGCAAGCTTGTGCTGCCTAGATCGCAAGATGCGATCTAGGCAGCATGGTGCTTACCGGAGAAACCCTCGAGACAAAGGAGTTGGCGATGCGCCGAGATTTGTTTGTGTTGAACGTTGGTTGTTGTTTTTCCATAAACCCTAGATACATATTTATAGTCCAGGGGACTTTCTAACTCAAGCGTGCACCTAACCGTGCACGGGTAAAACTCTAACTCCTAATCGACTCGTAACCTAATATGTTACAGATACAAGGGCAAACTAGCCCAAACTTTGCATGTAAGGCCGATTCACGTATTTCTTCTATATATATATATATCTTCAAGTCCATCTTGATCGCGGCCCACCTCTGACTCGGTCAAATTCTGGTGATAACACCATCACACTATGAAGGGGGAATAAATCACATCAATACTATCATAGTAATAATTAACTCCATAACCTACAAGAGATTATGATCATAGCCTACGCCAAGTACTACACGATGCACACACTGTCACCATTACACCGTGAAGGAGGAATAGACTACTTTAATAACATCACAAGAGTAGCACATAGATGAATAGTGATACAAAACTCATATGAATCTCAATCATGTAAGGCAGCTCATGAGATCATTGTATTGAGGTACATAGGAGAGAGATTAACCACATAGCTACCGGTACAGCCCTTAGCCTCGATGGAGAACTACTCCCTCCTCATGGGAGACAGCAGCGGTGATGAAGATGGCGGTGGTGTCGATGGAGGAGCCTTCCGGGGGCACTTCCCCGTCCCGGCGACGTGCCGGAACAGAGACTCCTGTCCGGCCCCCAGATCTTGGCTTCGCGATGGCGGCGGCTCTGGAAGGTTTCTCGTACCGTGGCTTTTCCGTATCGAAGTTTTAGGTCAGGGACCCTTAAATAGGTGAAGAGGCGGAGTCGGAGGGCTAACGAGGCGACGACACAGTAGGGGGGCGCGGCCCAGGCCCTGGCCGCGCCGCCCTATCATCTGGGCCCACCAGGGCTCCCCTCTGGTGGCTCTCGGGTGTTCTGGAAGCTTCGTGGAAAAATAGGATGCTGGGCATTGATTTCGTCCGATTCCAAGAATATTTCCTTACGATTTCTAGAACCAAAAACAGCAGAAAACAGCAACTGGCCCTTCGGCATCTCGTCAATAGGTTAGTTCCGGAAAACGCATAAATATGACATATAATGTGTATAAAACATGTGAGTATCATCAATAAAGTAGCATGGAACATAAGAAATTATAGATACGTTTGAGACGTAGCACCTGTACAGAGGTCTAAGGAGAAAGTTCGCATTGGATTTCTCGCTTTTGATTATTCTCAACTTAGACATCCATACCGGGACAACATAGACAACAGATAATGGACTCCTCTTTAATGCATAAGCATTCAACAACAGTATAATATTCTCATAAGAGATTGAGGATTAATTGTCCAAACTGAAACTTTCACCATGATTCATGGCTTTAGTTAGCGGCCCAATGTTCTTCTCTAACAATATGCATACTCAAACCATTTGATCATGAAAATCGCCCTTACTTCAGACAAGACGAACATGCATAGCAACTCACATGATATTCAACAGGGTGTAAAGTTGATGGCGTCCCCAGAAACATGGTTACCGCTCAACAAGCAACTTATAAGAAATAAGATACATAGCTACATATTCTTCACCACAATAGTTTTTAAGGCTTTTTTCCCATGAGCTATATATTGCAAAGACAAAGAATAGAATTTTAAAGGTAGCACTCAAGTAATTTACTTTGGAATGGCAGAGAAATACCATGTAGTAGGTAGGTATGGTGGACACAAATGGCATAGTTTTTGGCTCAAGGATTTGGATGCACGAGAAGTAATCCCTCTCAATACAAGGCTTAGGCTAGCAAGGTTGTTTGAAGAAAACTCAAGTATAAAATGGTACAACAAAACTTACATAAGAACATATTGCAAGTATTATAAGAATCTACGTTGTCTCCTTGTTGTTCAAACACCTTAACCAGAAAATATCTAGACTCTAGAGAGACCAATCATGCAAACTAAATTTTAACAAGCTCTATGTAGTTATTCATTAATAGGTGCAAAGCACATGATGCAAGAGCTTAAACATGATCTATATGAGCACAACAATTGCCAAGTATCAAATTGTTCAACACATTATACCAATTACCACATGAAGCATTTTCTGTTTCCAACCATATAACAATGAACGAAGCAGTTTCAACCTTCGCCATGAACATTAACAGTAAAGCTAAGAACACATGTGTTCATACGAAACAGCGGAGCGTGTCTCTCTCCCAAACAAGGAATGCTAGGATCTGATTTTATTCAAACAAAAACAAAAACAAAAACAAATAGACGCTCCAAGTAAAGCACATAAGATGTGACGGAATAAAAATATAGTTTCACTAGAGGTGACCTGATAAGTTGTCGATGAAGAAGGGATGCCTTGGGCATCCTCAAGCTTAGATGCTTGAGTCTTCTTAAAATATGCAGGGATGAACCACGGGGCATCCCCAAGCTTAGACTTTTCACTCTTCTTGATCATATTGTGTCATCCTCCTCTCTTGACCCTTGAAAACTTCCTCCACACCAAACTCAAAACAAACTCATTAGAGGGTTAGTGCATAATTCACATATTCAGAGGTGACATAATCATTCTTAACACTTGTGGACATTGCAAAAATCTACTGAAAGTAAATGGAAGAAAGAAATCCATCAAACATAGCAAAACAGGCAATGCGAAATAAAAGGCAGAATCTGTCAAAACAGAACAGTCCATAAAGACAAATTTTTTCTGGGGCACTTAACTTGCTCAGATGAAAATGCTCAAATTGAATGAAAGTTGCGTACATATCTGAGGATCACGCTGATACGTCTCCGACGTATCGATAATTTCTTATGTTCCATGCCACATTATTGATGATATCTACATGTTTTATGCACACTTTATGTCATATTCGTGCATTTTCTGGAACTAACCTATTAACAAGATGCCGAAGAGCCGCTGTCTTGTTTTCTGCTGTTTTTGGTTTCAGAAATCCTAGTAACGAAATATTCTCGGAATTGGACGAAATCAACGCCCAGGGTCCTATTTTACCACGAAGCTTCCGGAACACCGAAGAGGAGTCGAAGTGGGGCCACGAGGCGCCGCCACCATAGGGCGGCGCGGCCCGTGCCCCGGCCGCGCCGACCTGTGGTGTGCGGCCCTCGTGTGGCCCCCCACGTTGCCCTTCCGCCTACTTAAAGCCTCCGTCGCGAAAACCCCAGTACCGAGAGCCACGATACGGAAAACCTTCGAGAGACGCCGCCGCCGCCAATCCAATCTCGGGGGATTCTGGAGATCTCCTCCGGCACCCTGCCGGAGAGGGGATTCATCTCCCGGAGGACTCTTCACCGCCATGGTCGCTGATACGTCTCCGACGTATCGATAATTTCTTATGTTCTATGCCATATTATTGATGATACCTACATGTTTTATGCACACTTTATGTCATATTCGTGCATTTTCTGGAACTAACCTATTAACAAGATGCCGAAGTGCCGCTTCTCGTTTTCTCGCTGTTTTTGGTTTCAGAAATCCTAGTAACGAAATATTCTCGGAATTGGACGAAACGAAGACCCAGGGCCCTATTTTTCCACGGAGCTTCCAGAAGACCGAAGAACACACGAAGTGGGGCCACGAGGTGGCCAGGCTATAGGGTGGCGCGGCCCAAGCCCTGGCCGCGCCGACCTATAGTGTGGGCCCCTCGTGACGCCCCTTGACCTGCCCTTCCGCCTACTTAAAGCCTCCGTCGCGAAACCCCTGAAGCGAAAAACCACGATACGGAAAACCTTACCGAGACGCCGTCGCCGCCGATCCCATCTCGGGGGATTCTCGGAGATCTCCTCCGGCACCCTGCCGGAGAGGGGATTCATCTCCCGGAGGACTCTACACCGCCATGGTCGCCTCCGGAGTGATGAGTGAGTAGTTCACCCCTGGACTATGGGTCCATAGCAGTAGCTAGATGGTTGTCTTCTCCTCATTGTGCTTCATTGTTGGATCTTGTGAGCTGCCTAACATGATCAAGATCATCTATCCGTAATTCTATATGTTGTGTTTGTCGGGATCCGATGGATAGAGAATACCATGTCATGTTAATTATCAAGTTATTATACATGTGTTGTTTATGATCTTGCATGCTCTCCGTTTCTAGTAGAGGCTCGGCCAAGTTTTTTTACTTTTAACTCCAAGAGGGAGTACTTATGCTCGATAGTGGGTTCATGCCCGCATTGACACCGGGACGATGACGAGAAAGTTCTAAGGTTGTGTTGTGCTTGTTGCCACTAGGGATAAAACATTGGCGCTATGTCCGAGGATGTAGTTGTTGATTACATTACGCACCATACTTAATGCAATTGTCTCGTTGTTTAGCAACTTAATACCGGAGGGGGTTCGGATGATAACCTCGAAGGTGGACTTTTTAGGCATAGATGCAGTTGGATGGCGGTCTATGTACTTTGTCGTAATGCCCAATTAAATCTCACTATACTTATCATGTCATGTATGTGCATTGTTATGCCCTCTCTATTTGTCAATTGCCCGACCGTAATTTGTTCACCCAACATGCTTTTATCTTATGGGAGAGACACCTCTAGTGAACTGTGGACCCCGGTCCATTCTTTAATACTCGAAATACAAATCTGCTCGCAATACTTGTTTTTACTATTTTCTCTGCAAACAATCATCTTCCACACAATACGGTTAATCCTTTGTTACAGCAAGCCGGTGAGATTGACAACCTCACCGTTTCGTTGGGGCAAAGTACTTTGGTTGTGTTGTGCAGGTTCCACGTTGGCGCCGGAATCTCCGGTGTTGCGCCGCACTACATCCCGCCGCCATCAACCTTCAACGTGCTTCTTGGCTCCTCCCGGTTCGATAAACCTTGGTTTCTTTCTCGAGGGAAAACTTGCTGCTCGTGCGCATCATACCTTCCTCTTGGGGTTGCCCAACGAACGTGTGAAATACACGCCATCAAGCTCTTTTTCTGGCGCCATTGCCGGGGACCTGAAGAAAAGTTACTCCACAAAGATTTATAACTCCCACGTCAACTGCACGCCAGCAAATCTTTTTCTGGCGCCGTTGCCGGGGAGATCAAGACACGCTGCAAGGGGAGTCTCCACTTCCCAATCTATTTACTTTGTTTTTTTCTTGCTTTATTTTATTTACTACTTTGTTTGCTGCATTATATCAAAACACAAAAAAATTAGTTGCTAGCTTTACTTTATTTACTGTCTTGCACTCTATATCAAAAACACAAAAAAATTAGTTACTTGTTTTACTTTACTTAATATCATGCATGTTTTTATTTCACTAGTTAAGCATAATGGAAAACAAAAAAAATATGAGAGATCTTTATGAACTTTATCTTGAATTAGGACATGATGTGTTTGAAGAGAGAATTAAAAAACCCATGGAACTTTATATGCATGATAATGGGAATGTTATTACTATGGATGCTTTGAACACCATTGTTGCTAATGCTATGGAAAATTCTAAGCTTGGGGAAGCCGGCTCGATGAGCAGGATCTTTTTAGTACCCCAAGCATTGAGGAGAAAATTTTCTTTTATGATTACAATATGCCTCCTATATATGATGATAGCCACTTTGTTGAATTTGCTCCCACTACAACTAATAAAATTGATTATGCTTACGTGGAGAGTAATAATTTTATGCATGAGGCTCATGATAAGGATGCTTTATGTGATAGTTACATTGTTGAGTTTGCTCATGATGCTACTGAAAATTATTATGAGAGAGGAAAATATGGTTGTAGAAATTTTCATGTTACTAAAACACCTCTCTATGTGCTGAAATTTTTGAAGCTACACTTGTTTTATCTTCCTATGCTTGTTACTTTGCTCTTCATGAACTTGTTTATTTACAAGATTCCTATGCATAGGAAGCATTTTAGACTTAAATTTGTTTTGAATTTGCCTTTTGATGCTCTCTTTTGCTTCAAATACTATTTCTTGCGAGTACGTCATTAAAACTGCTGAGCCCATCTTAATGGCTATAAAGAAAGAACTTCTTGGGAGATAACCCATGTGTTATTTTGCTACAGTACTTGGTTTTTATTTTGAGTCTTGGAAGTTGTTTACTACTGTAGCAAACTCTCCTTATCTTAGTTTTGAGTTTTGTTGTGCCAAGTAAAGTCTTTGATAGAAAAGTAAGTACTAGATTTGGATTACTGCGCAGTTTCAGAATTCTTTGCTGTCACGAATCTGGGTCTATCTCCCTGTAGGTAGCTCAGAAAATTACGCCAATTTACGAGCATGATCCTCAGATATGTACGCAACTTTCATTCAATTTGAGCATTTTCGTTTGAGCAAGTCTGGTGGCCTAATAAAATCCATCTTTACGGATTGTTCTGTTTTGACAGATTCTGCCTTTTATTTCGCATTGCCTCTTTTGCTATGTTGGATGAATTTCTTTGATCCACTAATGTCCAGTAGCTTTATGCAATGTCCAGAAGTGTTAAGAATGATTGTGTCACCTCTGAACATGTGAATTTTTATTATGCACTAACCCTCTAATGAGTTGTTTCGAGTTTGGTGTGGAGGAAGTTTTCAAGGATCAAGAGAGGAGTATGATGCAATATGATTAAGGAGAGTGAAAGCTCTAAGCTTGGGGATGCCCCGGTGGTTCACCCCTGCATATTATAAGAAGACTCAAGCGTCTAAACTTGGGGATGCCCAAGGCATCCCCTTCTTCATCGACAACATTATCGGGTTCCTCCCCCGAAACTATATTTTTATTCGGCCACATCTTATGTACTTTGCTTGGAGCGTCGGTTTGTTTTTGTTTTTTGTTTTGTTTGAATAAAATGGATCCTAGCATTCACTTTATGGGAGAGAGACACGCTCCGCTGTTGCATATGGACAAATATGTCCTTAGGCTCTACTCATAGTATTCATGGCGAAGTTCTTCTTCGTTAAATTGTTATATGGTTGGAATTGGAAAATGATACATGTAGTAAATTGCTAAAATGTCTTGGATAATGTGATACTTGGCAATTGTTGTGCTCATGTTTAAGCTCTTGCATCATATACTTTGCACCCATTAATGAAGAAATACTTAGAGCTTGCTAATTTGGTTTGCATATTTGGTTTCTCTAGAGTCTAGATAATATCTAGTATTGAGTTTTGAACAACAAGGAAGACGGTATGGAGTCTTATAATGTTTACCATATGTCTTTTATGTGAGTTTTGTCTGTACCGTTCATCCTTGTGTTTGTTTCAAATGACCTTGCTAGCCTAAACCTTGTATCGAGAGGGAATACTTCTCATGCATCCAAAATCCTTGAGCCAACCACTATGCCATTTGTGTCCACCATACCTACCTACTACATGGTATTTACCCGCCATTCCAAAGTAAATTGCTTGAGTGCTACCTTTAAAATTCCATCATTCACCTTTGCAATATATAGCTCATGGGACAAATAGCTTAAAAACTATTGTAGTATTGAATATGTACTTATGCACTTTATCTCTTATTAAGTTGCTTGTTGAGCGATAACCATGTTTCCGGGGACGCCATCAACTATTCTTTGTTGAATATCATGTGAGTTGCTATGCATGTCCGTCTTGTCCGAAGCAAGAGAGATCTACCACCTTCATGGTTGGAGCATGCATGTTGTTAGAGAAGAACTTTGGGCCGCTAACTAAAGCCATGATTCATGGTGGAAGTTTTAGTTTGGACATATATCCTCAATCTCATATGAGAATAATAATTGTTGCCACATGCTTATGCATTAAAGAGGAGTCCATTATCTCGTTGTCCATGTTGTCCCGGTATGGATGTCTAAGTTGAGAATAATCAAAAGCGAGAAATCCAAAATGCGAGCTTTCTCCTTAGACCTTTGTACAGGCGGCATGGAGGTACCCCATTGTGACACTTGGTCAAAACATTTGCATTGCAAAGATCCGGTAGTCCAAGTTAATTAGGACAAGGTGCGGGCACTATTAGTATACTATGCATGAGACTTGCAACTTGTAAGATATAATGTACATAACTCATATGCTTTATTACTACCGTTGACAAAATTGTTTCATGTTTTCAAAATAAAAGCTCTAGCACAAATATAGCAATCGATGCTTTCCTCTTTGAAGGACCATTCTCTTTACTTTTATGTTGAGTCAGTTCACCTATTTCTCTCCACCTCAAGAAGCAAACACTTGTGTGAACCGTGCATTGATTCCTACATACTTGCATATTGTACTTGTTATATTACTCTATGTTGACTATTATCCATGAGATATACATGTTACAAGTTGAAAGCAACCGCTGAAACTTAATCTTCCTTTGTGTTGCTTCAATACCTTTACTTTGATTTATTGCTTTATGAGTTAACTCTTATGCAAGACTTATTAATACTTGTCTTGAAGTACTATTCATGAAAAGTCTTTGCTTTATGATTCACTCGTTTACTCATGTCATCACCATTGTTATGATCGCCGCATTCACTACATATGTTTACAAATAGTATGATCAAGGTTATGATGGCATATCACTTCAGAAATTATCTTTGTTATCGTTTTACTCGCTCGGGACGAGCAGAACTAAGCTTGGGGATGCTTGATACGTCTCCGACGTATCGATAATTTCTTATGTTCTATGCCATATTATTGATGATACCTACATGTTTTATGCACACTTTATGTCATATTCGTGCATTTTCCGGAACTAACCTATTAACAAGATGCCGAAGTGCCGCTCTCGTTTTCTCGTCGTTTTTGGTTTCGTAAATCCTAGTAACGAAATATTCTCGGAATTGGACGAAACGAAGACCCGGGGCCCTATTTTTCCACGGAGCTTCCGAAGACCGAAGAACAAACGAAGTGGGGCCACGAGGTGGCCAGGCTATAGGGCGGCGCGGCCCAAGCCCCGGCCGCGCCGACCTATAGTGTGGGCCCCTCGTGACGCCCCTTGACCTGCCCTTCCGCCTACTTAAAGCCTCCGTCGCGAAACCCCCGAGGCGAAAAACCACGATACGGAAAACCTTACCGAGACGCCGTCGCCGCCGATCCCATCTCGGGGGATTCTCGGAGATCTCCTCCGGCACCCCGCCGGAGAGGGGATTCATCTCCCGGAGGACTCTACACCGCCATGGTCGCCTCCGGAGTGATGAGTGAGTAGTTCACCCCTGGACTATGGGTCCATAGCAGTAGCTAGATGGTTGTCTTCTCCTCATTGTGCTTCATTGTTGGATCTTGTGAGCTGCCTAACATGATCAAGATCATCTATCTCGTAATTCTATATGTTGTGTTTGTCGGGATCCGATGGATAGAGAATACCATGTCATGTTAATTATCAAGTTATTATACATGTGTTGTTTATGATCTTGCATGCTCTCCGTTTCTAGTAGAGGCTCTGGCCAAGTTTTTACTTTTAACTCCAAGAGGGAGTACTTATGCTCGATAGTGGGTTCATGCCCGCATTGACACTCGGGACAAGTGACGGAAAGTTCTAAGGTTGTGTTGTGCTCGTTGCCACTAGGGATAAAACATTGGCGCTATGTCCGAGGATGTAGTTGTTGATTACATTACGCACCATACTTAATGCAATTGTCTCGTTGTTTAGCAACTTAATACTGGAGGGGGTTCGGATGATAACCTCGAAGGTGGACTTTTTAGGCATAGATGCAGTTGGATGGCGGTCTATGTACTTTGTCGTAATGCCCAATTAAATCTCACTATACTTATCATGTCATGTATGTGCATTGTTATGCCCTCTCTATTTGTCAATTGCCCGATCGTAATTTGTTCACCCAACATGCTTTTATCTTATGGGAGAGACACCTCTAGTGAACTGTGGACCCCGGTCCATTCTTTAATACTCGAAATACAAATCTGCTGCAATACTTGTTTTTACTATTTTCTCTCGCAAACAATCATCTTCCACACAATACGGTTAATCCTTTGTTACAGCAAGCCGGTGAGATTGACAACCTCACTGTTTCGTTGGGGCAAAGTACTTTGGTTGTGTTGTGCAGGTTCCACGTTGGCGCCGGAATCTCCGGTGTTGCGCCGCACTACATCCCGCCGCCATCAACCTTCAACGTGCTTCTTGGCTCCTCCTGGTTCGATAAACCTTGGTTTCTTTCTGAGTGAAAACTTGCTGCTGTGCGCATCATACCTTCCTCTTGGGGTTGCCCAACGAACGTGTGAAATACACGCCATCAGTCGCCTCCGGAGTGATGAGTGAGTAGTTCACCCCTGGACTATGGGTCCATAGCAGTAGCTAGATGGTTGTCTTCTCCTCATTGTGCTTCATTGTTGGATCTTGTGAGCTGCCTAACATGATCAAGATCATCTATCTGTAATGCTATATGTTGTGTTTGTCGGGATCCGATGGATATAGAATACTATGTTATGTTAATTTTCAAGTTATTACCTATGTGTTGTTTATGATCTTGCATGCTCTCCGTTATTAGTAGAGGCTATGGCCAAGTTTTTGCTCTTAACTCCAAGAGGGAGTATTTATGCTCGATAGTGGGTTCATGCCTCCATTGATACCTGGGACAATGGATGGAAAGTTCTAAGGTTGTGTTGTGTTGTTGCCACTAGGGATAAAACATTGATGCTATGTCTAAGGATGTAGTTGTTGATTACATTACGCACCATACTTAATGCAATTGTCTCGTTGTTTTACAACTTAATACTGGAAGGGGTTCGGATGATAACTCTGAAGGTGGACTTTTTAGGCATAGATGCAGTTGGATGGCGGTCTATGTACTTTGTCGTAATGCCCAATTAAATCTCACTATACTTATCATGACGTGTATGTGCATTGTTATGCCCTCTCTATTTGTCAATTGCCCGACTATAATTTGTTCACCCAACATGCTTTTATCTTATGGGAGAGACACCTCTAGTGAACTGTGGACCCCGGTCCATTCTTTTATACCGAAATACAAATCTGCTGCAATACTTGTTCTTTACTTGTTTTCTTGCAAACAATCATCTTCCACACAATACGGTTAATCCTTTGTTACAGCAAGCCGGTGAGATTGACAACCTCACTCGTTTCGTTGGGGCAAAGTACTTTGGTTGTGTTGTGCGGGTTCCACGTTGGCGTCGGAATCTCCGGTGTTGCGCCGCACTACATCCCGCCGCCATCAACCTTCAACGTGCTTCTTGGCTCCTCCTGGTTCGATAAACCTTGGTTTCTTTCTGAGGGAAAACTTGCTGCTGTGCGCATCATACCTTCCTCTTGGGGTTCCCAACGAACGTGTGAGTTACACGCCATCACACGCACGTAAATTGGAAGATTTTTCTGAGTTACCTACAGAAGGGGCTGCTAAATTCCGTGACAGCAAGAAATCTGTTTCTGCGCAGTAATCCAAATCTAGTATTGACTTTACTATCAAAGACTTTACTTGGCACAACAATGCAATAAAATAAAGATAAGGAGAGGTTGCTACGGTAGTAACAACTTCCAAGACTCAAATATAAAACAAAAGTGCGAAGTAAAATAATGGGTTGTCTCCCATAAGCGCTTTTCTTTAACGCCTTTCAGCTAGGCGCAGAAAGTGTGAATCAAGTATTATCAAGAGATGAAGCATCAACATCATAATTTGTTCTAATAATAGAATCATAATGTAACTTCATCCTCTTTCTAGGGAAGTGTTCCATACCTTTCTTGAGAGGAAATTGATATTTAATATTACCTTCCTTCATATCAATGATAGCACCAACAGTTCGAAGAAAAGGTCTTCCCAATATAATGGGACAAGATGCATTGCATTCAATATCCAAGACAACAAAATCAACAGGGACAAGGTTATTGTTAACCATAATGCGAACATTATCAATCCTCTCCAAAGGTTTCTTTATAGCATTATCAGCAAGATTAGCATCCAAATAACAATTTTTCAATGGTGGCAAGTCAAGCATATCATAGATTTTCTTAGGCATAACAGAAATACTTGCACCAAGATCACATAAAGCATTACAATCAAAATCATTGACCTTCATCTTAATGATGGGCTCCCAACCATCTTCTAACTTCCTAGGAATAGAAGTTTCAAGTTTTAGTTTCTCTTCTCTAGCTTTTATGAGAGCATTTGTAATATGTTTTGTAAAGGCCAAATTTATAGCACTAGCATTGGGACTTTTAGCAAGTTTTTGTAAGAACTTTATAACTTCAGAGATGTGACAATCATCAAAATCTAAACCATTATGATCTACAGCAATGGGATCATTATCCCCAATATTTTGAAAAATTTCAGCAGTTTTATCACAAGCAGTTTCAGCAGTTTTAGCAATTTCAGCAGTTTCAGGCAGTTTTGCACGCTTTGCACTAGGAGTAGAAACATTGCCAACACCAATTATTTTACCATTGATAGTAGGAGGTTTAGCAACATGTGAAACATCATCATTACTAGTGGTGGTAATAGTCCAAACTTTAGCTACATTATTCTCTTTAGCAAGTTTTTCTTTTTCTTCTTTTTCCCACCTAGCATGCAATTCAGCCATCAATCTAATATTTTCATTAATTCGAACCTGTATGGCATTTGCTGTAGTTACAATTTTATTATCATTATCCTCGGGTTTAGTAGCCATTTTATTAATTAAAGAAGATTGTGATGCAAACATGTATGAGATTCGGTCTTCAGCATTTGAAAGCTTAGTTTGCAAACCAGAAATCTCCATATTTAAATTTTCCAGTTGATTTCCTATATTTTTCAACAAGGCAGATTATTCATTCATAGTTTTAGTAAACAATTGATTTTGCTCATATTGTGATTGCATAAAGCTCTTAGTGGCTCTTTCAATTTCTAACATCTTTTCCTCATTAGGCGAAATAGGTCTACCATAAGAATTACCATAACCATTACCATTAGAAGGATATGGCCTATAGTTGTTACCAGAATTATTCCTGTAAGCATTGTTGTTGAAATTATTATTTTTAATGAAGTTCACATCAATATGTTCTTCTTGGGCAACCAATTAAGCTAAAGGAACATTATTAGGATCAACATTAGATCTACCATTCACAAGCATAGATATAATAGCATCAATCTTATCACTCAAGGAGGAGGTTTCTTCAACAGAATTTACCTTCTTACCTTGTGGAGCTCTTTCAGTGTGCCATTCAGAGTAATTGATCATCATATTATCAAGAAGCTTTGTTGCCGCCCCCAAAGTAATGGACATAAAAGTACCTCCAGCAGCTGAATCCAATAGGTTCCGCGAAGAAAAATTCAATCCTGCATAAAAGGTTTGGATGGTCATCCAAGTAGTTAGTCCATGGGTAGGGCAATTCTTCACCAAAGATTTCATTCTCTCCCATGCTTGAGCAACATGTTCTTTATCCAATAAAGAAAATGCAAGTAACTAATTTTTTTGTGTTTTTAATATAGAGAACGCAAACAAGACAGTAAATAAAGTAAAACTAGTAACTAATTTTTTGTGTGTTTTTGATATAAAGAGCAAACAAAGTAGTAAATAAAATAAAGTAAAGCAAGACAAAAACAAAGTAAAGAGATTGGATGTGGGAGACTCCCCTTGCAGCGTGTCTTGATCTCCCCGGCAATGGCGTCAGAAAAAGTTGCTTGATAGCGTGCAAGACACACGTCCGTTGGGAACCCCAAGAGGAAGGTGTGATGCGTACAGTAGCAAGTTTTCCCTCAGTAAGAAACCAAGGTTATCGAACCAGTAGGAGTCAAGGAACACGTGAAGGTTGTTGTTGGCGGAGTGTAGTGCGGCGCAACACCAGGGATTCCGGCGCCAACGTGAAACCTGCACAACACAATCAAAGTACTTTGCCCCAACGTAACAGTGAGATTGTCAATCTCACCGGCTTGCTGTAAACAAAGGATTAAATGTATAGTGTGGAAGATGATGTTTGTTTGCGAAGAACAGCTTAAGAACAAAGTTTGCGATGAGATTGTATTTCAGATGTAAAGAATGGACCGGGGTCCACAGTTCACTAGTGGTGTCTCTCCCATAAGGTAAATAGCATGTTGGGTGAACAAATTACAGTTGGGAAATTGACAAATAGAGAGGGCAAAACAATGCACATACATATCACGATGACTACTATGAGATTTAATCAGGGCATTACGACAAAGTACATAGACCGCTATCCAAGCATGCATCTATGCCTAAAAAGTCCACCTTCAGGTTATCATCCGAACCCCTTCCAGTATTAAGTTGCAAACAACAGTACAATTGCATTAAGTATGGTGCGTAATGTAATCAACACAAATATCCTTAGACAAAGCATCGATGTTTTATCCCTAGTGGCAACATCATATCCACAACCTTAGAACTTTCTCGTCACTCGTCCCGCATTCAATGGAGGCATGAACCCACTATCGAGCATAAATACTCCCTCTTGGAGTCACAAGTATCAACTTGGCCAGAGCCTCTACTAGCAACGGAGAGCATGCAAGAACATAAACAACATATATGATAGATTGATAATCAACTTGACATAGTATTCCATATTCATCGGATCCCAACAAACACAACATGTAGCATTACAAATAGACGATCTTGATCATGATAGGCAGCTCACAAGATCTAACATGATAGCACAATGAGGAGAAGACAACCATCTAGCTACTGCTATGGACCCATAGTCCAGGGGTGAACTACTCACACATCAATCCGGAGGCGATCATGGTGATGAAGAGTCCTCCGGGAGATGATTCCCCTCTCCGGCAGGGTGCCGGAGACGATCTCCTGAATCCCCCGAGATGGGATTGGCGGCGGCGGCATCTCTGGAAGGTTTTCCGTATCGTGGCTCTCGGTACTGGGGTTTTCGCGACAAAGGCGTTAAGTAGGCGGAAGGGTAGGGTTGGAGGGCTGGCGAGGGGCCCACACCATAGGGCGGCGCGGGCCCCCCTCTGGCCGCGCGGCCCTATGGTGGCGGCGCCTCGTCGCCCCACTTCGTATCCCTTTCGGTCTTCTGGAAGCTTCATGGAAAAATAATACCCTGGGCGTTGATTTCGTCCAATTCCGAGAATATTTCCTTTGTAGGATTTCTGAAACCAAAAACAGCAGAAAACAGACAATCGGCTCTTCGGCATCTCGTCAATAGGTTAGTGCCGGAAAATGCATAATAATGACATAAAGTGTGTATAAAACATGTGAGTATCATCATAAAAGTAGTATGGAACATAAGAAATTATAGATACGTTTGGGACGTATCACTGACCATTGGCCACACTGTGAAAGTATCCCGTATTCGAATCCCCTTCCAGCAAGAATTAAGCTTTAGATCTTTGGTACCAGTTGAGTTTCTCCTCCCGAAATAGACCAGCTAACGTAGCATTATATTAACTTTTAAGTTCAATCTCATGCGTTGTCAAATGTCGTACCTTAGCGAGTTCCTCGAGCTCATCAATTTTTGATGATAGTCTGAGTTTCTCTAATTTGAGTTGCCTAGTCATGTGACTAGACCACCCTCCAAGGTATCTACGCGTATAGCGTAGTTTGTTATTTCACCTTTGAATTGGGGTGTTTCCGGCAACTGATTTGTCCCATATAAATTACTAAATTTAATCATATCCACGAAACCCTCCTATTGTAGCCATCCAAGTTCAAATTTGAACGAACGTCTATGTTGTGGAGATGGTTCCCGGTAGTCGATAAATTAAAGACATGATCCGACAAAGCTTCTATACGAAGTAGTGCTCGTACCGAGATGGAGGAGCCCTAAATAAGTAGAGAAGAGACACAACCATAATAATCTCAAAAAAAAGAAACAGTCATCATAACCATTGCTCAAAAAGAAACTAGGTCTAGGCCTAATACATGTTGGCCGGTCGGGCTTGGCTAGTGCAAATGGGCGGCTTAACGAAAAGGGTCGACCTCGGTCCAACAACCAGCCGAGCTTTCGGGCTTCCTGGGCCTAGTTGTTTTAGCACCAGGCTTTTCTTGGCCTGACCCGAAGGATGCCAAGGTATAAATGTAATTTTAAGTGTGTCGAATTCAAATGGAATTCATCATGCAAACTTCCCGCCTAAATTTCGCGTGGAGGGTTTCTGTTTTGTTATAGCGTGCCTAGTGAGCCATATATTTAAGGGTGACTTAAGATTTAAGTATTGGAGGAGCCCTAAATAAGTAGAGAAGAGACAACCATAATAATCTCAAAAAAAGAAAGAGTCATCATAACCACCAGTGCTCAACAACCATAGGATTAGGCACTATACTTCTTCTTATGCCAGGCCTTAATAACCTTTGCCTCTAAATATACGGTGGCAACAATCGCTGCAACCGTTCCCGCCATTGATTTGTACAAACTGGAAAAGAAATCTGCATTGGATCCCCGAACCATCCGGATCAGCTCCTTATTATCAACAGCCACGGATGCAGATTTCGCAGCCTTGACGCCTTCCTTCTGTCGTAGGAGGCTGAACAGCTCGTGTTTCGCGAGATCTACTTGTTTGGCAAGGCCGCCGGTGAGCGGAACCTACAGCGTACACAAAACGAAATTAAACGACAAGGCTCGCAACTAGTAATTACAAACTGAAGCGCAAAAAAACTTTGATGATATGAGAAAAAATGACATCTATTAGTTTGGTTGGACGATACACACATGGACCAATCCATGAACGAGGTAAAATTGAAAGAAAATAACAAAATACGAACTGGATTGGATACGAGCATAGCCCTGAAAAGAGAGTGCATACCGTATTAGTATTATTAGCAAGGCTTGCTGATTCGGATGAGGCAAACCGGCGAACCGAGCTCGCGCCATGGCTAATCCTTGGCAGCAGCCGCTGCCGTCCCTCCTTGATGGCGGCTTCAGCGGCCGTCGTTAAATACGCCCGCGATCCCTGAAGGGCGCGACCGCAGATCCTGCTCGCCGCGAACCGAAGAGCTGCCGCCATCGATAGAGAAGATTATTTTACTTGGCAGATATCTCCCACAAGTTTCTATTCTCTCCGCCGGGTCTCTTCGAGTTGCTTCAATCTTCTTGCTCCGGTCTGGTGCGATACCGTCTCCCGACTCCCGAGTCACAGAATATATACCAACGAATAGGCTAGGGTTCCCCACTATTCCGACTAGGACGTAGCCCAGAGAGGATTGAAACGGGACTGCATATGGAGTCGGATACGACGATGGAAATGTGACGGTTTTGTACTAGCGGGCCGTAGTCGAGTCGGATATTGACGACCCTATAACGTATCTGTGGTATATATATTAGAGGCTCGGGATAGGGTATCACACTAGACCGGACTGCCGGAGCAAGAGGACGACTGAAGGAACTCGAACAGGCGGCGTGAAATCGAACTAGCTTGGGGGACAGCGGAGAAGTCACTAATCTACTGGTGCATCGATGGCGGCAGCTCTTCGGTGTGCAGCGAGGAAGATCTGCGGTCGCTGGGCTGAAGCGGCCATCAAGGAGGGACGGCAGCGGCTGCTGCCAAGGATCAACCATGGCGCGAGCTCGCTTCGCCGGTTTACGTCATCAGAATCAGCGAGCCTTCTTCACAACACGCCACCCAAGGGCCTCGCGAAACAAATAGAGTCGAAGAAACACCAGGTGCTCAACTTGCTAGGACAGATGGAAGCAGAATCTTCCATGACAGCTGAGCATAAGGAGCTGCAACAAGTACTTCAGGTCAATAATAACAGGTATTTAGCTAACGTATATAAAGGAAATGTGATCACTGGAATTGGGACGATGTTAGCAGCCTTCGCAACTGCTATTGTCGGTACTAAGGTATTTCGGCCGAGGCAGGAAGATTAGTGTTGCAGATATCCAGATCGATCGAGATAGATAGAGCTGGCTGTGTAGTTATTTTCTGCTCCATGGACGCGTTGTTGGACCTGATGGTTGCTAATTAATTCTAACTTTGTATTATAATCTTCTTTCTGTAATGCTTCCATGTTCATACGATAGGACATTGTCTTTTAATTTTCTAAATTCCTATCTCACGAACGTTCTGAATCAAGCCTTATGCTTGTACGTTCTGAAATAGGGGAGAACTGTTGCGATTTTCCCTCTCACGTTGCAAGTTCTCCCCTATTTCCTCCCATTTGATGGCAAGTTTGGATCCTATCTCGAAACTCTTTTGGAGAGGTGCGGTGTAAGGATGTCCGGTGGTTTCAAAGGGAGGTGCGGTGTCACCTCTTGTTGGTGCTCCTAAGTGCCTCTTGAGGGCAAATTTAAGGGACTTCAACCTTAAGCAAAGCAAAATGTACATCTTAAAATAAACTCTACCGGATTAGGAGCCAAGAAATAAGACCTCGTGGCGAGCAACTCTAGCGGATTTTTAAAAACAATACCCATAGATACGGGATATTTTTTTGGCAACTTTGCTTTAGATATTTACCTATTTTTTTTTCAAATTGGATTAAAACTCTAGAACTTACGCTACTTTCATCATATTTTCTTCCTTGTCGTAGGTGTAAAAAAACTTCCTTATCGTATTTCTAGAAACATATTGAATTAAAAGAAAGTTGTATCTTTTGGTTTAGTTTTGCCCCATAAAAATTGGAAGACGCTCACATTCATTACCCTTAATCGATTTTGCTGTTGTGCTCAGTTATATTGAGATCAATGAATCACTCATCCTTTCAACAAAGACAAGTCATTCGTTGCATAATAACACAATCGGTTGATGACACCAATATTTTTGCAGCGACACTTTTGCATAGAGAGAATGGTAACTATATTATGTCGTGGTGATAACTATACCATGAAATAGTTGGGTTACTCCACAAGTACAAAGTTGGTAACTATTACCTAGAAGGCAAGGTTAATAGATCGGGGGAAGCGTTTTGGCACCCAATCTCATTTGCTCCTGGTATCTGGACCGTGAATTTTGGACTTGGGATGTGTGACATATCACTTTCCTTGTGGACAGATGCGAACGGAACTTGGACATTGTTGTTGTCTTCGAGGTCATCTATGATTTTTTCGAATGATACTGTTGTTTGTTGGATGTTGTTGATAATATTTAACTGGTGTTGTCATTAAAACTATCAAATTTGATAGGTTTTAAGGTTGCTAATATTGAATATTTGCTGAAATTCCAAATGTATATATTCATGTCTAAATATGTTGTCACACCTGCTGAAATACGCGACACAAAGAAATAAATCTAGGAAAAAAACCCGGTAGCATGCACATTACACTGGTGCATGCGGGCCGAGCACGCAACCAGTAAACATAGTAGTAACATCCTCACACCGCACTAGACTACACATTGTTACAATTGGCCTGCTAGCAGTCGCGTGTGGGGGTCCATGATCATCAGGTAAAATTCACACGTGGCTAATTCTTACTAGTGAGGGGTTCTCAAGCACCATGGCAATGAGATTAGAGACCACAGAGGTTGTCAAGTGCCAGAGCAAGGGGAAGGTGCGTTCTGCATCTACACATACATGTAGGCATCAATGGCACTACAAAAAAAAAGCCTGTGTCTCTATGTAAACGTCTCAATGTAGAGCATAGCCAAAAAGGAATTGCACAAGAGAGAGCAAAATTACAGCCTGCGTCTCAATATAAACGTCAGTTCAAAGGCCAAGCCGTCTCACATCTTCCAAAATGTGAATACATGATGCACATGTTCAGATACAGTCAGCTAGCATCGTCAAGGGGCTTCAGAATAGATACAGCGTGTTATAAATATTACAGTGCATTGAGAACACGTGTGATATAGAAATAATGAAGCACCACGAATCAATGCTCGACTGAAAAACAGCTCCTAGTACTGACCACCCCGTCTTCAAGCGGAATTAAACATGTAGCAATATCCACGTGATCGATACTCTCTGGTCTAAATTTACCAACAGGCGTTTTTGTCGTTTTAACTTGGACAATGGTGACATACACATCCTGGCCGTGAGGACCAGAGAAACATTCACCTAGCACAACAATCACATTAAAGGTTAAACACATCTTTCAGGATCTTAATAAAACCATAATTAGAGATAGGGCAAGTGAGAAATAAATTATCACCTTGCACTACACAAAATACAACTGCACCTTGCTCCGCACCAACAAAATCCAAGCACATGCTTTCACCCTCCCAAGTAGTCTTACGCCATGAAAATGGCAAACTGATTTCATCGTGGAGGAGGCCATCATGAAAGTCATAAGCAACAAGGCCCCAATTTGTGCATGAGTAGATATAACCAGCAAAATATATGGATCTCCCATTTAAACGTTGCCTTCCATAGATAAGCGGATCATGAAATAGCAAGGTCCTACTTTCAACATCAGGTAAAACATCTTCCCATTCTCTGACATTCAGGTTAAGCAGAAAACACCTGCATGTTTTGTTGTCAGAAACTATGAAGGTATCAGCACCCAAGACAACATATCCTGACAGATCAAATGTCCTGTTCAAAAAATGATCAGGACGACTTGTCTTGCGATGCTTCCAACAGTCTGTAAGAGCACAAAACCTGGATGTCGGAGGCACAAATAGGTAAACTTCGAGAGAATGAGTGACAGCAACAATGCGATGACCTACATGAAGAACCACCGCAAAACAAACACCAGCAGGCCTTGAAGTTTTAAGCAAATTGGAAGATGGCCTACTAAGTTCAAACTCACAGATGTCATCTGGTTTGTACGACACAGCATAGATGTTTGTTAAACTCCTGACCATGAAATACCTCAGAGAAGGCTGTTGCATCACTTGACTCTGCCACCGAGATGTGTGACTATCACGCATAATTATGTTCATACCAAGATGCAGCCTGAGAGGAATGTAGTTGCAACTGGGCAGTAACCTTCCGTCTACGATCTCAGTCCGATACGCAATCAAACGAGAGCCAGCTTGGCACACAATATATAGATCTCTGTTAATCCGACAAGCAGGCTCGCGAAGCACATAGCATCTTGGGAACGACGGTTTATATAAAAACTTCCTGCAACAATTTATAACACAAAGATCACACGTGTCATGCATGGAATATGTATACAAACTAACTGGACATATGCAAGATTGATCGAAGGTTTGTTAACCTGCAACAAGCAAGCATCTCAGAGGAATCTTCGGCATCGTAGCTGGTTGAATCTTCAATGCCCTCAAGTAGCCTCGGAGGTGCCATGGCATTCTCGTGGTTGTACTCATACTCCCTAGTTGAGATATTGCCATGATTATATTCTTTTAAGTGACAACATTTGACTAGTAACTAACAGCAACAACCAATGAAAATAATACACTTACTGAAGAAAGCAGAATTCATGGACGGGTAGTACAGTAGGCTTGCACGGGAACATGTCTAACTGGCGACAGGTGGAATGCAAGATCTCAATGCCATTGGCGATGCCAGCGCTGCCATATTTTACTTGAAAGGTGGAGATGATTACATGATACTTGTCACATGAGCAGTCACGCGCCACGCTGATCCAGACGGAGCACATGACTCTGCCACCCAGATGTGTGAGTAAGCCAAAGCCATCAGGATAGAAAGGACAAACAGAATCGATCTTGGTAGGCGGCTTCAGCTCTACCAGCGGTTGCTGACCCTGACCACGGCCATGCAGCTTGTAGGCATAGATGGTGGATTTCTGGAGGAAGTAAATGGCATCATCTTCTTCGACATATACACCGCGGTCACGGATAGGAACATACTTGCCAACCCTGGTGGTGCCACCGGATAGGGTAGTGCTGCCACTGGACGTGTTTATGCTGCTGGTAGTGTTGTCACGGGAGATGTTCTTGCTGCTACTCCCTGGGCTTGGATTTATAGGGGCAGAGGACGAAACCGCTGTATCCAAGCGAGTAGTATCTTTGCTAGTGGAGGTGTTCTCGCTTCTGGTACCAAAGGAGGGATTCTTGCTTGTAGTAGTTCTGTTGGTGATCGTGGTGATGGCCGTCCAGGTGCAGGTGGAGCAACTGAAGCTGAAGAGCAGGTGAGCTGGTCGCAGCGACACCAAGATGGTGTCATGTATAACGGCGTGTCCCTGGAAGATGCTGCCACCCCACTTCATGGGGTTTTCCATCTCGTAAGGGAATTCGATGGTGCCGGCCACCACCCACCTGCCATCGCCCCTGTCGAGGCGTTGCATGACGAGGCGGCATGGCGAGTGAGGAATCAGGTGGAAGTAGGGTGCCCAGATGTCACCGCCGGCCGTGACTGGGCTGCAATCCATGAGGCGTCCTAGCAGCACGGTAGGGAGCTGGGTGATGGTTTTCTTGTCGTCCTGCAGCTGCAGCTCGAGAACTGGGGCGGATACGACTTTCGACTCAGCATCGACAAGCCGTTTCGAACAGAAGATGCACAGGGAGCGGCCGTCGGGACTTAGCGTGGCGTTTGCGCCCCAGGTGGGGGCGGCGCAATCGTTGTCGAAGTGGTGGAAGATCTCGAGGGCGTCGTTGCTCCGGCCGAGGATGCGACCAGACGGTGCGACGCGGAACCGGTGTAGGCGGAGGCCGGAGTCTGCCCGGAAGCCTACGAGCAGCGACCACGCGGGGCGGTCATCCGCGCCAGCCGGTATGCACACGTAGTCCCTGCCAGGGGCGACGCGCGGGATCCGTGGAGAACACCGACGACGCCAGCAGCAGAAGCATCGGAAGAGAGTGCAGCTGCCATCGGTGACCGGCGGCGGCGGCGGCGGCGGCATCTTGATTAGATTCCGCGCTAGCTGGGGTTTGCTATTCTATTTCCTTGGGGAGTCTGGGGGCGATTGGGGGAAGCTTATTTCGGACATTCCAAAGATCCCAAGACTGCGCAATACAAAAAGTATCCAGATTAGCCTACGGAGCTGCCCCTAAATATTCAAAAGGATAGCGAACTAAGCGAAGAATTGAGCAAAGTTAGATGGAAGACCCTCCAAGAAAATTTAGCAAGGGATCATATAGCTCCATGAGATCAGATCTTTGTTAGGAATTCCCTCAAATATGGTTTCACCTGGGCTCTCTGCATCTGCCTGAAGAGTTCCAGAGCATCAGAGAACTGACTAGCTTGTGAACATCTAGACATCATAGAGCTCCATGAGATCAGATCTTTGTTAGGAATTTCCTCAAATAGTTTTCTTTCCGAGACCATGTCCCCTCCTTTTGCATATGCTGTGATAATCACGTTCAGTGTCACAACATTCCTGTCCTTGATATTATGGAAAATTCTTTCCGCTGATTGTCCATGCCTGTCATAGTAATGTATCAAAGTATTACCCAAGTAAATATCCACCTCTATGCAGTAATCTTGCCTGTCATAGTAATGTACTACTATCAAAGTATTACCCAAGTAAATATCCACCTCTAAGCAGTAAACCTCTATGTACCTACCAAGCAATCTGCCATGCTCCAATCTCCTAGACGAGTGCATGCAGAGACAACCTTGGCCATGGTAACCTTATCTGCTTTCACTCCCCCATCCTACATCAACTTGAATAACGTTAACACACCAGGATACCACATCCTTCACTAGCATCTCATCAAAGACAGATCTTGCACAGCACAAATCACCACAAGCAGCATACAGATGAATCAGCGAACTGGAAACGAAGATATCGGAAAGAAGGCCATATTTCAGCACATGGTTATGCATCTCTGCCCCTTCCTTAAGAGCATTAATCCTTGCACAAACCTTCACTACAAATGGAAATGTCAGGTTGTCTGGCTTCATACCTTTTCCTCGAGCCTTCCTGTAGAAAGCAATTGCATCTTCTGGTGCATTACTTTGAGCAAGCCCCCTGAGTATGATATTCCAAAGATAAGTTGTTGGTGCTTCAATCTGCCCATATACTTTATGATCAAAAAACCAAATCTGGTTGCAGAACAGCATAAAATCTGAGAATCTTAGACATTACAGATTGGTAGTGCCCAGAAACAATGAGACAGCCATGAAGCCATTTAATGGCTTCCATGATCACAATGGTGAAAGAAAACTGGATTTTTTCATGAACTGTGGGCCAGTGAGGGGAAGGTGGTACAGCACATGTATTTTAACAAATCTGCTTCCTCCAAGGGATTAACAAGATAAGTAAAACATCAACAAAATAATTCTGTTAACTAGTACACAAGCGACAAAAAGCAATACCCCGAACTAGTCTTTTTGAAGGTGAAAAATATGGGCATGCTCTTGATGCTTATTAACAACATACAGATAAAAACAAGCACTGGGTATGGTAATTGGAACTTATGTTAGGTGTTATCAGTTTGCAAGTTTTCTTATTGCCGTCAGCCCCAAAGAGATGGATTTCCCATTAAGCATAAGCAGCTCTGCTGTTTACGGGAACTCACCAGCCTCCCGTACTGGTCTTCATCCTGTGACAAGAAATAGCAACATTGCTCACTGATGTTGCCGTGGAACAATTCTATGAGGAAATGTTGGCAGACGTCAGGTCGCTACACTGCATCCTGTGTTGGAGGAGAAATTTGTAAGGGCAAAATCAGAAGGAATTGATTACATTCCTTGGAATATAATTATCACAAATCCTTTTGGTAACATAGAAAAAATGGACTTTTATATTATTCACATCGAAACAATTAATTGCATTCATATGCCAAAATAACAATGTAGCAGTATTGTTACCGGTCCGAGAAACTACCTAAGTACAACTCATGCTAACTGGGTCAGCAGTCGATGACACTACAAGCGGGTGATTTCCTCACACGAGTATCTTCCATCCACTGCCTGACCTCCATGGCATCACTCCATCTATCAGCGCTGGCATATGTGTTGCTCAGCAACATGTAGTTCCCGCTGTTACCAGCATCCAACTCATTGAGCTTCTTGGTGACCACCTCAGCAGTGGCTAAATCACCATGTGTCTTGCATGCTCCCAGCAGTATCCTGTAAACGACAGGGTCAGGAACCACATGCATCTCAGCGATGAATCTCAGTGCCTTCTCCAACTGACCAGCACGGCCGAGGAGATCGACGACGCAACCGTAGTGCCTCATCTGTGGTTCCATGTTGTGAACCGACTTCATGCTATCGAAGTAGTCAAGCCCTTCCTCGACAAGCTCGGCGTTGGCGCATGCGATAAGCACTCCGAGGAATGTGACTCCGTTCGGCCTGAATCCTTTAGCGAGCATAGCCCGAAACACATTCAGAGCATCCTCTTCGCCGCCATTATTCGCCAGGCCTAGTATGATCGAGTTCCATGACAAGGTGTCCTTCTCTTTCATTTCTTTGAAGATTTGCAATGCTTCCTTGGTACTTCCACATTTTGCATACATGTCAATCAGGGAATTGTGCATAATGGTGTCAGCTTCGATCTTGTTTCTCCTCACATATTCATGAATCCACCTACCAAGATCAAGCGTGCCCAAGTGCCCGCAGGCGGAAAGTACACTTGTGATCACAATTGCATCTGGTTTCACCTGGGCTCTCTGCATCTGCCTGAAGAGTTCCAGAGCATCGGAGAACTGGCTAGCTTGTGAATATCCAGATATCATCGAGCTCCATGCGATCAGATCTTTGTTGGGAATTTCCTCGAATAACTTTCTTGCCGAAACCAGATTTCCTCCTTTTGAATACGCGGTGATCATTGTGTTCAGTGTCACGGCGTTCCTGTCCTTCATGTTAAAGAAAACCTTTTCTGCTGATTGCAGCTGCCCACGCCTGCCATAGTAATCAATCAAAGTATTACCCAAGTAAACATCCACCTCTATGCAGTAATCCTCTATGTACCTAACCAAGCAATCTGCCATGCTCCAATCTGCTAGACGAGTGCATGCAGAAACAACCTTGACCATAGTAATCTTATCAGCTTTTACTCCTCCATCATGCATCAACTTGAATAACGTTAAAACCTCTTTCGGTTGATTGTACTGGCTATATCCACATATCAAAGAATTCCAGGATACTACATCCACAACTAGCATCTCATCAAAGACAGATCTCGCACAGCACAAATCACCACAAGCAGCATACAGATGAATCAGCGAATTGGAAACGAAGATATCGGAAAGAAGCCCATATTTCAGTACATGGTTGTGCAACTGTTTCCCTTCCTTAAGAGCATTAAATCTTCCACAAGCCTTCACTACAAATGGAAATGTCAGGTTGTCTGGCACCATACCTTCTCCTCGAGCCTTCTTGTAGAAAGCAATTGCATCTTCTGGCGCATTACTTTGAGTAAGTCCTCTGAGTATGATATTACAAAGATAAGTTGTTGGTGCTTCAATCTGCCCATATACTTTATGAGCAGAAACCAAATCTGGTTGCAGAACAGCATAAAATCTGAGAATCTTGGACATTGCATATTGGCAGTTGTGCAGCCCAGAAACAATGAGATGGCCATGAAGCTTTTTCATTGCTTTTATGATTACAATGCTGAAAGAAAACTGGAATTTCCCATGAACTGTGAGCCAGTGAGGGGAAAAGCAGTACTGCACTTCCCATTCAACACATGTGCTTCCTGCAAGGGATTAACAAGATAAGTGAAACAGCAACAGAACATAATACTGCAAATTAGTATAAAAGCGACAAAAGATAATACTGTGAGCTGGTCATTTTGAAGGTGGAACATACGAGCATATGATGTTGATGCTTATTAACATACATAAAAAAAAGCAAAGAGTGGATAAGGAGATGGTTGTGTTTAAAACAAAGGTTATACTTATCATTCAACAATCATTCATCAGGGAAGAAGAAATAAACTGAATTATTAGTTACTATGTTAACTCTGCATGAAATATAAAGGGTAAAAGAACAAAATGTACCCACCATAAAGTAGGGAGATCACATTTGGTAGTATATAGGGAGATACAATTCTAGTGATGGAACAAATATTCTTCAACTGTGAGAGCTTCTTCCCACGATTTGGTTCTAACTTATTGACTCGCACCAACCAAAGCAAGCCCAGGAACCTTAACAGCATTCCTCTCATCTACTAGCTTCCGTGCCCTTTCGGCGTCACTAAACCTACCATGCTCAGTAAGCATATTGGATACCACCACAAAATCACCTCCAGATTCTGTCTCGATTTCTAGTATCTTCTTCATCGCCCTCTCCCCCATCTCCACTTCTCCATACTTACTGCAGCAACCCAGCAGTGTCCTCCACACGACCGAATTAACCTCCATAGGCAACCCACTTATTACTTGCTCAGCCTCACATAACCGTCCAGCCCTACCTAGCATGTCTATGATACACCCAAAATGCTTGATCTCTGGATTTATATTGTATTCGTAAACCATGCTTTTGAAAAACGCGACCCCTTGCTCCACTAGCCCTCCATGGCTGCAAGCATTGAGAACGCTCAAGAAAGTGATCCTGTTCGGTGCGATGCCTGCTCGTCTCATCTCTGCAAACAGCTCAACTGCCTCAGCTGACAACCCGTGCATCGCGAAACCCGAAATTATCGACGTCCACGACACCAAGTTTCTCCTGTCCATCATCTCGTTGAAAACCTTCAGCGAGTTCTGTATCGACCCGATCTTGGCATACAAATCTATGAGCGAATTCCCGACTCGGACATCCAGCACGAGAAGACCCGTCTTCTCACAAAAGCAATGCAGGGCCTCGCCCAAAAGAACCCTTCCAATACTGGTCACTGCAGGCACAACCGCCAAAACGGTTATCTCGCTCGGGCTAACGCCTTCCGCCATCATGCGGCGGAAAAGATCGGCGGCCTCCGCATGGCGAGAAGACCGCGTGTAGCCATCTATCATCCCGGTCCACGAGACAACGTTCCTACACGGCATCCGCTCGAAGAGCAGCCTGGCGTGCTCGGCTTTGCCCCGAGCAGCAAGCCCGGTGATCATCACGTTCCAGGAGACCGCGTTCTTCGCCGGCATCTCGTCGAACGCCGCCCGGGCGTCCGCCAGGCGCCCGCACGCGAGGTACGCGCTGGTGAGGGCGGTGTGCACGTGGGCGTGGAACGCGAACCCGTTCCGGACCGCGAGCCCGTGCAGCTGCGCGCCGGCTTGGGGGCACGCCAGCCTGGCGCAGGCTCCGAGGGCGAAGGTGAAGGCGTAGGTGTCGTCGGCCGCGTGCCGGCGGGAGGCTCGGAAGAGGTGCAGCGCCTCCTGCGGGAAGGGGCCGCGGGAGTAGGCCTTGAGGAGGGTGTGCCACGGCGTGGGACGCCGGTCGAACACCTGGTGGGCGATGAGCTGGGCGTGGATCTGGAGGAGCGGGCGACGAGCGGATTGGTGCTTCAGGAGGAGGGCGACTAGGCTGTGGACGTGCGCAGCGGCGGCGGCGGCGGCGGCGGGGGAGTGGAGGGGTGGGCTTCCCTGCCGCGAGATGTGAGGGGAGAACCGTGCCATGGCCGGAGGTGGCTAGCTAGTCTTGCTTAAACCCTACCCAGCGGCTATGGTGTCTACCTAGACGATGTCACCTGAATGAATGATAGTGCAATCGAGAGAGGCCATCTCTGCATACCTTGTCTAGAGAGAAGGTCGCTCGCAGCGGCTTCACTGGAAATCGCCTTGGCCTCAAGACGAAACGAACAGTTTACTTTGCGCTTGTGCTCTGCTTGCCTTTTCCGAGTGAACATTGTTGTGCTGACACAAATCACTCCTCGGCGTCCTCGCTCCTCCTCCATGTTGCGCAGAGCTCTCGCCGGAGCAATCACGCGCCTCTCATCCCCCGGTTTCTCCAGCCCGCTCCGCCCGCTCAGACCCTCGCGCCTCTCCACATGGAGAGAACCCGGTGCCGACGGCGGCGCCGGCGACAGCGAGGGGGAGGACGACCCCTTCTCCTTCCCGGACCAGCAGAACCTCCCGCCGGACGTGTCCCGCGGCGTGGACGCCGTCGTCGCGGCAACCGAGTGCTCCCACACGGACGCCACGCGCGCCAGGGACCTCCTGCAGCAGTGCGGCGCCGCGCCCTCCGAGACGCTCGTGGTAGCCGCGCTCTCCCGCCTCCGCAACAGCTGGGCGGCCGCGCACGCGGCCTTCCGCTGGGCGTCCGCGCGTCCCGACTACACCCCCGGCCGCCACGCGTGCCACTCCATGCTCGCCATCCTGGCCCGGCACCGCCGCTTCGACGACGCGCGGGCGCTGCTCGACGAAATGCGGCGCAGGTCCCTCGCGTCCCCGCGGGCGGTGCTCCTGCTCATCCGCCGCTACTGCGCCGCGCGCGACGTGGCTAGCGCCATCGCGGCCTTCCGCTCGCTCCGGGGGTTCGGCTTCGAGCCGGGCCTCGCGCAGTTCCAGGGCCTCCTGAGCGCCCTCTGCCGGCACAAGAACGTCAGGGACGCGGAGCACCTGCTCCTGTCCAGCGAGGAGGAGTTCCCGTTCGAGACCAAGAGCTTCAACATCGTGCTCAACGGGTGGTGCGGCGCGGTCTGCAGCGCGCGGGAGGCCAAGCGGTTCTGGACCGCCATGGAGGTCCGGGGCATCGAGAGGGACGTGGTGTCGTACGGCAGCATGATCTCCTGCTTCTCGAGGGCCGGGAGCCTGGACACGGTGTTGAAGCTGTTTAACCGCATGAAGGACGCTGGCGTTGTGCCGGACCGGAGAGTTTACAACGCGGTCGTGCACAAGCTCACCAAGGGGCAGTGCGTGGACGAGGCGAGGGCGCTTGTCCGGAGCATGGAGGAGAAAGGGGTTGCGCCGGACACGGCCACTTACAACTCCCTGATCAAGCCTCTCTGCAAGGCTCGCCGGGTCAAGGAGGCAAGGGAAATGTTCGATGAGATGGTCGGAAGGGGGCTACTGGCGTCGGTGAGGACGTTCCATGCATTGTTTGATGTGGCTGCGAGCCCCGATGAGGTGTTTGAGCTGCTGGATAAGATGAAGACTATGCACTGCGAGCCGGAGATTGACACTTACATTATGTTGATCAGGAAGTTCTGTCGGTGGAAGCAGCATGACAGCGTGGAAAAACTGTGGAACGCAATGCCTGCGAACGGGCTGAGCCCTGATCGGAGTGCATACATTGTGTTGATACATGGGTTGTTCTTGAACGGGAAGCTAGAGGAGGCAGCAAAGTATTACGAGGAAATGAAAGCCAAGGGCTTTCCACCCGAGGAGAAGACTGAATCAATGATACAGGCGTGGCTTGCAGGCCGAGAGCTTGCCAAGGCGTCAGCTGCTGTTGGCTCAAGAGGTGGTTCTGTGTCTCTCAAAGTAACTCGCAGAGAGTGGTAAAGATGAAAATCGTTTGAAATTGATCAACGACAAGAAACACAGAAGAGGTTGTTGTGGAGTAACTGCTAGATAAGTTGGAGAGAAATTATTACTCAGAAATAAGATTCTGACTACTCACCATAGTACTATCTTTCCCCAGTTTATTTACATTCTCAATAAGATCATTTGGGCGTCGACTGGAATTAGAAAGTGCAACCTCTGTTTAATCTTGGTGTTTGAAAGTGCAACCTTTAATATATTTCTTGGCTGTCAACTGGAAGTAGAAAGTGCAACCTTTGTTTATATTCTCAATAGATCGCTTGGCTGTTGACTGGAATTAGAAAGTGCAACCTTTATTTAACCTGTTAAACCTGGATAGGCATAATCACTTGTTGTATTCTTTATTTATTGACTACAAGTTAAATTATTCGTTGACAATGTATAATTAATCAATGTCCACCATATTAATACTTGATTTAAAATGTTTCAGATCTCAATATAAAAAATATTTCCAATACTTGTACTTCAGGCTTGCAGCAATTCCATTTGTGCAGTGCCTACTGGCATGTTCTCATATATATAATAACCTCTATAGCATTCAAGATCTGCAGCTGTGTGACTGAAGTTATATTTTTTTCTTGACAAACCACCATCATATATATATTGTTCAAGATCTGCAGCTGTGTGAAGTTATATTTTCTTCTTGACAAACCACCATCATATATTATTCTCTTTCTGCCACTGAAACCTTGCAATCTTTCTGATAGCATTGATTTAGTGCATGTGCATACTAATAATCCAGCTACAAGAGCACACTGGATCGAAGATGGGGCGGTTTGCAGCCAGCCTAGATAAGTTGGCGAGAAATTATTTAGTCACAAATAAGATTCTTGCTGTTCACCATAGTAATATGTTTCCCCAGTTTATTTACATTCTCCATAGATCATTAGGGTGTCAACTGGAATAGAAAATGCAACCTCTGTTTAAACTTGGTGTTTGAAAGTGCAACCTTCAATATATTTCTTGGCTGTTGACTGGAATTAGAAACTGTAACATTTGTTTAACCTGTTTAAACTTGGTTAGGCATCACTTGCTGCGTTCCATCTTTTGTAGCTTGTACTGTGTTTATATTGACTTTTTTGATAAAGCGGGTAATATTGACTACATGTTTTAATTATTGGTTCACAATGTATAATCGGTGTCCACCATTTTAATACTTGATTTCATATGTTTCAGGCTTCCAGAAATTCCGTTTGTACAGTGTCTTCTGGCATATTCTCATATATATAACCTCTATATGACCGTGGAAGATCTGCAGCTGTGTGAAGTAATATGTCATAATTTTCTTCTTGAAAAAGCACCATCATAACTTGTTGTCTTTCAGCCATTGAGCCATTGCAACCTTTTCTTATAGTACTGAAATCACAACCTTTCTGATAGCATTAATTTAGTGCATGTGCATACTAATAATCCAGATACAAGAGCACATTGGATCGAAGATGAGGCGGTTTGCCACCAGCTTGTTAGTAATCAATGCATCTGTTCATTCTGAGGTGAGAGTTTACCTGAATTTCAGTTGTATCTATTCAGTTAGCTGTTCTTTTCTCTACTACCCTGTGGCTTCAATAAAGCCGCGCAGCCAGTGGCTTCATTCAAACCAATGATAATATGGTCATGAACTTATCGTTGCATGTGATCTTTATTAAGACCTTTCTGCAATATCCTACAGGATATTCCTGCTAATATCAAGTGCCTTGTTTTGTCAGCTGTCACTTGATATATCCTAAACGCTGGTACTATGTAGCCTAGTCTCGATTAATATCGAGTAGTAGACGCAAGTTGCTTTAAAGTTTTGTTGTTAAGACGATGACAGATAGTGCACACAGTTATGGGGAAAACAACTTGCTTTCTCTGTGCAACCTACAGCCATCCGAGCCATGCTTGTCATGCTAGTGCTCACTGTCATTTTCATGGCATCTTATAGCTGTAGGGCTGCAAGCGTCGCTAACTCGTATGACTCATGACACAGACTAACATAGTGCACGGCCACATCTCAGCTTTAGCTGACAGCTGCGTGGTAGTCCAGTCGTAGTCTGCTCATGTATGCACTGAACGTTTTACAGTTCTGTCAATATCTGAAATCACTGTGCCACAAAATTCGGCTAAACACCAAATATCTTTTTGATTGAAAAGATGATGAATGGGGTAAAAAACTGAAATATGAAGTGAGAAACAATTCCCAATAACCGAGTATGCACTTACGACTGGTCGAGGGCTGAATAACTTAGTTTGATTATGAGGACAAAAATGGAGATGTTTTCGCAGGATATCGAATGCCTAAGATCAAAACCAAAGAATACATACTACAGACCTACCACCACATGCTGCAGAATCATGCTTTGCCAAATTTCTAATCCTTAATTTACTCTCTCCTTATAGTTCAACGTTCAAGCATTATCTATCCCCCCCCCCCCCCCCCACCCACTCTCTTATTTACAGGATGTCTCTGTTCTTCCTCTTGTTCCATCTCATCAGAAGGGTGGCATGACCGTCTGCCACATCCTCATCTGCGGCGAGGTCATCGACTGCAGGTAGCCGCTGCTGCCGACGTCCTGCCAAGGCGCGGCCGCCGGGTTCGCCATCTGCCCCATCTGGCTCATGTAGCAGGAGTGCATGTCGTCCATGCTGAGGCCCGTGAACCACTCGTTGTCCTCCTTCACCGTCACCATGGCCTGCCCCTGCGACGCCATGTCCCTGCTGAAGCCCTGGTGCTGTTGCTGCTGCTGATGTAGGGCGGGGCCGTTGTCGATGTCTGAGGAATCGTGCGTCTGGAAGCTGTCTGACAAGGCCTGGGTGTCCACCAGTGGGTTCATGACCTCCCCGTTCTGTCTGTGGTGGTGCGGCGGCGCCGCCACGGCGGCCATGTCCTGCTCCACCTTCACCTTGTCCCAGTTGTTCTTCTTGTTGTAGAGGCGGCAGAGCACCCATTCGTCCAGCTGAGTAGAAGAGGTGGAAGAGAGTGTCAGCATCGATCAATGCAGAGAAATTTGTAGATGGTGCAGGGAATTATTGAAGGGAGGGCTACCTTGAGGGATTTTTTGTTGCCTGGCGCGCGGTCGGCTTCGGCGAGGCGGTACTCGTGCATGATCCAGTCCGTCTTGACGCCCCTGGGCGCCCTCCCGGCGTAGAAGACGAGCGCCTTCTTGATGCCGACCGTCCTCCCGCCGCTGTCCCTGGAGGGGACCGGCTTGTCGGCGCCCGTGGCCTTCCAGTAGCCGGTCCCGGCGGAGCGGTTGGGGCGCGAGCCGTTGGGGTACTTGCGGTCCCGCGGCGTGAAGAAGTACCACTCCCTGCTCCCGAACAGCGCCCTCTCTGCGCGAACACGAAGAAGAAAAGTTAGCGCATTCGCTCTGAAGTCTGAAACGCGGAGTGGGCTGGGGCCGAGACCACGCGCAAACAGGAAAGGAAAAAAGCAGGCGAATTGATCAGAATTGGGAGCGAGAAGCAGGCGCACCAGGCAGATCCCATGGATCGAACTTGTAGAGGTCGACCTCGGCGATGATGGAGACGGGCTGCGGCTGCCCGGCCACCTTCCGGCAGAGGTAGTGCACGACGAGCTCCTCGTCGGTGGGGTGGAACCGGAACCCCGGGGGCAGGTTGAGGTCCGCCTCCGCGTCCCTCCGCCCGCTGCCCTCCGCCGCCGCCGCCACCATCGCCGGCTCGGCCTTCACCGTTGCCATCATCATCCTAACGAGCGCCTCGTGTCCACCACCTTCCAGCAGAGAGAGAATCCCGCCTTCTAGGCTTTCCCCCCTGTGCTATCTAATCGGCGTGCGTGTGATTGCTTCCTTGGCCACCAAGGCGGCTATATACCGGGCCCGAGGCACGTGGGCCGACCGTGGGCCCGCGCGTGTCTCCCCGAACCCGCTCATGGGCTCCGGATCAGGACGGCCGCGCCTGCCTCGAAGGTTCGGCTCGTGGACAAGGCTTTGACCCCCGCGACGGCTCCCACGAAAGGGACGGAAGGGTCAAAAGGGCAGATTTTTTTTAGCAGCACATCGAACCTCGGCGGGGCGGCGAATGGCGTGGCGCCTGCGTGCGTGCGTGAGCCCTGCCCTGGTCGTCGGCCGTGGCAACGTACCCTCCCATGTGATCCTGATCGTCTACACTCTACAGGGCCGGCCTGATCGTCTATGCATGCTGTGCCCTCGTTTCTCGTCCGCTCATTTGCGTCACGTGTGCAAATGGAAAAGGAGGACACATGTAAGTTTCTCGGCCGTGCTTATGGGTTTTTTTTTTCTCGTGGAGAAACCTTCAGCAAGGGGCATGAGTCTACTCATGGAAAGAAAGTAAGGACCAGCGTTTCACACTACAAGCCACGCTAATGCTAATGCTTTTCCTGACAAAAAAGAGTACATTAATATCGCGGACACAACCCCCAAACTGTCAAAAGACATCACATATGTACGCAACCAAATTCTAGAAAGAAGAATAAAAGAAATGAAATGGTCCCAACATAGTGAGCAATTCCTTGAAAAGACAACAACCGGAGTACAGATTCTCCAAAACGTCGTCTCCAAAAAAAAACATGGGACCACCAGCGGCGTCGTCGATCAAGTATCTTACATTTTCAGGCTAGCAAAAGTTTGTGCATTTGTGCAGCCTTCAACGAAGCCATTGGCGGATATGACCAATTAAGACCAGACATTGGGTTTTCACCCCTGGAAGATAAGAATCCTTACTCCTCCGATGCCGAGGCCACTACTACAAATCACGAATCATCAGGAAAAATCCTCATCGCCTCGAAGACCCGGTCTGCCATTACTAGTCCTCCAATCTCAGCTGCCATGACATTCTCCGCCATTGTAAATCCCCTGGATATCGAAACACCGACATGTCCCGTAATATCAACATGCAACGGGGCTTCGCGCCACACCCTCCCGAAGCCGAACGTGCTGATAAGAAGGGCGTGCACAACAGAATCGCATCTGATCCGGCAATCTAGGGTTGTCATGCGTCCAAAAGATCTCCGGCAGATCCTTCAACGACCGGATCAAGGAAAACGGTAACAAGCAGGTCATGCTAATGCGGAGTAGACACCTTCACACATACCACCATTGATTCCCTTTCAACCTACTCCCTCTGTTACAAAATTTTCGATATGTATGTTTTTATTTTGAATTTAAGCTAAAGCCTAGGGATGGAAATGTGTGCTCATTACCAGCGTAATAGGCAGGTAAAACTCCATTAGAGTATGGGTATGGGACAAAAAAATACTAATAAATACTATTAATTGCGAAATATTATACCGATAGGGTAGACAGAATACATGTATAGGATCATAGAACCCATACCCATACCCATGTACTAATCCAAATTTGAACAAGTGGAGTCTTCGTATAATTCGTGTTGATATTTATAATATGTTGTTGTCTCTAAATTATGGTCATGAGTTGTTTACGACCAAATTTTTTTGCTTAATTTACGGTCGGTAAGCGTGGGTAAGATCAAAGTGGACGGTATGGGTACACAAGTTGGCCACGAATACCCATTTATCATATTGGGTGACGGGGATGGAACAAGACTATAGACATTGACGGATATGACTATATACACATATCTCGCGGGTGCCATCCCTACTAAAACAAAGACAAGAATTGTTGTAACGGAGAGAGTATATATACAATTTAACTGCCGACAAGCTGTATTTTATCTTCAGTATACTACCCTTCCTTAGAATGCACGGCGTGGCATTGAGCTGCTGTAGTGTCCACATGCATCGAAGCAGTTTATATCGATCCCATACCGAACGATCGACACAGGATATGCTTGGAGCATCACAAGACATTTAACAATTCAAGGGGACAATCTCCAAGCGTGGACCGTTCATACTGAGCTAACCTAGTACCGCCATTTATTTTACTCGGTCACAGACAGCTAGAGCAGGTGTATCTCCTCCCAACTCCTCCAATCTGTAACCTACTGAGAAATAACTTTGCTCCAATCTGCACGTGCCATATATATCCTGGGTGGATGCCGTCGAAGTGCACCGAACCTGGACCTTAGCTGGGTGCGCATCGAGCCGCAACGGTGGGGTGGCGAGCAAATCCTCCCGTGGTTGTTGTTGGGGTCGGCCATATAGCTGGATAGCGCCTTGTCGACAGCCGATGTTTTCTCATTCCTCCTGGACTAGACTACGCTACGACATTGCGGCAGAAAAGGACGGACAGGCAGCTCGATCATATCCCGCGGAAAGAGAAATGCCGGTGGGAAAGCGATGGACACCACAGTAGATTATATTGCGCTTTCGTTTTACATAGGCGGAAAGTATACCCCGCGTACGTGCTGCAGTAGTCTCTTGCTGCAAAACATTCATTTTTTCTACTCCCTCCGGTTCATATTAATTGACTTTATATGGATGTATCTAGACACATTTTAGTTCTAGATGCATCCATATTGAAGTCAATTAATATGGATCGGAGGGAGTAGATGCAAATTTTTCCTTAATTTAACAGATTTATTATGTATGAGCTTTGTACTTATATCGGGTGGTGTCCTACTCCTACCCACAGCTGGTGATGTATCACTTAGGGCATTAGCAATGGTGGCATACACAACTAGCTGCTCCATGTAAAAAAGTTGTCATAAGCAACATGATTAATTTTATCTCTCCAATGAAAGCTACAACTTTAGTCAGAGAAAAGAGAGAAGGGACCCCACAAATATGACACTATGTATCTCTTTCTCTCTCGAAAAAGCATGCTTTTTAGGCTTGAGATCCCACTTCTTGAAGAGGAGGCTGCCTCCTCATCCGAACCTACTTTAGACCACCCGAACCTAGTTAAAGGTGTGAGGCAGTGGAGGGCAATGCATTGGGCATGCCCTTACTGGCACCATCAGCTGTCATCCGGTGGGCTAAACATGCATGGTTAAAGCCTGACAGACGTAATATGACAGGGGAACACTTGACACCGTTAGCTGCCTTTCTAGGCATCATTTCATTGACAATGTTTAGAGCATCTCTTATGAGTTATGACATATGCAAAAAGGTGCCCAACTCAAAAACGGCTGACGTTGTATTTAAGTGCGGAGCAAACAACATAGGGTCTAGTACATACCAAACACGTATGGTGTTTTGGCTCATGGAAGTATATGCTCACTTTATTTTAAAATGCATCTTATATGTATTTTGAAATATCAAAAAATTGAAACAAAAAATTTGTACGTACATGTTCACGTGCTACGCACCGACAAAGTCGTATCGTGAACAATCGACTTTTCCTGTGGCATGTGTAAAAAAACAAAATTTGGTGCTACAAAAAAAAAGCTGTGTACAAGATAAATTTTCTTCTTTTTACGTAGTCCACAAAAAAGTATCGATTTTTCACGAAACTTGACGAACGCACATATATTCTAGAGATGTGGATGTAGAATTTTTTGCCAAAAAATTTTGAAACTTCGAAATACGTTTTTTTGGTAGAGTGAACACGTGCACCTGAATTTCAAAACCTTTACCGTATTCAGTTTTATTTGAGTATAATAAAAAATTCCTCACATGCTACTAATTGCAGCACTAGGGTGAATTTTTTTAAGTATAGGAAACACCCCGATTCAATTGGGGAGGAAGGTTTCACCGTGATTGAGGAGAGAGGGGAGAGAAAGAAGTGGGTCTGGAGGTTTGTTTGACTGTCACATAGGCCGGACTCTAGAAATCTGATGTGAAGTTGTGTTGCAGTTGGTGCCGATGACCCCAATCGGCCTCCTATGTATCGGTTCTGTGTTCGGGTTGTTGGATATTATATTAGACTTGTGGCGGGTGGATTGGCTATTGGGATGCCGGTGGGAGCGTTTTTTTTTTTGGTCCCAACAACCCTATTGGCAGAGCTATTATGGCTCCCGATGGAGATGCTCTCACAGACTCATCTCGCTACAAACTTTTTTGAGTATTCCAGAAACACCTTTTGAGTAAGAGATTGTGGTGTGCAAAAAAAGTAAGAGATTGCGTGTGTCTCCTAGAGACGCGTTTAGAGTGGGAAGCCACTTAAATCATGTTTGTAGTTTAGTTGAAGATTTTTAGTTTAAATTTTGAGTAAAATAGAACTAGAAAGATTCAGATGAACTAGAAAGATCGTTTGCAAGCTACCTGAAGAGATACCCATTTTTTTTAAAAAAGGAGAAGGCAAAAGTTCAAAATCCCGTACACTATCCGTCTTGAATTTTAATATATTTTGAATATTTTATTGCAAACTAGGGTAACACAAAAGTCTGCGTGGATTTCTGCCAACCAAAGGATTTTTCCTACGCCTACATTCTCGAATTAGCACCATATATCCAAAGGTCTTTTCCCTGAAAGTGCTTTATGAGAATGAACAGAGCCCAGCTCGCTCAATGACGACGATAGATAGTAACAGGGACCGGCCGACGGCGAGATGCTTTCATCGTCGTCGGCGGCGGGCCGGCGGCCACCACGATCGCACCTGGCTGCTAAGGTCAGCAACGGCTCCTCAACAGGCACATCCAGGGAAGATGCCGACGGACCCGAGTGACGCAAGCGCCGACGTAACCACAGGTGTTCTTTTTCGTTCCTTGAGCCTGAAGGCGCGTCACGGTCACAGGCAACCGCTATAGCGTTGAACCTGACCGAGTCCGACCTACATACCCTGACCGTACGTGCGCCGGATCGAGTGATGGCGTCGTCGACTGTTCGGCGGCTCTGGTTGGTCACTCACTCAGAGAAATCTGTCGAATCAACAAACAGGATGAGGCTGCTAGCTGTAGCTTGAGACTGCTCATAGTGGGAGTAACATAGTTAGTAACATCACACATCTCCAGGGCCGGCCCTAGGGGGGGCGGGAGGGGCGGCCGCCCCGGGCCCCTGAATCCAGGGGGCCCAACTTCCAACTAGCAGCGGCAGAGGAAGAACCCATCTGAGCGACTAAGCGCCTGTCGATCCGCCATTAGAGCACCTCCGGAACTCCTGACTGTTTATCCCGTATACGGACAAGGAAGGCAGGCACGAAGCGTTTTATGGTAAAAACGGGCTTTTTTATCCCTTTGATTAGCTTGGGCCGTCTTTCCATGGTCAACGTCTTCTCTTAACTCAGCTATGTACGAAGGCACTAAGTCGGGTAGGGCCCATGGGCTGTACCTGGCCGGGAATACGGATCCAGTTATTCAACACACATGGCTACAAAACAAGAAATTCAACGCTCGTTTCAAAAAAAAAAAGAAATTCAACGCTAGTAGAAGCTCATTTTCCTGCTAAAAAAGTCTGCATCCTTTTCTTATTTATCTGTGCGCTGATTTTCTCGCATAGTTGGCAAAGTGCAACTGCAAAGCCATGGTTAGAAATAGTTAATATAAAATGTGTAGTTTATCAATGTTGCATCTGTATGCAATATAAGTGTTTAATTAATGGTAAAATTCCCTATGTATATATACTTTATGCTTATTTTAAACAACCTAGACGAAGAAGGATAAGGTTGCTAATTTCATTTTTTCACTTCCTAGAATAATTGAAAACAACAACTCATCAATTGTGTACGCCATCTACTTGTCTCCCTTCAAAAGTTTCTTCATCTCACTAACATTCATCTAGCAATAGTCTTAAATAGTTGTTTCATCTGAAAGTTATGCACGACAATAAAAAACATAGATATTTATCGATAATTTAAGTTAATATCTCTAAATTATTTTATATAAATAATATGTTTAAATACACTTTAAGTATTTACTGGTAATGAGTATATACGTGAAACATATTATTATAATGTTTTTTTAAGGGCCCAGAATTCTGCTTTCGCCCCGGGCCCTCAAAACCTTAGGACCTGGCCTGCACATCTCAAGATATTTTGGTGACATGGCATGCGAATAAATGAAGAAAGAGAGTGAGGTGGTAACTAGCTATGTTACCATAACATCACACACCCCAAGACAAAATGAATCTACAACATAATAAATGACGCAATGCATGACACCACATATAAGTTACTACACACTATGAAGGTAGTAACCTAGACTAGTAACATGTCATATGTTACTAGTCTAAGTTATTCCCCACTATGAGTAGCCTGAGTGAGGAGTAACTTAGACTAGTAACATATGTCATGTTACTAGTCTAGGTTACTACTTTCATAGTGGGTAGTAACTTATATGTGGTGTCATGCATTGTGTTATTTATTATGTTGTAGACTCATTTTGCCTTGGGGTGTGTGATGTTATGGTAACATAGCTAGTTACCACCACACTTTCTTTCTTCATTTATTTGCATGCCATGTCACCAAAATGCCTTGAGATGTGTGATGTTACTAGCTATGTTACTCCCACTATGAGCAGTCTGAACTACTCCCGGGGGCTCGAACAACAAGTCAATCAAATCAACAACACGTTCATCGGAAGAAAAAAAAAGTCAACAACACGAGTCTACTGGCAGTCTAGAAGTTGATCTGTAGTAATTCCGCAGTTAAGAGACTTAAAGTGTTCTTATCATAGGAGAAGCCGGAGGCGGCCAGGAAAACCCATGTAGGGTCTGCTTCGTCTCCGATGATCTTGGTTTTGGAGGTGTGACGGACCACAGTCTCTCGTCGGTGGTAGGGTTTTGTCCTTTGTTAAATTGTTTTCAATGTCTTTTTCGGGATGGTGAGGTACATCTTGAAGTTAGAAAAAGTTCTTCCCGCCCTATCCTCACTTTTATGGTGCGTCTAGCATCGAGGGAGTGCGCATGGAGTTGTGTTCCTGGTAGATCTCCTAGGATCCGGTCGGTTGTCGTGTTCGTTGGTGTGGTTCTTTTCCAGTCTACAGTTTTCATCTTTAACAACGGTTGTTGTCTGGTGCGTTAGTCCTTTGAAACCTTAGCACGGCGATTTTCTCGTTTGTCTGGTGTGCTAGTTCTTTGGAACCTTAGCACGGCGATTTTCTCGTTTGTCTATTACAACAAGTTCTACTATGATAAGATGTGTCTGGCTCCAATGATGGAGGGACGAGGACGGCGACTCGCCTTCAGCTCACTCAGGGTCTGTAGTCGTCGCTACATTGTCCAGAAATCTATTTGTAGTTTTTTATACTACTATTAATGATTATTAAAAAAATTGTGAAACACGGTACATACCTAGACGCTCACATATACACGCATACACTCACCCCTATGAACGCACGCCGAAAGATTGCGTCCAAGAAACTTCATTCGACGGGTCTTGAGATTGACGAAGTCACTACAGGCGTCTCGCTATCGATGGGAACGTCGCCTCCCACTGGAAAATATTCCACCTTTAATGAGACATCAAAGTGTCAAACTTGGGATTTGAGCTCTAGTAGGCTGGGGGTGTCACTGCCCTTCTAACCACAACCAGATGTTAGAGCATCTCCAGCCGTCTCCCCGACGAGGCCTCCAGGACGCCTTTTTTCATCCGGATGGACGACAACGGCCCAGTCGCATCCCCGGCTCCTCGATTTCGTCCGGATTAGGCCTTTCATGCGTCCGGAGAGCCCAGGTCATCCCCGCCCCCCCCCCGGGGAGCGCTCGGGGACTCCGGACGAGAGAAAAGCGCGGAAACCGTCTGGTGGCCCCGACCTGTCGGCGACAATGGCCTGGGTTTCTACAGCAATACCCTTGTCTTCCCGATCTACAGCAATACCCTCGTCGAACGAAAGTTTTGAACTCTCAAGTGGTGCAACATAGACAAATTATATATAATTCAAATAAACATAAAAATTACATATAAAAACTCTAAAAATAACTTAAACTACTTCTTCTTCCTAGATGGCCCCGCCTCATCGTCGTGGAGGCGACGCTTCCGGCTCGTTACCTCCTCGTCGGAGGAAGTTGAGTCCTCCTCGCCGTCAGCGTCCTCAGCCTCTTCCTCCTCCTACTCCTCATCCTCCTCGGCCTCTTCCTCGGCCTGCTCCTCGGCCTCTTCGTCCTCCTCCTCGTCGTCATCCCATCGTCCTCGCTGGCCGGCGGGGGGAAATCGTCGCTGCTGGACGATGCAGCTTGATCCCACCAATGGCGCCATCCAGGCGGCTTCCCCTCGTTGTCGGTGTCCGATGGCCAAGAGAGATCGCTCATGGTTGACAGAGGAGAGAATAGATGAATGGCGTCGGCCGTCGGAAATCGTATATGTAGGTCTCTCGACGAAGAGAGCGGCGGTTGCTCTCCCGCACTTAAGAGACTTAAAGTGTTCTTATCGTAGGAGAACCACGGTCTCTCGTCGGTGGGAGGGTTTTGTCCTTTGTTAGATTGTTTTCAATGTCTTTTTCGGAATGGTGAGGTACATCTTGAAGTTAGAAAAAGGTTCTCCCCCCTATCCTCACTTTAATGGTGCGTCTAGCATCGACGGAGTACGCATAGAGTTGTGTTCCTGGTAGATCTCCTAGGATCCGATCGGTTGTCGTGTTTGTTGGTGTGGTTTCAGGTCAATCTTTTCCAGTCTACAGTTTTCATCTTTGTCAACGGTTGTTGTCTGGTGCGCTAGTCCTTTGGAACCTTAGCACGGCGATTTCTCGTTTGTCTGGTGCGCTAGTCCTTTGAAACCTTAGCACGACGACTAAAGTATCAAACTTGAGGTTTGAATTCTGGTGTCACTGCCCTCTAACCACTCAACCACATGTTAGGTTGCTAGAAAAAAAAATTAAAAAGTGCTCATGTTATGTGCCGCGCTACAGGATGATCACGTCCTAGGATTTCCCGGACCAGTTCAGCACGTTGAGCACAGGGGCTGCACATAACTTTGTGCCTGGATCGTACGTGCACGTGCGACCCTGCAGGCCCATTGAATAGTCCATTCTCGAAACTAGCGGGTGGCGAATATTGACGACGTGATTGGTAGGCTGCACGCCTGCGCCCACTTTTATGCCAACGGGCTTCAGGTAAGGTTCTGTGACAAGCCAACGGGAGAAGGGTCAATGTATAGATTTCAATCGGTTAACGTCAATGTTCTACCTAGTGATCAACTACTACCTCAATCCATGTTTATAGGTCTTGCGAACTTTAACTGTCACGTCCCGAGACCTTGCCTATACTACAACTAGTTCGGTCATGTCAAAATAGAAATCAACCAACCACTATCTATTTTTCCATGGCTAGTTGGCTATACCTATAACAATCTAATCTAGTCATAGAAATTTAGAAATCAAACAACAAGCATACTTACAAAAATATATTTCTACCGATGACTATTCACAAAATTAGGATATACCCATTTTTCCCGTATATCCTAACCTAGAGCTCTGATACCATTTTAACTGTCACGCTCCGAGAACTAAACCTAGAGCTCTCATATCACTTTAACTGTCACACCTCGAGATCTTGTCTATACTACAACTAGTTCGGTCATCCCAAAATAGAAATCAACCACTATCTATTTTTCCAAGGCTAGTTGGCTATACCTATAACAAATCTAATCTAGTCATAGAAATTAGAAATCAAACAACATCCCTAGATCACTAATTTACCTAACATAATACAAGATATATATATACTACCAAATATACAGGAAATCTACTTTGGCTCATAGGTGCAAATGCACCTACAATTCAAAATCATATTTCAAAATGTCTAATTTCTGAAAAAAAATATCAGGGTGTACATCCACACATTCTATGTTCGCACACGATGTTTGGCGGAAAAATATTATTTGTTGTGGCCAATGTAAAAAAACAATTTCCGGGACTCCAAAATAGCTTTTAACGAGACCTTTTTTTTATCCTTTTTACATAGTGCACACACAATGTTTTTTCCTGCCATACTTTTGTGAGCTAACATAGAATGTGAGGAAGTTTATTGCAAAAAATATAAATATTTTTAAATAAATTTATTTTTTATTTTTTATAATAGGTGCATCTAGACCTATGAACCAAAACACCATGTCACCGGACGATCAGTGCATAATGAAATTTATATGTTATACTCCCTCCATCCCAAAATGTAAGGCATCTAAGGATTGGTCAAAAGTCTGCTAACTTTGACCAAATACTTAGAAAAATATATTTACATCTACAATATCGAATGAACATATTAATAAAATATACTTTATGGTGAATCTATTCATGTTGATACAGTATTGTAAATATTTATATTTTTGTGTATAAACTTGGTCAAACTTAAAAAACATTGACTTTTGACTAATTCTTAGACGCCTTACATTTTGGGACGGAGGGAGTACTTTCTAATGGTATAATTTTTATATTGTAAAACTTATATTATACTAATGAAATTGATGATTTTGGGATACGGCGTAGGCCCTCTAACAATTACGATCCCCTATTTAGATAATAAAGTGCTAGCATGACAACATAATAACTTACGAAAGGCGCAAGGCTCATGTCACCGGGACGATCGGTGCATAAATCTAGTGGTGTTATAACAATTACTAGTTTATAAGATAGTTTATAAGAGCAACTCTAACAGATCCCATAAAACAGCTAAAACTGTAAAATTTCAGTGAGTGTATAGTTTTGGCTCGATTTTGAATATCGATCAGATCCTGTAAAATAGTCATGGACCTGTAAATGTTTTAGAGACCACTGAAAATGCGAGCCTCCCACCATTATATATATACAGATCAAAGGGTAGTGTATAGGCCCAAAACTGGCCAGAATTTTCATCTATACTCCCGCGCCGCCGTACGTTCAACCGCCTCCAACCGTCGATTCCTCGCGGCTTCGGCAAAATCATCTACCGTGTAAGATTTCACCATCAAATTCCAATTCCGGCAAATTCCTGGCCAATATCTGGCGAGTTGCGTCGATACTGATCATTCAGGTGAGCTCCGGTGAGGCAAGCCACCATGTGTGGCGAGGCCACCGGCCAGGCGCGGGCGGCGCATCTAGGAGGGCCCCAAGCACGGGCAGCATGCCCCCCTAGTGCGTGCGGCGTGGCACTATGTGCGGGTGATGTCCATAATTATAGGGAATATATAGGGGATCGTTGAAATCTTTGATGGAAAGCATTACCCAAATAATTCGACTCAAGTGGAACACAAGAATATCAATAAGATTTTAGCAATTGAGATGCCATTCTCAACCACACCTGTATATCAATAAACTCACAAAGCAAGTGGTGATATAATATAGTTATGCATAATAACCAAGAGAATTTGCATAACAATTGTCCTGTCTTCCCATTTCATCGGGGCCAATTTGGAACTACATGCAATTAAGGTATTATCATTTCAAATAGCCTAGAACAAAGCACCAACACTTCATGAACACACAATATCCTCAAACTATCACATATTTCCATTATATTTTCCTAACTGACACTTTAGGGTTCGCAGGTTCAACATAATAATAAGCAATACACTATGCAGATAATACCAGACTCATACATATGATGGGGAAATAAAAGTTTTGTACTAAAATCTTGTCACCGGAGCCCTAGCAACAAGAATTAAATATAGCAAAGGTATACCAACACTCATACATGAATATCCTCAAGACAAATATGCCAAATCTTGATACTCATCAAATCCCCATTCACCTCACATGCCTACAGAGAACTACTCACACATGGTGATGGAGAGTGAGTACATGGTTGTTGGTGATGACGTTGGTGGAGGTGATGGTGAAGAAGACCTCGAAATCCCCCTCTTCAGCGTAGAGAGCAGTACCAATCTAACCCACGAAACAAAGATCATGGATGTGGCGGCGCTCTGTTTTGCAAAAAGCTCCGTGCTCTTGGCCAGGTAGATTTGTAGGGTATATATGGGGGTACGTGAAAGAAGGAGGTGAGGCGACACTCGAGGGTTAGATTGGTCCTGCTCTTTTGGGCCACTGATCCTCTTACCCATGTGGTACACCCTATGCAGTGGGGTGCGCCACTGATCCTCTTTTGGGTCTCGTGGCCCCTCTCGTGTGATTTCAAAGCTCTAGGTCCCTTGTTTTGGCGAGAAACTTCCATGGTATTTTCCTCGATTTTATTTCCTGCGAAAGCAGACTGAATTTATTTTTTTGCTAAAAACAGTGTCAGATTCAGCAGCTTTACCCAAGTTCGGTGAGATTCCGAAGCAAATCATTGAGCGGAGTGCTTAGAAAGAGTAGATATATTTGAGATGTATCAGTGGGCGACGGGCGGCAGGGGGAGCAGCCATGCACGGCCAGGAGGGCCCAGGCACGAGCAGCACGCACCCCACTACAAGAAATATGTTAAGTAGTGACCTTCTTACGGTGACCACGGATAAATTGGTCATAATTGTATGGCCGTTTCGCAAAAAATGGTCCTAAGTCGTTTGGGAGGGTCCAAACCCTAAAACATTGCAACCATTTTAAATAGAAAGTTCGTAATTTCCTTACACGAAAAGGTCTTAAAGAAAATAACACGGTCTATGTTCTTATCTTTAACTAATTACGACCAATTAAAATGGTCATGGTTTATAATTCGCGATGCTTTAAAATAACTCTCAATCGACAAGTGGCAGGCCGGCTGGCGACTCATGCGGGGCGAAGGGTGGTTGCGTCCTGGGAAGAAGAAGGTGGGAAAAAAACTGACATGTGAACCTCTTTTTTTGTGAAAGAGATATATATTAATTAAACCATGGAATTACAATCTCGCCGACAAAGCATCGGAATGTTTTCCCACCTTAGCCAGATCTCATAACGCATCACTACTGGCACACTCAGGCACCACATATTCCCGCGACAAAGTGGAATTTACATTGCATTGTAGGCCATATTGAGCTAAATCATGGGCAGCTTTATTTGTAACGGGATTGCTATACCTTACTAAGCACAAAGAAAACCACGTTCTACTCTTAATCTTTAGATCTTCAATGATCGCTGCCTCTTTTGAGAAGTCTGCTTTCCTGCTACTCAACGACATGACAAGCATTTGTCCATCTGTTTCAAACTCAGCTCTAATCTTCAAAGATATTGTTTTATGGTTCCCTTTTACGGGATCTGATCTACGCGAGCACGAAACAAGACTGAATTAGAATTTTTGGTACCTTGTACTACCTTTTTTTACGGATTGCGAAATACGGGATCTCCTAGAGATGTTCTAGGTGGATGATCATACCAGATTTGTTGGCTCTCTTTAAATGGTATGTTCGCCCTAAGCTGGGCCATTTAGCTGTATGTGGAATAGCTTTTACTAGCCTCCAAAAAGTTACTACCTACGGTTTCAAATATTTTTTAATAAAGGACATATATTAATATCAAGAAGAAACCAATTACGTTTAGGTTCTGCAACAATATAATGTTGAGAACAGGTCGAGACAACAACGATGCACACAACCAAAAACAAAAAAGCAAACCAAGTAATTAGGGACTCGCAATATTAGGAACACTACTGCAATAGCAGTATCATGATTAGATTGTGTCCTTCAATATGCTCCAAGTCGATGGTGATGCTACCGATATTCTTGCAAGGTACATCATCATCGCAGAGACGAAGACGTAACCAAGAAAAACCACAGATTCTCTTTTTTTTTTATCTATCTCTACTATATGTAATGCTACCTATAGACATGATGTATTAGACGTGTATTGAAATATAATTGAGATTGGGTACCATACCTCCATGAGTGTTAAGCTAAACACACATCTGGTGTGGGTACTACTGGTTGATGTGCGAAATAAGATGAACAGATACGACTAGAAACACAAAATGTTTGTGACCGTACGAAACTCTTTTGGCGTATTACCTACCCTTGCATAGTGGCGGTTAGGTTTATCATGTGTGACATGCCATTTTAGCCGTGCGTGACGGCCTGATCTGTACTAGTGTATGAAGTATCATCTTCTCTTCATCTTTTGCTTCCATCGTCCATTCCCCACTTTTGCCATCACTTAGTGGTTTCGAACTCATGCCATTGAGCTAATTCTCTGCCCTTTTGAGCGGAACCACTATGACATACCCACCTCCACCGGCACCCATAGTAATCGATGCGATATGTCAGGAGTAAATGTTCTACTTCATGATTGACTGATTGTGTAGCCTCCCATTTTCACAAACCTACCCAAGTATGTTGTGCTCCCTACCACTGCTATATATGCCAACAAGCTATAGGAAGTTCACCCAAAAATTGTTATTGTGTGCAGGGAAGAATTGCCTCATGTATTGGAAGACACTAGCCTCAGCTGTGTTCAATAAGTTAATAATCCTGACAAAAAATGGTAAATAAGAAATCTAAAATAACTATCAATGATCTTGCCGTGGCCAAACACAACTAATTTGAGCCTGAAAATAAAAGGATCGTATGCCGTACCAAGAGGGGGGTAAATAGGCGCTACCCAATTTTTAGTTCTTTTTAAATTAAGGCTTGACACAAAGGTAAATTCTCTAGATATGCAACTATGTGAATTTACCTAGATGACAATATACACAACTAAGCAAGATATAGTAATGCAATAAAAGATAGAGGTAACTGAGTGTGGAGCACGCGGAGACACAAGTGATGATTCTCGTAGTTCTTTCCTTTTGAGGGGAAGTATGTCTGCGTTAGAGGGGTTTGGTCGCCACAAAGGCCTCACCCTATTCTCCGGTGAGCAATGCCACAAAAGCCTAGCTCACTTGTCTACAAAGAACTTCCTTGAGGCGGAAATCGGCCCTTTATAAGGTTCTTGGGGCACACATCCACACTTGAATTGGAGGCTCCCAATAGCTGTAACAACAGAACAACAACAAGATCAAATCAAGTCACAACAACTAGGGTTTCCAAAATAAACACTAGCAATGGTGCCCTCAAGCAAATGAGGGGGAAATGTAAATCGCTTCGGTGAAGATGTAGATAAGGGTATTCTCCTTCAATGCTCCAAAGATCAAGAGCTTTGGGTGGTTGAGGGAGGAGATCAATTGATTTTGGTGGCTCGGCTCGAGGTGAAGAACATGAATAGGTCGAGGAACCTCAGCTTGGGGAAGAATGGTGGTTTTATACGCCCCTCGAAATCGAGCCGTTGGAGAAGAAATGGGGGCGGAAATTTCGATGTAGGTTGGGGCCTGAATGTCCCCCCCCCCCACCTCCCCCTCTCCCCAGGAATTTCCGGCCTCGACTGAAATTTTCGGCCAAATTTCCAGGGGCCATCCAGTGGCTCCGGACCCTTAAGTCCTTAGCCGTTTTTTGGGGCCCGGAATTTCTGGCCTGCCATTTTTCCGTTTCTTCCTTTTCAAGAATTGAACCTTCCTTTTTCTTTCTTCTCATCATGTAAACAAACTAGATAGCATCTGCACCACTTAAACGCATTAGAGTATCACACATGTTGTCATCAAACACACAAAACCATAATGGTGGAGAGATGTTCTTTCAATCTCCCCCTTTTTGGTGTTTGATGACAACATACAGATTTGCAATAAATCACTAGCATAAACAACATCTGCCAAAGAGATAGAGGCACTCCCCCTAGATGTGTGCATATAAGTAATTTGCATTTCAATACAAATGCAACACACATAGGTTTGAGTGGCCTCGAAACATAAAATAGGCAACATGAAAACAACAACAACCCCTGACATAATATCACGTATAGTTGAGACATTGAGATAGAGATCATACCAATATGGTGAATAGAATACCGAATACCATAAATCACACACCATATAATAATGCATAGTCTCATCATATAGATCGAATACCGAAATTCATGTCTCCCATGACCATACTACAAGCCCAAATAACATAGTTCAACATAACCAACATAATGAAAGCACAAATGTTCAACAAATAAAAGGACACAAGCTCTCAAAGAGTGGTAAACACATATGCTTGTGCCTGCCCATGCAAATCCCGGAGAATCCCTACATAGAACTAAGTCTCCCTCTTTGGCATCGAAATGCCAAAAAGGGAAAAGAGTGATGCTACACGCCCCAAGGGAATTACTACAAGCCTGACTAAGACTCATAGTCACCTGCACTGTCCTCTCCGGCTGGAGGAGAGGCGCGAGAGATGCGTAGTGCTAACCACTCTGTCATGTGTGTAGAGATCATAAAGAAAATCCTTATCGGAGCGGTTTGGATGATGGACAGGTGACCACCACTGAAAGGGTACCCAAGCAGCTCAGCAAACCTGTGGAAGTTGGCTTCACAATGAGTAGAGCCAGTCATCCACATCATAGTGTGGGATTCATCCTTCTTGAAGGCAAGTGTGGAATAAAACTGTTGAATGAGCGGAATACTGTAGTCGTGCTTGAGCCGCATAAGCTTGTGCAACCCCATATGTTTTGTCACCAAAACAGCATCCTGGAAGTGATCCTTCCTAGCAAGAGTATACAAATATATAGGATTAATGGGTTTCACTTTCTCCATCTTTTCTAAAATGTCTTTGAAGATGAACATCTGCTCCATACACCAAATCTCGTTCCTCATCCTTGTACCAGTTCTTCTGCCAGAGAGCAGCATAGTCAATAGAATACATATCCTTGTAGTTGATCCTAGTATCCTTGCCTTTCCGCCGCATGGTGGTGGACTTTCTTGGAGCAGACTGGCTAACGGCCTCACTAGAACGGTCTTTGCAAGCACGACATCTCGGACGCGAACTACATGTGATAAGAGATAGATGGATAGCATAAGAAGAGTAAGCACACAAGTCAAAACATAGACATGTAATATACAGTAATACCAATCTAGTTTCGAGAATATTGTGGACATAGTTGGTCAAAGGTGGTGCAACAAACATTGTTCCCAGGCCGAAAATTCCGGTAGTATCCAAGGCCGAAAATTCTGCCCTAGTCGTAAATTCTGGTCTGTGTCGGGCCCGAAAATTCCGGTCTGTGTCGGGCACGAAAATTCCGCCCTGACGAACAACACTGAGTTTAGCAAAACTACGTCTAACCAACAGATCGGCACACTAAATTGATGCTACTATCTATGACAACAATTTACAGCCACTAGAGAACCAATTTCTCCAAGCAAAAAGGCACCAAAAATTGAAACACCTAAAAGGAGAGATTGCAATCTTTACCGGAGTCCATTGACGAAATGGCTTGGAGGAAAACGTTCCTAGAGATGAAGAGAAGGTGCCCCATCCAACAAACACGGAAGGGGGCAGGCAGAGATGCTTCGGCGAGGTTGGGATGGTGTCGGCGGCTATGAGAGGCACATAGAGGCGTGGGGGTGGGTAACTGGTTGTTGGGAAACTGCCCACCCCGCGTTCCTTAAGTCATCCCACGCAACACGCCCAGGCCGGAAATTCCGGCCTCCAGCAGGGCCGGATATTCCGGTTTTTGAAGAATTTCAGAAAGTCGAAATATCTGACCCATCAGATTAGTTATTGCACGCACCCATATATGAGATTATACAATGTGTATCATGTCATGTATGAGTGGTAACTTGACTAACTAGATGGGGAAGCCAACAATTTCCATCCAACGCCTTTCGAACCAAGTTTTAGCAAAAATGACTTGTGTGCAATATGGAAATGGTTATAGATGAGGATATGCTCGGGTTTAGAGGGCTCAAACTATAGATGGTACATGATCACTCAAGTTTGCAAGATTTAGCAAATAAAGGTCAAACATGAGTGATTTTCCATAAGAACACAAAGATGGCAAAGAAAGCCCGATGAAATCCAAATTACACCAACTCTTCCCAAAGGAGAGGGCGATGGCCTAGGCCAGCATGTATGGTGGTATGGTATGGCTCCGCGAAGATATATTTTGGGTCCAAAACCAATACTCGTCATTGAAGCTCATATATCAACACATGATACAAATAGAATGATTTGTTACATTGGCATTATGGGGGAGGTATAGCTCAATAATTTAAACCGCACTCCCCCTATCTTCATGCCCACATCTAAACCAAATAGAGTTTTGAGAAGAATGTGTGTTTGTAAGATGGTCAAGATATACTCCTCGAATCAGTGATATTTGGCTCATTCCTCAAATAGCAAAACCTTGCTTCATCAAGAGGCTTCGTGAATATATCGGCGAGTTGGTCTTTGGTTGAAACATAGCATAGCTCAATATCACCACAGGCAACATGATCCCTTATGAAATGATTCTGGATCTCAATATGCTTCGTTCTTGAATGTTGCACCGGATTATAGGCAATCTTGATGGCACTTTCATTGTCACATAAAAGAAGCACTTTGTCACAAGTGACACCATATTCCTTTAAAGTTTGCTTCATCCATAACAATTGAGTGCATCCACTTCCGGCGGCAACATATTCGGCTTCGGCGGTGGAGAGAGATATACTTTTTTTCTTCTTAGAAGACCAACACACCAAGGACCTACCAATAAATTGGCATGCTGATACGTCTCCGACGTATCGATAATTTCTTATGTTCCATGCCACATTATTGATGATATCTACATGTTATATGCACATTTTATGTCATATTCGTGCATTTTCTGGAACTAACCTATTAACAAGATGCCGAAGTGCCGATTGTCTGTTTTCGCTGTTTTGGTTTCAGAAATCCTAGTAACGAAATATTCTCGGAATTGGACGAAATCAACGCCCAGGTTCCTATTTTGCCCGGAAGCATCCAGAACACACGAGAACCGCCAGAGAGGGGGCACATGCCCACCAAACCCTAGGCCGGCGCGGCCAAGGGGGGGCCCGCGCCCCCTATAGTGTCGGCGCCCCTTCGACCTTCTGACGCCGCCTCTTCACCTATATAAAGCCCCTGGACCTAAAACCTCGATACGAAAAAGCCACGGTACGAGAAACCTTCCGGAGCCGCCGCCATCGCGAAGCCAAGATCCGGGGGACAGGAGTCTCCGTTCCGGCACGCCGCCGGGACGGGGAAGTGTCCCCGAAGGCTCCTCCATCGACACCACCGCCATCTCCATCAACGCTGCTTGTCTCCCATGAGGAGGGAGTAGTTCTCCATCGAGGCTCGGGGCTGTACCGTAGCTATGTGGTTCATCTCTCTCCTATGTACTTCAATACAATAATCTCATGAGTTGCCTTACATGATTGAGATTCATATGATGATGCTTGTAATCTAGATGTCATTATGCTAGTCAAGTGGGTTTTACTTATGTGATCTCCGGAGACTCCTTGTCCCACGTGTGTAAAGGTGACAGTGTGTGCACCGTGTGGGTCTCTTAGGCTATATTTCACGAGGTACTTATTCACTGTTATGAATGGCATAGTGAAGTGCTTATTTATATCTCTTTATGATTGCTATGTGTTTTGTATCACAATTTATCCATGTTCTACTCTAGTGATGTTATTAAAGTAGTTTATTCCTCCTGCACGGTGTAATGGTGACAGTGTGTGCATCCGTGTTAGTACTTGGCGTAGGCTATGATTATGATCTCTTGTAGATTATGAAGTTAACTATTGCTATGATGGTATTGATGTGATCTATTCCTCCTACATAGTGTGAAGGTGACAGTGTGCATGCTATGTTAGTACTTGGTTTAGTCGTGTTGATCTTTCATGCACTCTAAGGTTATTTAAATATGAACATTGAATTGTGGAGCTTGTTAACTCCGGCATTGAGGGTTCGTGTAATCCTACGCAATGGTGTTCATCATCCAACAAGAGTGTAGAGTATGCATTTATCTATTCTGTTATGTGATCAAAGTTGAGAGTGTCCACTAGTGAAAGTCTAATCCCTAGGCCTTGTTCCTAAATATCGCTATCGTTGCTTGTTTATCGTTTTCTTGCGTTACTACTCGCTGCGTTACTACGCTTATATTTATTCATACCACCTGTATTTCACTATCTCTTCGCCGAACTAGTGCACCTATTAGGTGTGTTGGGGACACAAGAGACTTCTTGCTTTGTGGTTGCGGGGTTGCATGAGAGGGATATCTTTGACCTCTTCCTCCCCGAGTTCGATAAACCTTGGGTGATCCACTTAAGGGAAACTTGCTCTGCTGTTCTATAAACCTCTGCTCTTGGAGGCCCAACACTGTCTACAAGAATAGAAGCACCCGTAGACATCAAGCTATTTTCTGGCGCCGTTGCCGGGGAGGAAAGGTAAAAGGTACTCACACTCCGGATCTCGGCTACTAAGCTATTTTCGCCGTTGTAAGTACTCAAATCTATTTCCTTTAGATCCTGCAATTGCATCTTTTTGTTTCTTGTTTACACTAGTTTGGCATAATGGACAACAATGAGCTTCTTATTCTATTTCCCGATTTAAGACATGGATGGTTTGATGCGAAAATTAAAAAACCCATGGAACATATTAGCATGAATACTTTGAATACCATTGTTGCTAATGATATGGAAAATTCTAAGCTTGGGGAAGCTGGTTTTGATGAGCATGATATTTTTAGTCCCCCAAGCATTGAGGAGAAAATTTACTTTGATGATACTTTGCCTCCCATATATGATGATTATAATGATAGTAGTCTTTTGTTACCGCTCTGTTATGGAGGATAAATTTGATTATGATTACAATATGCCTCCTATATTTGATGATGAGAATAATAATGATAGCTACTTTGTTGAATTTGCTCCCACTACAACTAATAAAATTGATTATGCCTATGTGGAGAGAAATAATTTTATGCATGAGACTCATGATAAGAATGCTTTATGTGATAGTTATATTGTTGAGTTTGCTCATGTTGCTACTGAAAGTTATTATGAGAGAGGAAAATATGGTTGTAGAAATTTTCATGTTACTAAAATGCCTCTCTATGTGCTGAAATTTTTGAAGCTACACTTGTTTTATCTTCCTATGCTTGTCACTTTGCTCTTCATGAACTTGTTTATTTACAAGATTCCTATGCATAGGAAGCATGTTAGACTTAAATGTGTTTTGAATTTGCCTCTTGATGCTCTCTTTTGCTTCAAATACTATCTCTTGCGAGTGCATCATTAAAACTGCTGAGCCCATCTTAATGGCTATAAAGAAAGAACTTCTTGGGAGATAACCCATGTGTTTATTTTGCTACAGTACCTTTATTTTATATTTGTGTCTTGGAAGTTGTTTACTACTGTAGCAACCTCTCCTTATCTTAGTTTTGTGTTTTGTTGTGCCAAGTAAAGTCTTTGATAGTAAAGTGAATACTAGATTTGGATTGCTGCGCAGTAACAGATTTCTTTGCTTGTCACGAATTCCGATCTGCCTCTCTCGTAGGTAGCTCAGAAAATTATGCCAATTTACGTGCGTGATCCTCAGATATGTACGCAACTTTCATTCAATTTGGGCATTTTCATTTGAGAAAGTCTGGTGCCTCAATAAAATCCATCTTTACGGACTGTTCTGTTTTGACAGATTCTGCCTTTTATTTCGCATTGCCTCTTTTGCTATGTTGGATGAATTTCTTTGATCCATTAATGTTAAGTAGCTTTATTCAATGTCCAGAAGTGTTAAGAATGATTGTGTCACCTCTGAACATGTTAATTTTTATTGTACACTAACCCTCTAATGAGTTGTTTCGAGTTTGGTGTGGAGGAAGTTTTCAAGGGTCAAGAGAGGAGGATGATATACTATGATCAAGAAGAGTGAAGAGTCTAAGCTTGGGGATGCCCCGGTGGTTCACCCCTGCATATTTTAAGAAGACTCAAGCGTCTAAGCTTGGGGATGCCCAAGGCATCCCCTTCTTCATCGACAACTTATCAGGTTTCTTCTCTTGAAACTATATTTTTATTCGGTCACATCTTAAGTACTTTACTTGGAGCGTCTGTGTGCTTTTATTTTTGTTTTTGTTTGAATAAATGCTTGTGTGGGAGAGAGACACGCTCCGCTGGTTCATATGAACACGTGTGTTCTTAGCACATAATGTTCATGGCGAAGGTTGAACTGCTTCGTTAATTGTTATATGGTTGGAAACGGGAAATGCTACATGTAGTAATTGGTAAAATGTCTTGGATAATGTGATACTTGGCAATTGTTGTGCTCATGTTTAAGCTCTTGCATCATATACTTTGCACCTATTAATGAAGAAACACCTAGAGCTTGCTAAATTTGGTTTGCATATTTGGTCTCTCTAAAGTCTAGATAATTTCTAGTATTGAGTTTTGAACAACAAGGAAGACGGTGTAGAGTCTTATAATGTTTACAATATGTCTTTTATGTGAGTTTTGCTGCACCGGTTCATCCTTGTGTTTGTTTCAAATAACCTTGCTAGCCTAAAACTTGTATCGAGAGGGAATACTTCTCATGCATCCAAAATCCTTGAGCCAACCACTATGCCATTTGTGTCCACCATACCTACCTACTACATGGTATTTCTCCGCCATTCCAAAGTAAAATTGCTTGAGTGCTACCTTTAAATAATTCAAAATGGACTAGTGGCTTCATCCGCTTATCCAATAATTTTGCTTGTGTCAATATTTTATAGCTCATGAGGAAGTATGTGGTGTTTATCTTTCGATCTTGTCATTTACTTCTGACAGACTTTCACAATGGACTAGTGGCTTCATCCGCTTATCCAATAATTTTGCAAAAAGAGCTGGCAATGGGGTTCCCAGCCCGATTAATTAACTTGCATTAATAATTCTCTTCACATGTTTTGCTCTGATTCATCGAGTAAGCAACTTAATTTTGCAAATAGACACTCCTTCATGGTATGTGATTGTTGGAAGGCACCCGAGGATTCGGTTAGCCATGGCTTGTGTAAGCAAAAGGTTGGGAGGAGTGTCATCCATAAATAATGAAACTAAAGTACATGTGTAAACAAAAGAGAAGAGGGATGATCTACCTTGCTGGTAGAGATAACGTCCTTCATGGGAGCCGCTCTTGAAAGTCTGGTTGATAAGGTAGTTAGAGTGCCCACTACCATTCGTTGACAACAACAAACACCTCCCAAAATTTTACTTTTATGCTCTCTTTATGTTTTCAAAACCAAAGCTCTAGCACAAATATAGCAATCGATGCTTTCCTCTGCGAAGGACCTTTCTTTTACTTTTATGTTGAGTCAGTTCACCTATCTCTCTCCACCTCAAGAAGCAAACACTTGTGTGAACTGTGCATTGATTCCTACATACTTGCATATTGCACTTGTTATATTACTCTATGTTGACAATTATCCATGAGATATACATGTTATAAGTTGAAAGCAACCGCTGAAACTTAATCTTCCTTTGTGTTGCTTCAATACCTTTACTTTGATTTATTGCTTTATGAGTTAACTCTTATGCAAGACTTATTGATGCTTGTCTTTAAGTACCATTCATGAAAAGTCTTTTCTTTATGATTCATTTGTTTACTCATGTCATTACCATTGTTTTGATCGCTGCATTCATTACATATGCTTACAATAGTATGATCAAGGTTATGATGGCATGTCACTCCAGAAATTATCTTTGTTATCGTTTACTCGCTCGGGACGAGCAGGAACTAAGCTTGGGGATGCCGATACGTCTCCGACGTATCGATAATTTCTTATGTTCCATGCCACATTATTGATGATATCTACATGTTATATGCACATTTTATGTCATATTCGTGCATTTTCTGGAACTAACCTATTAACAAGATGCCGAAGTGCCGATTCTTGTTTTCTCGCTGTTTTTGGTTTCGAAATCCTAGTAACGAAATATTCTCGGAATTGGACGAAATCAACGCCCAGGTTCCTATTTTGCCCGGAAGCATCCAGAACACACGAGAACCGCCAGAGAGGGGGCACAGGCCCACCAAACCCTAGGCCGGCACGGCCAAGGGGGGGCCGCGCCCCCCTATAGTGTCGGCGCCCCTTCGACCTTCTGACGCCGCCTCTTCGCCTATATAAAGCCCCTGGACCTAAAACCTCGATACGAAAATGTAATATCCCAGGTAATGGGGTTACAAAAATAGAGGAAACAGTTGTGTGCATTGCATTCATGCATAGAAAATCTGGGGAATTTTCGCGCTTTAAAGTAAAACAATCACGAATGCGAAGTTTCACTTGACCTTGGTGGAATTGAAGTAGCTCATCAAGTCAAGCGCTATAAACCTCAATGTGACTTTGCTAAAACTTTGTTTTGGGTAGAGATAAAGTGATCTAAGGGATTAGATCAAATGGAATTAAAATCAACACAAGAACTAATTAATCAATGATCAATTGCTTGATCATACAAAAGATCACAACATGGTAATCCTTGCCATAACATATGAACATCCATTTAATTGGAAATCAAGCAACAATAATTGGAGAAACCATTCTTGACTAATCTTTTCCATGCCTTAAACTAATCCTTGACCTTACCATGAACCTCATGGTATTCATTTTACTTCATTTTTAGAAACATGACATGGAGATCAACTCTAGAAATATATATTCTTCTCTATTCCAAATTATTAAGCATCAAACCTAGAGAGGTGAGAGTTCTATTATAATTATTAGAGAAGCAATAACAAACCTTGAGCTAAACCTTGGATATACATCCAAGTATTCAAATCATCATCTCTAAGAGAAACCCTAGGATATTATCCAGACCATCCCTAGAGAGAGAACCCAATTATGATAAACATAGATATTGATGATCACATCATTCTCTATGGAGCCCAAACTTAAGTTAGTATTAAAGACCTTCCCAAATGAGAGAGACCATGCATACCAATCCAAGCTTTACCTATTTAAGAATAAAGGACAACCTTTGAACTAAAGTATTAAGAGATTAACCATTTCATCTTGAAGTGGTGAGATAACCAAATACCAAATGGAATGAGACTATATCCATGAATTAATGAAATAAGGATAGGACTAATCCAACTAAGTTAGACAATTGAATCCTTAGCTTAGCTACCTAAATAAATATTAGGAGTACACCATAAACCCTAGAATAAACCATTCCTTTATAAGAGAGCCCAAGCTATGGTATTACACTTAAGTAGTTGAGGCAACAGTTGAATATGAGGGAGAGAACTATCCATATACTAGATGACTATATCATCATTGATTAAGTAGAACCCTAACATAATATCTCAGACATTCTCCTGGGATATATACTTTAGAGGCAACCATAGTAAACCCATTCAAGAAGGTAAATTTAGAAGAGCTATACCTTAACTGATCAAGACAATGCTTGATCATGGAAGTAAAAACTATTCCATTAGAAATATTTTAGGAAGCCCAACCTTGAACATTATAAATTGAGTAATGATCATAAACCCTAAGAACTTGAGGTATGTGAGGATAAGTTAAACCCTACTAGGATAAGTATATTCCATTTCCACATGGAATCCAAAGTTAACTATAAAAAGAACTACAACCACTGTGGTTACTTTAATGATCAATTGAGAATAATAATAGAAGTTAATTGGTAGAAGATAAAATCAACTCCCAAATCCTTAGTAATTAGAGAAGCACATGAAATATTAAGCAAGTAACCACATTATCATGGTTAGGGGAGATTAAACCCTAGCACATGCATTATGGTGTTATCTCATCTCTACAACTTAGAATTAAATCTTAACCCTAGTTTGTGTATCACTTGGGTGATCACAAATAAAACCTAAACCCCAATTAAGATTCAACCCATGTGACATTAGGTAAATAGCATTTGAACCCTAGATTTGCACATCAAATAAATCTTATGTTTCAATTCTTGAAGATAAGAAAAACCTTGTGTTACATTATATGGTTAAACCCATATGTGTAGTGATCAACTATTTATCTTTGTAACCAAGATCAACCATGATGAAACAACACCTACCTTAGATGCTTTCAAAGATAATGATAGTGTTAACCTTATAAGGGGGTTGTAATAGACATCATAAAAACCCTAACAGATTGATACTCACATAAAATCATATGTATACAACCAACTTCTTAAATAAAATAACAAGTCCTAATGATAAACTCTAAAATACCTTGAGCTGGACTTACCAACTCTAATACTTCAAATAGATTGATCCACAAGAAAAACATAAAAATAAAATGAGGATATAAAATCATGCTCATTTGCTATTTTGAATAAAACACAAGTATGTAATATAATGCTTTATAAAATACTTGTTTCAAATGGATTATGGGTGTAATAGTCACTTCACAACATCCAAATGGAATTAACATAATTGAGACACCTGCAAAAATAACAGAATTCAAATACGAATTCAAATTGGCAAATACAAAACAGAAAATAAGAAGAAAAAGAAAAACAGAAAATAAATAAGAGAAAAGAGAGAAGCTTACCTGGACCTGGCCAGCCGAAGGAGCCCAGCAGCAGCCTGGCCGTGGCAGCCCAGGAGCAGCCCATGGTCCATCTCCAAACCATGGCCCAAGCCAGCCCAATACCCCTTCGTCTAAAAAAATATCGAGGACGAGCTCGTCCTCATCCTCTCCGTGAGCTGGAGAGCAGCACGACGCCGTGATGATCTTCCCCCTCTCGCTGGCAGCTTCTCCTTGCTCCACTCTGTGACGAGGCTCGCCTCTGGAACCCTATAAATACCCCACGGCGAACCCCAGGCTCGTTTTCTTCCCCATTTGCCCCAATTAAGCAAACCCTAGCTCGCCCGGCCATCTTCCTCGCCGCCGGTAGGAACCTCCCCAGACCAAGCCGTAACCGCCATTAGCACCGCCGTGGTCGACTTGCTCCTCCTACAGAAGGAATTGAACTGAAGCAGCCCATAGCGCCGTCACCAAGCTCAACCCCTGGCAGCCGTCGCCATGAATTTCGGCGACTCAAGTCACCTCCGGCCACGCCATCAAGCGCGTCGTGCCCCTGGTGAGCCACTGATTCCCCTAGCCTGCTTAAATCGCTCGATTGCATCCCGTAACATGCCCAGCACCGTTGGTCCGTGAGCTCTGCTGCTCGGCATCGCCGGCAAGCTTGCTCCGGCGACCAAATAGGGGCGGCGCTAGTACCTGCGTGTTCACCTCGGCGCGCTGAACCTCGCTGTATGGATAGTTTGCCCGCGCGAATACCGTAGCGCCGGCGATCACCGTCACTGGCCGCCGGTGACACACATGGTGGCCACATCACTGCCACCATGGCAGCCAGCGTGGCTCTGGCCCACCTGTCTGTGGCTGTGAGTAGCACAGGCACGGTGTAGTTAGTAAATTCCGTTTCATTTCAAATACCAGAAAATTACTGCAACTTCAAATAAATCTAGAAAATTCAATTTAAGTCAGAAAAATGTAAATAAGATATCAAAATTTTTATAAAGATAAACCCTATCCAATAAAAATATAATATGGAATTTTTATTTTTAATAAAAATTTGATTGTTTTATACTTAATAATTAAACCTTTTCTTTTATTCCTAATTGAAATAAAATTCAATAATTAGGAAAACCTTCTAAAATAAATAAAAACCAGTAAGAAAAATAAAGAAAACATTAAAGCTAATTTTCCTTATTTGTTATTTTGTTAAATCTTTATTAGTGGAAAATTAAACCCTAATTAATAATTATCTTAATTATTAATTATTTAAAAATATTAAAAATGCCAAATTCAATATTATTCTTATTTCAAAGTTTTTAATAACTTCAACTTTTCAAATGAAGTTATTAATCCAAGAACTAATTGACAATTAGGAAACCCTAAGTTCCATATTGAATAAGAACACAAACCCATAATTTTATGTGGGATACTAAAACCCTAATTCGATTATGCACCAAATCCTAGCTCAAGTAATTCATATGAATTCCAGTTTGCTTCTAACCTAAACCCTAGGTTAGAGCATGTGATCATGACATTTTGATTTCATTCATAGAACCATAGTAGCTTCTAAATGTTTACCTTGATCACATAAAATGTAGCAACCAGCATTACTAAATTAGTATCCCATGTATTCATCTTAATCAAACCTAGATGATCAAATAGAACCAACCATAGTTCCTATCCTTAGAGGCAACAACCTTAATTATCCATGTTTGGCATCACATCATTGTGATGAACTCCATTAGCAACCATGCTAATATTGACATCATATCCCATACACACTAAACCCTATTAGTGTGAGGTAATTATTAAACATCCTATTTAGGAAACCACCATTCCTTATTTAGTGAATTAAATAGCAAACCTAAACAACCTCAACCTAATTGATATACTTCTTATTATTTAAGAAGTATGTTCTTCAAAAGTTATTCTTTTGAAGTAAACAGAGAACCATCATCAACCCTGCTTATAAGGACCTATAAACCCTAGCCAGCTATCACTAGCAAGATAAACCAATCTTGACAACAACCATGTATAATGAATTTCTTAGGATGCCTAGGCTTATCTTAATCTTACAAACCACTAGTTATTAATGAACCCAACCTTGTTAGGATCCATCTAACACTTACTCCAAAAACTACTTGGCACCATAATAAATTATAGAACTCCACCAACCTAATTATCATACTTGTTCTTTATTAAAGGACATGTTCTTCAAAAGTTATTCTTTTGAAGTATATGATAATTAATCCTTAACCATGCCATCTAGTACTTAAACTGACCATTGTTCTTTACTTGATAACATTATGCCAATTATCATTCTTTGTGTGCTCAATTGATTAT
>NC_061513.1:89490172-89583502 GCF_022539505.1 Lolium rigidum
GATGTTCCGGGGATCAACTTCGTGTTGGTTTTTAGGCCTTGTCTAGGGTCGGTTTACGATCACCGTGCGTGGCCGCCGGAGCTCAATCACGAGTAGGATGTTCCGATTATGCGGTGAAAACCCTAAATCGTAGTAGGTCGTTTTAGCTTTATTTTGATCAAGCGGGACCACCATACGATCGTACACCTCGTACGGATCATGGGTGGATCGGCTCCTTGAGCCGATTCACGGGACAACACGAGAGCCGATCGAGGCTCGTATTTAATGTTTACGTGTATGCCATGCAGGAAACTAAGCGAGGCACATCCAACACCTTCACGACCAGGTATAGGTCGGGTGGCACGCCCTTGCACCGGCATCGGACGTGCGTGCCGAGTCTTTGCGGGCCGTCGCTCGGAGGGACCGAGGGCCAGCCGCGAGTCCTGGGAGCCTCCCGGCTCTACCGTGTTGCCCGTCGCTGCTCGCCGGTGGGTTTCGACCGCAACACATTCCGGCACGCCCGGTGGGACAATCTTCGACATCAACCGCATCGCCATCTACATCTGAGATGGCGGAAGGCACTCCGATCACGTACGAGGATCGGCCGAGGAGCTCAAGAAGAAGCATGACGAGGTCAAAGCGATCCTCGAAGCCGATCTCATCGGCTCTTTTCACGAGAACCCGCTCACACGGCATCGGGTGGAAAGGGTTCTCACTGAAGCGCGCTCGATGGAGTGGACCTGTCCGCCCCGTCAGAAGAACGCACCAGGTCTCTGCGTCAGGAGATTAACTTCATGGTAGCTCATTCGCTGCACCGCCATTATGAGAGCCTGGTGAACACTTTGGAGCGTGTCGCTCTTCGCGTGATCCAGGAAATCATGAGGCATCAGTACTCTCCGTCAGGACCAGCTCTAGGGACTCACCAAGGAGAGATGCCACTCCAGTCCCGTCCACCGCTGCCATTCGCGTTGGCAGCACCAGAAGTGCCGAATTCACCGGCATACGTCGTCTACAAGATCGGTGGTGACCCTAGTGACTACCAGTTCTTGCATGAGGCGCCTAAGGAGATCCCTCACGGATACACGTGCACATACGTGCCAGACTGCAGTAACTGGGCACTCACGAACCAGGCGCAGCGGCGGGGACTTACGGAACAGCGGGGAGGAACTTCGGGAACAGATCTTGAGAAGCGGACGTGGCTAGCTAAGTATGCCACTCCGACAAACCTCCGAGCTCAGCTCCTGCGGTTGGCTCGGAGCTGGAAAAGCAAGCATGGGCTGGCTAAGTATGCCACTCCGGCGAATCTTCGGAGTTCGACTCCTGCGGCCGGCACCGCGGATCAGATCAGTACCATCTTGAAAGACCAGTTCGGCATGGTGCCGAAAAGGAGGACAATCGGCTATTCCAAGCCGTACCCCAACGAGTACGAGTTGATCCCGCTACCACCCAAATATCGGCTCCCTGATTTCTCCAAGTTTAATGGATCGAGATGGTTCCGGCTCCATCGAGCATGTGAGCCGATATTTGGCACAGGTAGGCACGATCTCGGCATCGAGATGAGCTGCGTGTGAGGTTCTTCGCACGGTCCCTCACGGGATCGGCTTTCGGGTGGTACACATCGCTGCCACCGAGACTCAATCCGGACTTGGAAGCGGTTGGAAGAGCGGTTCCACATGCGGTATCACTCGGAGGCTTCGAGGCTGGCATTGCCGATCTAGCACAAGTACGACGAAGCGCGGAGAAACGGTGTCGAGAATACGTCCAGCGCTTCGGGACCGTTAGGAACCGTGCTATTCGGCTCGTGTGGCTGAAAAAGCCGATCGAGTTGGCGGTGGTGGGTCTCGCATCACCGATCAAGGACGTGGCCTCCCAAGCGAGACTACCCTTCACTGGCGCACATGGTGCGGAAGCGTGTCAGCATATGAACGGCGCCACCCGGATGTATACCGGGATAAATTCAAGCGTGCGGTGGTCCTGGTTGAGGCGGATGAAGATGAAGGCTGCGCGGGAGATCAAGAGGTAGCGGTGGCTGAATGGACTCGGGGGCAAGCCCGGTGTCATGTAAGTGGGTTAAGCCACAAGGTCCTCCAAGAGGGTTTGACTTCGATGTCACCAAGGCTGAGCAAATTTTCGACCTCTTACTTAAGGAGAAGCGGCTAAAGGTACCCGAAGGCCACAAGATCCCCACGGCTCGGGAGCTGAACGGAAAGCCATGCGCAGAGTGGCATAACACGTTCACCCATGCCTGCCAACGGCTGCGGGGTGTGGCGTCGGCGGGTCCAAATGGCGATAGAACAAGGGCGTCTAATTTTCAGCCGGTACGCCATGAAGGTCGACACACACCCCTTCCCCGCCGTTAACATGGTGGAGTGCACTTACCATGGAGGGTGCCAGCCGGGATTCTCGTTCAACATCAACATGGTAGGACACTGGGCACCACTCGCGGTAAGGACGGAGACGAGGGCGGCTGCTCTCATAGCAAGGACACGGAGGAAGCCGTTCCACGCGATCGGCTCCGATCACGATGGCAAGCGCTACATCACGAGAGGGAGAAGTGAGGAACGTGAGATATCGGCGACCTCTCTACGATCACCTCCTCAACAAATATGTGAGTCAATACGACCAACGCCGACGATACAACGACGATGATGAAAGAGATCGTGCGGCTAGGGACGCCGGGAGACATCGTCGGCATGATCGCGACGAGGAGAGATATGAGCGCCACGCCAAGGAAAAGTCGAGAGAGCAAGACGACGTGGATAGGCACTTGGGACTGTCCCTTCTTCGGACTACTGCTGGGATTCGGGAATGAGCCGATTGCCTACAATCGGCAAGCGCCGAGAATGTAGACGAAGAAGAAGGATGCGGCTAACGTGTCCGTGTTCAAACGTCTAGGGCCTCTCCCGCCTCGGAACAAGCACGGCTGAGTCCTCTCGGGTAGAAGATCTCGAGGAACTAGAGGACGATGATGAAGAAGAAGATAAGTACCACCGGCCAAGGTGGTGCCACGATGGACTCAGCCGTTCCCAAAAGCGTAGGGTTCGGCGACTACGTGGTTTGGAGGAAGCCGAAAGGTTATACCTGCACACGTTGAGGAAGGCGCGGCCTGATCCGGCCGCGAAAATTCAGCGAACCACTGGACGAAGAAGGTCGGCCACAAAGGAAAGAGTGGCGCCCCGGACAAAAGAAAGCCGATGATGAGACATCGGCTGGCACAAACATGGTGTTCATCCTTCCGACGGAGTTTAGTGCTCCGAGATTAGACGAAGCACCTGTGGCACAACTTGATTGCGGCCCACGGCCGGTTATCTTTGAGAAGCCACGAGAAAGAAGCTACGGACATACGAAGGCCACTGTACTTGCGAGGCTATATCAATGGGCAGCTTTGTCAACAAGATGCTTGGTGGACACCGGAGCGGCGATCAACATTATGCCATACTCCATGCTACGTCGGTTGGGACGCTCTAGCTCGGATCTGATCAAGACCAACGTAACAGCGAGCGATTTCAACGGCCAAGCATCCGACGCACAAGGTGTTACTGAATGTGGATCTGACCGTAGGAAGGAAAACCATCCCTACGACGTTCTTTATTGTCGACAGCAAGAGCACCTATGCTGTCCTGCTAGGGAGAGATTGGATCCACGCCAACTGTTGCATTCCATCCACGATGCACCAATGCCTAATACAGTGGGATGGAGATGAAGTAGAGGTCGTCCCACGCGAGATGATTCAGCCGAGATTTCAACGGCGCGGCATGAACGTTTGGGAGACAACAGGCCAAGAGCCACTCTCAGGCATCAATTTGGACGACTGCGAGCGCATCGGCGTGACGAAGGACGGGGTTAGGCTGGTCTTATCCACCGGCCTGACCGTGTAACAAGAGCAAAATCTATGGACAAACGTGGCGAGGCCGATCCTTGTGATCGGCCCCAAAGATCTATGGAGGAACATTGCAAAACCTTCATTGAGCGATTCAATCAACATGGAGGCCGATTCCAGCAATCGGCCAAAATTATCCTCACCATACGTTCTGCATGTGTTCAACGTCGATCTAATGGGCAGCGGTTTTACGTCGGCTGATGAGCTGGAAGAAGTCAACATTGGTCCTAACGGAGCCGACGTTCAAATACAGTGCCTTGGCTCACTACAGAGCCGATATCCGCAGTTACACTGCGGATTCGGCTCGGGGGCACCTAATCAGATGAACATGTGCGATACATGTGCAGTGAAATATTGGGGGCCGATAGAAAAATCGGCCAGTAAAAAAAATTCTCACGATGTACAGCCGATGCACAGACATCGACTTTAGAGCTAAGAAACAAAGCCGATGCACGACCATCGACTCTAGTACAATTACGCAGGATCTACCAGCTGCGTGTTCAAGACGCGGATTTTGACCAAGTCGGTCTTCAGTTCAGCTTCGAGGCCTTCTGCTTCCTTGAGGGAGTGAACAAATGAGAGCTTCCTCAGCTGCAATGAGCTGATTTTGGTGCCCGAACCTTCTCTTCGAGGACTTCCAACCCTTTGCGCAAGGTCGCCAGTTCAGCAGTACTGTTAGAGGCGTCAGTTTTGGCATGCAAGGCAGCCTTTTGCTCATTAAGCCATTGGTGTTTCGTCTACAATATCGGCTTTCAACGGAAGAAAAGGTGATCGGCTCTTGTGTATCTTGGCTGGCAAGTTAGCCACCTTCCCGGCCACTCATGGAATTCTGGGACCGAGTGGTTGACCTTCTCTGAGCCATGGTGGCAAGTTTGGCGGCTGCGTGGTTTTCTGATCGCTCAAGCTCGGGTCCATTTGTCTGAACTGTATGTCCTCACCGCCGTTCTCGCCTTGACTGAGGCTCGGGGGCAGCTGACCTGGTAGATACTCTGTTTTTAGAAGCCGATTGGGGTGTCATCGGCTGGCCCTGCATCATAACCTTCTTCAAAGGTGGTGAATTCTTGCAGAAGAGGATCACTGGAGCTGGTGGGAGGAATTTAAAGGGGGATCCATCATCATGGACAGGCTTCGGGCCATCTTGTTGCTTGCAAAGAAACAGAGCGAGGTTTATAAAGCATCACCGGAAACTATCGCGAGGAGATTTGCGAGCAAGTGGCACCGTGTTTGCACGTAAGTATCGGTTTCAGCGTCAAGTTGTTTCAGCAACGGTCCTAGGGCTCTCCTGAAGGCTTGGGTTTTCCACATTATCCACCAGATTTCAAGGTCATCAGTCGAAGAATTGAAGGATAGATTGTGAAAGACCGATCCGTTGCCATCGGCTCATTGAGCATTGGCTAAGTCGACAATCGGCTAAATTAGCATAAAGGGAATCGGCAAAATCAAATTGAGGGAAATTCTTCATTGATAATGGGATTCCTTACATAAAAAGCGGATTGCTCTCAAAAGGAAGTACTAGGGGATACATTGCCCCATCTACTACTACTGATCCTATGCTAAGGGTCCTATCTATGGGCCGTCGCTGCCCTTGTCGTCGCCGTCGTCGCCGCTGTCGGCGCTACTCCCGGCGGGCTCGTCGTCGGTGCTGCCGCGGCCGCCGGCAGGGCCCTCGTTGTCCTCGTCTTCCTCATCAGCGTCATCGTCGCTGTCGAAGTCGCTGAGGTTCCCCGGCCAGGGGCAGAAGCGCTTGGCCGGCGGTTCGTCGGAGGAGGTGTCGTCGTCGTCGTCCTCCTCCTCCTCCTCCTCGGAGGAGGAGGTGAAGACGTCCCAGGAGAAGCGATTGTCATCGCTCTCCTCCTCCGTTTCCCCGTCGGCAAGGAAGCGGAGGTCACTTTCCCCGTCGGTCGAGGACTTGTCGTCCTCGGACCGGACGGAGAAGTCGTGGCCGGACTCGTCCCCGTCTTCGATGGCGCGGCGGATGTTGGCCTCGTGGGCCTCCTCCGGGTCCCACTCCGGCGTCGGCTCGCGGGAGGAGGAGGACTGGGTGGAAAAGACCCGATGAGGCAGAGGAGGAAGAAGACATGGTGGCAGAGGAGGGCTTTTGGGGTGCTAATGCGAAGGGGATGAAGAAGCGAACTGCTTGGAGCGGTTAAATAAAAGGGGATATAGTGGAGATTCAATGCCACAGCAGTTTCCGAGGAAGTGGTGCCCAACAAAAAAAAAATTGCCAGGTCACGCGGAGAAGTGGAGGAGGCAAGGCATCATGATGAAGGATACTGCGACGGTTACGCTCCGCCACGACATGACCCGACGAAGAAAAAGCGGAGTGATTTTGGAATCGTCATTTCCAAAACCAGGGGGCATGTGTTATCACCGGAATTTGACCGGATCGAGAGGTGGGCCGCGATTGAAGATGGGCTTGAAGGATATACATGGAAGAAATACATGAATCGGCCTTATATGCAAAGTTTGGGCTAGTTTGCCCGTGTATCTGTAATATAGTAGGATACGTGTCGGTTAGATAGAGTTTGGCTCGTGCCCGGTTGGGATTATTCCCAAGGTAGAAAGTCTACGGACTATAAATATGTATCTAAGGTTTATGAAATAAACAACAATCACGTTCACCACAAACCAATCTAGGCGCATCGCCAACTCCCTTGTCTCGAGGGTTTCTTCCGGGTAAGCATCATGCTGCCTAGATCGCATCTTGCGATCTAGGCGATACATGTTTATTCGTTGTTCATGCGTTGCTCGTGCTTGAAGCCTTGTTGATGGCGAGCAACGTAGTTATCATAGATGTGTTAGGGTTAGCATTGTTTCATAATATCATATGCTTTCGTCCGTGCAACCCTTAGACGTCTAGCCGCCCTTACACCTATCTTAGGTGTAAGGGCGGCACCCCGCTTGATCATTGTTTAGTAGATCCGATCCGTTATGATTGCTCCTTGATCTTCAAGGATTAGTTTAATATCTGCATAGTTAGGCCTTACAAACGGGTTGAAGGATCCAGTGGCGCGTAGGGTGTAGTTTGCTAGCCCTAGACAGGATGTTCCGGGGATCAACTTCATGTTGATTTTTAGGCCTTGTCTAGGGTCGGTTTACGATCACCGTGCGTGGCCGCCAGGCTCAATCACGAGTAGGATGTTCCGATTATGTGGTGAAAACCCTAAATCGTAGTAGGTCGTTTTAGCTTTATTTTGATCAAGCAGGACCACCATCTGATCGTACACCTCGTACGAATCATGGGTGGATCGGCTCCTTGAGTCGATTCACAGGACAACCTGAGAGCCGATCAAGGCTCGTATTTAATGTTTACGTGTATGTCATGCAGGAAACTAACCGAGGCACATCCATCACCTTCCTGACCAGGTATAGGTCAGGTGGCACGCCCTTGCACCAGCATCGGACGTGCGTGCCGAGTCTTTGCGGGCCATCGCTCGGAGGGACCAGGGCCAGCCGCAGTCCTGGGAGCCTCCCGGCTCTACTGTGTTGCCCATCGCTGCTCGCCGGTGGGTTTCTGACCGCAACACACGCATCAAGCAAATTTCTGGCGCCGTTGCCGGGGAGATCAAGACACGCTGCAAGGGGAGTCTCCACAATCCAATCTCTTTACTTTGTTTTTGTCTTGCTTTACTTTATTTACTTTCTTGTTTGCTGCATTATATCAAAACACAAAAAAATTAGTTGCTAGCTTTACTTTATTTACTGTTTTGCACTCTATATCAAAAACACAAAAAAATTAGTTACTTGCATTTATTTTATCTAGTTTGCTTTATTTACTACTGCTAAAATGGGTACTCCTGAATATACTAAGTTGTGTGACTTCACAACCACAAATAATAATGATTTCTTATGCACACCTATTGCTCCACCTGCTACTACAGCAGAATTCTTTGAAATTAAACCTACTTTACTGAATCTTGTTATGAGAGAGAAATTTTCTGGTGTTAGTTCTGATGATGCTGCTACCCATCTCAATAATTTTGTTGAATTGTGTGAAATGCAAAAGTATAAAGATGTAGATGGTGACATTATAAAATTAAAATTGTTTCCTTTCTCATTAAGAGGAAGAGCTAAAGATTGGTTGCTATCTCTGCCTAGAAATAGTATTGATTCTTGGACTAAATGCAAGGATGCTTTTATTAGTAGATATTATCCTCCCGCTAAAATTATATCTTTGAGGAGTAGCATAATGAATTTTAAACAATTGGATAATGAGCATGTTGCACAAGCTTGGGAAAGAATGAAATCTTTGGTTAAAAATTGCCCAACCCATGGATCGACTACTTGGATGATCATCCAAACCTTTTATGCAGGACTGAACTTTTCTTCGCGGAACCTATTGGATTCAGCTGCTGGAGGTACCTTTATGTCCATCACTCTTGGTGAAGCAACAAAGCTCCTTGATAATATGATGATTAATTACTCTGAATGGCACACGAAAAGAGCTCCACAAGGTAAGAAGGTAAATTCTGTCGAAGAAACCTCTTCCTTGAGTGATAAGATTGATGCTATTATGTCTATGCTTGTGAATGACAGGACTAATGTTGATCCTAATAATGTTCCGTTAGCTTCATTGGTTGCCCAAGAAGAACATGTTGATGTAAACTTCATTAAAAATAATAATTTCAACAACAATGCTTATCGGAACAATTCTAGTAACAACTATAGGCCATATCCTTATAATAATGGTAACGGTTATGGTAATTCTTATGGGAATTCTTACAACAATAATAGGAACACACCCCTGGACTTGAAGCTATGCTTAAAGAATTTATTAGTACACAAACTGCTTTTAACAAATCCGTTGAAGAAAAGCTTGGGAAAATTGATATACTTGCTTCTAAAGTCGATAGTCTTGTTGCTGATGTTGATCTTTTGAAATCGAAAGTTATGCCTGATAAGGATATTGAAAATAAAATTGTTACTACAGCAAATGCCATCCAAGTTTGAATTAATGAGAATATAAGATTGATGGCCGAATTGCGTGCTAGGTGGGAGAAAGAAGAAAATGCTAAAGAAGATAATATAGCTAAAGTTTGGACTATTACCACCACTAGCAATGCTAATGATCCACATGTTGTTGCACCTCCTACTAATAATGGTAAAAGAATTGGTGTTGGCAATCTTTCCACTTCTAATGCAAAGCCTGCAAAACTGCCGGAAACTGCTAAAACTGCTGAAACTGCCTGTGATAAAACTGCTGAAATTTTTTCCAACATTGGGGATGATGATCCATTTGCTTTAGATTGTAATGGTTTGGATTTTGATGATTGCCACATCTCTGAAGTTATAAAGTTCTTACAAAAACTTGCTAAGAGTCCTAATGCTAGTGCTATAAACTTGGCTTTCACAAAACATATTACAAATGCTCTCATAAAAGCTAGAGAAGAGAAACTAGGACGTGAAGCTTCTATTCCTAGGAAGCTAGAGGATGGTTGGGAGCCCATCATTAAGATGAAGGTCAATGACTTTGATTGTAATGTTTTATGTGATCTTGGTGCAAGTATTTCTGTTATGCCTAAGAAAATCTATAATATGCTTGACTTGCTACCATTGAAACATTGTTATTTGGATGTTAATCTTGCTGATCATTCTACAAACAAACCTTTGGGGAGAGTTGATAATGTTCGCATTACCGTTAAAAATAACCTTGTCCCCGTTGATTTTGTTGTCTTGGATATCGAATGCAATGCATCTTGTCCCATTATATTGGGAAGACATTTTCTTCGAACTGTTGGGGCTATCATTGATATGAAGGAAGGTAATATTAAATATCAATTTCCTCTCAAGAAAGGTATGGAACACTTCCCTAGAAAGAGAATGAAGTTACCTTTTGATTCTATTATTAGAACAAATTATGATGTTGATACTTGGTCTCTTGATAACACTTGATATACACTTTCTGCGCCTAGCTGAAAGGCGTTAAAGAAAAGCGCTTATGGGAGACAACCCATGTTTTTACTACTGTACTTTTATTTTATATTTGAGTCTTGGAAGTTGTTACTACTGTAGCAACCTCTCCTTATCTTAGTTTTGTGCATTGTTGTGCCAAGTAAAGTCGTTGATAGTAAGGTTCATACTAGATTTGGATTATTGCGCGGAAATGCATTTCTTTCTTTGTCACGAATCTGGGCCTAATTCTCTGTAGGTAACTCAGAAAATTATGCCAATTTACGTGAGTGATCCTCAGATATGTACTCAACTTTCGTTCAATTTTAGCATTTTCATCTGAGCAAGTCTAGTGCTTCAATAAAATTCGTCTTTACGAACTGTTCTGTTTTCACAGATTCTGCCTTTTATTTCGCATTGCCTGTTTTGCTATGCTTGATGGATTTTTCTATTCCATTGACTTTCAGTAGCTTTGTGCAATGTCCAGAAGTTTTAAGAATGATTATGTCACCTCTGAACATGTAAATTTTAATTTTGCACTAACCCTCTAATGAGTTGTTTTGAGTTTGGTGTGGAGGAAGTTTTCAAGGATCAAGAGAGGGAGATGATACAATATGATCAAGGAGAGTGAAAGCTCTAAGATTGGGGATGCCCGGTGGTTCACCCCTGCATATTTTAAGAAGACTCAAGCGTCTAAGCTTGGGGATGCCCAAGGCATCCCCTTCTTCATCGACAACATTATCGGGTTCCTCCCCGAAACTATATTTTTATTCCATCACATCTTATGTGCTTTGCTTGGAGCGTCGGTTTGTTTTTGTTTTTGTTTGAATAAAATGGATCCTAGCATTCATTGTGTGGGAGAGAGACACGCTCCGTTGTTGCATATGGACAAATATGTCCTTAGGCTTTACTCATAGTATTCATGGCGAAAGTTGAATCTTCTTCGTTAAATTGTTATATGGTTGGAATCGGAAAATGCTACATGTAGTAATTCTAAAATGTCTTGAATAATTTGATACTTGGCAATTGTTGTGCTCATGTTTAAGCTCTTGCATCATATACTTTGCACCTATTAACGAAGAAATACATAGATCTTGCTAAAATTTGGTTTGCATAATTGGTCTCTCTAAAGTCTAGATAATTTCTAGTATTGAGTTTGAACAACAAGGAAGACGGTGTAGAGTCTTATAATGTTTACAATATGTCTTTTATGTGAGTTTTTCTGCACCGGTTCATCCTTGTGTTTGTTTCAAATAACCTTGCTAGCCTAAACCTTGTATCGAGAGGGAATACTTCTCCTGCATCCAAAATCCTTGAGCCAACCACTATGCCATTTGTGTCTACCATACCTACCTACTACATGGTATTTCTCCGCCATTCCAAAGTAAATTGCTTGAGTGCTACCTTTAAAATTTCTATCCTTTACCTTTGCAATATATAGCTCATGGGACAAATAGCTTAAAAACTATTGTGGTATTGAATATGTACTTATGCACTTTATCTCTTATTAAGTTGTTTGTTGTGCGATAACCATGTTTACGGGGACTCCATCAACTACTCTTTGTTGAATATCATGTGAGTTGCTATGCATGTCCGTCTTGTCTCGAAGTAAGGGATATTTACCACTCATTTAATGGTTAGAGCATGCATAATGTTAGAGAAGAACATTGGGCCGCTAACTAAAGCCATGATCCATGGTGGAAGTTTCAGTTTTGGACATATATCCTCAATCTCATATGAGAACATTAATTGTTGCTACATGCTTATGCATTAAAGAGGAGTCCATTATCTATTGTCTATGTTGTCCCGGTATGGATGTCTAAGTTGAGAATAATCAAAAGCGAGAAATCCAATGCGAGCTTTCTCCTTAGACCTTTGTACATGCGGCATAGAGGTACCCCTTTGTGACACTTGGTTAAAACATGTGTATTGCGATGACAATCCCGGTAATCCAAGCTAATTAGGATAAGGTGCGGGCACTATTAGTATACTATGCATGAGGCTTGCAACTTGTAAGATATAATTTACATAACACATATGCTTTATTACTACCGTTGACAAAATTGTTTCTTGTTTTCAAAATCAAAGCTCTAGCACAAATATAGCAATCAATGCTTCCTCTCGCGATGGGCCTTTCTTTTACTTTTATGTTGAGCTAGTTCACCTATCTCTCTCCACCTCAAGAAGCAAACACTTGTGTGAACTGTGCATTGATTCCTACATACTTGCATATTGCACTTGTTATATTACTTTACATTGACAATATCCATGAAATATACATGTTATAAGTTGAAAGCAACCGCGAAAACTTAATCTTCCTTTGTGTTGCTTCAATACCTTTACTTTGATTTATTGCTTTATGAGTTAACTCTTATGCAAGACTTATTGATGCTTGTCTTGAAAGTACTATTCATGAAAAGTCTTTGCTTTATGATTCATTTGTTTACTCATGTCATTACCATTGTTTTGATCGCTGCATTCATTACATATGCTTACAATAGTATGATCAAGGTTATGATGGCATGTCACTACAGAAATTATCTTTGTTATCGTTTACCTGCTCGGGACGAGCAGGAACTAAGCTTAGGGATGCTGATACGTCTCCGACGTATCGATAATTTCTTATGTTCCATGCCACATTATTGATGATATCTACATGTTTTATGCATACTTTATGTCATATTTATGCATTTTCCGGCACTAACCTATTAACGAGATGCCGAAGAGCCGATTCTCTGTTTTCTGCTGTTTTTGGTTTCGGAAATCCTAGTAAGGAAATATTCTCGGAATTGGACGAAATCAACGCCCGGGGGCCTATTTTTCCACGAAGCTTCCGGAAGACCGGAGGACTTACGAAGTGGGGCCACGAGGTGGCGCCACACTAGGGCGGCGCGGCCTGGGCCTTGGCCGCGCCGGCCTGTTGTGTGGGGCCCTCGTGTGGCCCCTGACCTGCCCTTCCGCCTACATATAGTCTTCGTCGCGAAACCCCCAGTACCGAGAGCCACGATACGGAAAACCTTCCAGAGACGCCGCCGCCGCCAATCCCATCTCTGGGGATTCAGGAGATCGCCTCCGGCACCCTGCCGGAGAGGGTAATCATCTCCCGGAGGACTCTTCACCGCCCTGGTCGCCTCCGGAGTGATGAGTGAGTAGTTCACCCCTGGACTATGGGTCCATAGCAGTAGCTAGATGGTCGTCTTCTCCTTATGTGCTTCATTGTCGGATCTTGTGAGCTGCCTAACATGATCAAGATCATCTATTGGTAATGCTATATGTTGTGTTTGTTGGGATCCGATGGATAGAGAATACTATGTTATGTTGATTATCAATCTATTACCTATGTGTTGTTTATGATCTTGCATGCTCTCCGTTATTAGTAGAGGCTCGGCCAAGTTTTTACTCTTAACTCCAAGAGGGAGTATTTATGCTCGATAGTGGGTTCATGCCTCCATTAAATGCTGGGACGGTGACGAGAAAGTTCTAAGGTTGTGGATGTGTTGTTGCCACTAGGGATAAAACATTGATGCTATGTCCGAGGATGTAGTTGCGATTACATTACCGTTGGCGTCGAGAACCCACCGGCGGGCGGTGATCGGCAACACGGTAGAGCCGGGAACAACTAGGGCTGCGGCTGGCCCCGGTCCCTCGGAGCGACGGCCCGCAAAGCCTCCTCGGTCACACGTCCGATGCTATCGCAAGGGCGTGCCACCTGACCTATACCCGGTCGGGAAGGTGTTGGATGATGCCTCGCTTAGTTTCCTGCATGGCATACACGTAAACGTTAAATACGAGCCTCGATCGGCTCTCGAGGTTATCCTGTGAATCGGCTCAAAGAGCCGATCCACCCATGATTCGTACAAGGTGTCCGAATATATGGTGGTCCTGCTTGATCAAGATAAAGTCAAAACGATCTACGACGATTTAGGGTTTTCACCGCATAATCGGATCATCCTACTCACGATTGGGCCTCGCGCTCGCGTACGGTGACCGTAAGCCGATCCTAGACAGGGCCTAAAAACCAACACGAGGTTGATCCCCGGAACGTCCTGTCTAGGGCTAGCAAACTCCACCCTACACGCCGTTGGATCCTCCAACCCTTTGTAAGGCCTAACTATTGCGGATGTTAAACTAATCCTTGATGAACAAGGAGCAACCGTAACGGATCGGATCTACTAAACTATGATCAAGCGGGGTGCCGCCCCTACACCTAAGATAGGTGTAAGGGCGGCTAGATGCATAAGGGTTGCACTACGACGAGCATATGATACGAAGAATAATGCTAACCCTAACACATCTAAGATAACTACGTTGCTCGCCATCAAAAAGGCTTCGGCACGAGCAACGCATGAACAACGTGGGTGGGCTTGTGCTGCCTAGATCGCAAGATGCGATCTAGGCAGCATGGTGCTACCGGAGAAACCCTCGAGACGAAGGAGTTGGCGATGCGCCGAGATTTGTTTGTGTTGAACGTTGGTTGTTGTTTATTCCATAAACCCTAGATACATATTTATAGTCCAAGGGACTTTCTAATTCAGGCGTGCACCTAACCGTGCACGAGTAAAACTCTAACTCCTAACCGACACGTAATCTAATAAGTTACATGATACAAGGGCAAACTAGCCCAAACGTCGCATACGAGGCCGATTCACGTACTTCTTTTGTATGTTTATTCTTCAAGTCCATCTTGATCGCGGCCCACCTCTGACTCGGTCAAATTCTGGTGATAACACATGCCCCCCTGGTTTTGGAAATGTCATTTCCAAAATCATTACGCTTTCTTTCGTCGGGTCATGTCGTGGCAGAGCAGAATCCGCCGCAGAATCCTCATCATGATGCCTTGCCCCCTCCACTTCTCCACGTGGCCGCAAAATTTTCCTGTTGGGCAACATCTCCTCGGAAGCTGCTCGTGGCATTGAATCTCCCTCATATCCCTTTTATTTAACCGTTCTAAACAGCTTGCTCCTCCTTCGTCCTCCTCGCATTAGCACCAAAAAACCCTCTCGTGACACCATGTCTTCTTCCTCCTCCTCCTCCTCCCGAGCTTTCCTACGGGTCCTCCTCCTCCCGCGAGACGCCGCCGGAAATCCGTGCCCCAGAAGAATGGGACGAGGAAAGCCACGCCTCCTCCATCTGGTCCGAGGACGATAAGTCCTTGACCAGCGGGGATGAAGATCTTCAGTTCCTCGCCGACGGGGAACTGGAGTCAGAAAGCGAGGACGACCGGTTCCCCTGGGACGGCTGCCTCACCTCTGAAGAAGAGGAAGAGGAAGACGACGACGACGACGACGACTCCCTCGAGGGCTACCCGCCGGCGAAACGCCTCCGCATGTGGTGGGACGACGACGGCAGCGACGATGAAGACGGGGATGAAGCTCCCGTAGAGGGCTACGGGAGTAGCGACGAGGAGCCCATCGGCGGCGGTGCCGATGAGAGTTCCGAGGATGCCGACGAGGGCAGCGATGGCCCATAGATTAGGATCTACTAGTGTAGGCCTAGCGGTAGTAGATTGGTCAATAGACCCTTCTTTTGTTCTTCCTTCTTTGAGCAATCGGCTCTTTCTTTGTAAGAACTCCTGTTTATGAATGAAGAAGTTTCCCCAATTTGACTTTGCCGATTTCTTTTAAACCGATTCTCAATGAGCCGATGGCAACGCATCGGTCTCTCATAATCCGCCCTCCCTTTCTTCGACCACAGGGTGACTGCAATCTTGGTCAAAACTCAAAAAGCCGATGTCAGCGCATCAAGTCTTCATGAACTATCCTTCATCCTTTCGAAAACAGAGCATCCACCAAGCCAGCTGCCCCCCGAGTCTCAGTCAAGGCGAAACAGAGACAAGGGCATGCCATTCAGACAAATGGACCTGGGCTAGATCATGTCTGAGAGAACTATCATGCAGATCCAGCCGATTCCCAACAAAATCGGCTCTCCAGAGCAGAGAACCTTCGGGGTGAGCTGCCCCCTGAGCTTCTTCAGTACGCTTCTTTGTCTTTGCAGGCCAGATCGGCTCCTTTCCTTCGGTGGATCTGAGGCAACCCACCCTTGGCCTGATCTGCACATCCATGCTGCTCTCGGCATTGTTTTTGCAGAGAGGATCTGAGCCATTAAACCACTCCATTGAGGAGTTCTTCCATTAAAGTCTCTCTTCGTGGCCCAGTTCCTGCTCCATCGATCCTCTGATCATAACAGTTATATCCTTAAGTCGATGGCCATGCATCGGCTGTGCTTAAATTTTTTTGAATTTTTACGGCCGATTTATGTATCGGCCCCCATACCTCAATACCCATCATCAAAGAATATCTTGGGCTGCTGGGTACTTGCAAGACATTCCTCCTTGCATATCCTCGTGTTTCATCCACCTAGGTGCCCCCGAGCCGATTCCGTCAAGAGAATTGAAGGTATCGGCTCTTCGAGTATCCCCTGTTGGATTAAATGCTGAACCCAGGTAGAATAGATGGTGAGGATAATTTTGGCCGATTGCTTGGAATCGGCCTCCACGTTGCTTGCTCGATGAAGGTTTTGTAATGTTCCTCCATAAATTTTTTGGGGCCGATCACAAGGATCAGCCTCGCCACGTTCGTCCATCGACGTTTGCTTTGTTACACGGTCAGGCCGGTGGATAAAACCAGCCTAACCCCGTTCTTTGTCACGTCGATGCGCTCGCGATCGTCCAAATTGATGCCCGAGAGTGGCTCTTGGCCCGATGTCTCCCAAACGTCCATGCCATTTGTTGAAATCTCGACTGAATCATCTGCGTGGACGACTTCTACTTCATCTCCATCCCATTGTATTAGGCATTGGTGCATCATGGATGGAATGCAACGGTTGGCGTGGATCCAATCTCTCCCTAGTAGGACAGCATAGGTACTCTTGCTTGTCGACAATAAAGAACGTCGTAGGGACAGTTTTCCTTCCTACGGTCGGATCCACATTCGAGAACACCTTGTGCGTCGGATGCTTGGCCGTTGAAATCGCTCGGTGTTACATTGGTCTTGATCGGATCCGAGCTGGAGCGTCCCAACCGACGTAGCATGGAGTATGGCATAATGTTAACTGCCGCTCCGGTGTCTACCAACATCTTGTTGACGAGGCTGCCCATTGATGTAACCTCGCAAGTACGGGGCCTTCGGATGCTCGTAACTTCTTTCTCGCGGCTTCTCAAAGATGACCGGCCGTGGGCCGCAGATCCAATTGTGCCACAGGTGCTTCGTATAATCCTTGAGCGCTAAACTCCGTTGGAAGGATGAAGACCATGTTTGTGCCGGCCGATGTCTCATCATCGGCTTTCCTTTGCTTGGGGCGCCACTCTTTTCTTTACGGCCGACCTTCTTCGTCCGGGGTTCGCTGAATTTTGGCGGCCGGATCAGGCCGTGCCTTCCTCAACGTGTGCGGGTATAATCTTTCAGCTTCCTCCAACCCACGCGAGACGCTGAACCCTTCGCTTCGGGAACGGCTGAGCCCATCAGGGCACCACCTTGGCCGATGATACTTATCTTCTTCATCATCGTCCTCTAGTTCCTCGAGATCTTCCACCCGAGCGGACTCAGCATGCTTGTCCCGAGGCGGGAGAGGCCCTAGACGCTTGAACACAGACACTTTAGCTGCATCCTTCTTCTTCCTTCTTTCGTTTGCATTCTGGGCAGTTGCCGATTGTTGGCAATCGGCTCATTCCTGAATCCCAGCAGTGTCTGAAGAAGGGGCAGTCCCAGTGCCTATCCACGTCGTCTTGCTCCCTCGACTTTTCCTTGGCGTGGCGTTCGTATCGCTCCTCGTCGTGATCATGCCGACGATGTCTCCTGTCGTCGCTAGCCAGACGATCTTCGTCATCATCGTCGTTGTATCGCCGGCGTTGGTCATACTGACTCACATACTTGTTGAGGAGGTGATCAGAGAGAGGTCGCTGATATCTTATGTTCTTCACTTCTCCCTCCGTGACGTAGCGCTTGCCGTCTTGGCGGAGCCGATCGCGTGGAGCGGCTTCCTCTGTATCTTTGCTATGAGAGCAGCTGCCCTCATCTCCGTCCTTACCAGAGTGGTTCCCAAGCCCTACCATGTTGATATTGCACGAGAGATCTGGTTGGCACCCTCCATGGTAAGTATACTCTACCGCATTAACGACGTATGCCGGTGAACTCGGCACTTCCGGTGCTGCTGATGCGCATGGCAACGGTGGACGGGACTGGAGTGGCACCTCTCCTTGACAGGTCCCGCGAGCTGGTCTTGGCAGAGGGTACTGATGGCTCATAACTTCCTGGATCACGCGCAGAGCGACACGCTCCAAAGCGTTCACCAGGCTCTCAGAGTGGCGATGCAGCGAATGAGCCACCATGAAGCTGACCTCCTGACGCGGCGACCTGGTACGTTCTTCGGACGGGGTGGAAAGGTCCACTCCATCGAGTGCACCTTCAGGTGAGAACCCCTTCCACCTGACGCCATGGGAGCGGGTTCTGTGGAAAGAGCCGATGAGTTCGGCTTCGAGGACCGCCTTGATCTCGTCATGCTTCTTCTTGAGCTCGTCGGTCAGATCCTCATACTTGACCGGAGTGCTTTCCGCCATCTCGGATGTAGATGGTGATGCGGTGGATGTCGAAGATTGTCCCACCGGGCGTGCCAGAATGTGTTGGCGTCAGAAACCCACCGGCGGGCAGTGACTGGCAACACAGTAGAGCCGGGAACAACTAGGGCTGCGGCTGGCCCCAGTCCCTCAGAGCGACGGCCCGCAAAGCCTCCACGGTCACACGTCCGATGCTATCGCAAGGGCGTGCCACCTGACCTATACCTGGTCGGGAAGGTGTTGGATGATGCCTCGCTTAGTTTCCTGCATGGCATACACGTAAACGTTAAATACGAGCCTCGATCGGCTCTCGAGGTTATCCTGTGAATCGGCTCAAAGAGCCGATCCACCCATGATTCGTACAAGGTGTCCGAATATATGGTGGTCCTGCTTGATCAAGATAAAGTCAAAACGATCTACGACGATTTAGGGTTTTCACCGCATAATCGGATCATCCTACTCACGATTGGGCCTCGCGCTCGCGTACGGTGACCGTAAGCCGATCCTAGACAGGGCCTAAAAACCAACACGAGGTTGACCCCGGAACGTCCTGTCTAGGGCTAGCAAACTCCACCCTACACGCCGCTGGATCCTCCAACCCTTTGTAAGGCCTAACTATTGTGGATGTTAAACTAATCCTTGATGAACAAGGAGCAACCGTAATGGATCGGATCTACTAAACTATGATCAAGCGGGGTGCCGCCCCTACACCTAAGATAGGTGTAAGGGCGGCTAGATGCATAAGGGTTGCACTACGACAGCATATGATACGAAGAACAATGCTAACCCTAACACATCTAAGATAACTACGTTGCTCGCCATCAAAAAGGCTTCAGCACGAGCAACGCATGAACAACGTGGGTGGGCTTGTGCTGCCTAGATCGCAAGATGCGATCTAGGAAGCATGGTGCTTACCGTAGAAACCCTCGAGACGAAGGAGTTGGCGATGCGCCGAGATTTGTTTGTGTTGAACGTTGGTTGTTGTTTATTCCATAAACCCTAGATACATATTTATAGTCCAAGGGACTTTCTAATTCAGGCGTGCACCTAACCGTGCACGAGTAAAACTCTAACTCCTAACCGACACGTAATCTAATAAGTTACATGATACAAGGGCAAACTAGCCCAAACGTCGCATACGAGGCCGATTCACGTACTTCTTTTGTATGTTTATTCTTCAAGTCCATCTTGATCGCGGCCCACCTCTGACTCGGTCAAATTCTGGTGATAACAATTACGCACCATACTTAATGCAATTGTCTGTTGTTTGCAACTTAATACTGGAAGGGGTTCGGATGATAACCTGAAGGTGGACTTTTTAGGCATAGATGCATGCTGGATAGCGGTCTATGTACTTTGTCGTAATGCCCAATTAAATCTCACTATACTCATTATATCATGTATGTGCATGGTCATGCCCTCTCTATTTGTCAATTGCCCAACTGTAATTTGTTCACCCAACATGCTATTTATCTTATGGGAGAGACACCTCTAGTGAACTGTGGACCCCGGTCCATTCTTTTACATCGAATACAATCTATCGCAATACTTGTTCTACTCGTTTTCTGCAAACAATCATCATCCACACTATACATCTAATCCTTTGTTACAGCAAGCCGGTGAGATTGACAACCTCATCTGTTTCGTTGGGGCAAAGTACTTTGGTTGTGTTGTGCAGGTTCCACGTTGGCGCCGGAATCCCCGGTGTTGCGCCGCACTACATCCCGCCGCCATCAACCTTCGACGTGCTTCTTGACTCCTACTGGTTCGATTAAACCTTGGTTTCTTACTGAGGGAAACTTGCTGCTGTGCGCATCACACCTTCCTCTTGGGGTTCCCAATGGACGTGTCAACTACACGCATCACCCACTTGGGAGCCATCATTTTCTAAGAAATCCACACTACAAGATTCAATGATTATCCTGAAGGCTTTTTCAAAGACTCTATAAGTGTGGGATTCGGTACCGTAACCAACAAATATACCCTACAAAGCTTTAGGTTCAAATTTAGACAAACGAATTCCTTTGATTTTATATAAACACTTACACCCAAACGCCTTGAAATAGGAGGTATTGGGCTTCTTCCCGGTGAGAATTTCATATGGACTCTTGTTCAAGCCCTTACGGAGATAGAGCCGGTTTGAAGAATGACATGCGGTGGAGATGGCTTTGGTCCAAAAGTTACAGCGGGATTTATATTCTGCCATCATAGACCTTGCCATATCCATAAGAGTCCGGTTCTTCCTCTCTGCAACACCATTTTGTTGAGGGTTGTATGCAGCGGAATATTGATGTCTTATCCCCTCATCACTAAGAAAATCATTGAGTGTGTAGTTCTTGAAGTCGGAGCCGTTGTCACTTCTTATTGCCAATATAGGAACATTGTGTTGACGTTGCACTTCGGTGGCAAAGTCGATGAAGATTTGTTGAGTCTCATCCTTCCTCTTGAGGAAATAAACCCAAGTATATCTTGAATAGTCATCAACAATCACCAAACAATGTTTCTTCGCACCAAGACTTGCATGAGTGGTAGGACCAAAGAGATCCACATGAAGGAGATCCAAATCCTCTTGGAAGAGATTATAGTCTTGCTTGGATGCAGAGAGTCATGCATTTTGCCTTCAACACAAGCCCTGCAAACACGATCTTTGGCAAAAGAAACAGTGTCCTTTAGTCCCACAATATGGTTCCCCTTGTGAAGACTTTGCAAAGTTCTCATATTGACATGGGCCAAGCAGCGATGCCACAACCAACCCACGTCCGCCTTTCCAAATAGGCACATCGCACTTGAAGTGGTGGCCCCCGAAAAGTCCACCACATACAATTTGTTTTCGCGATACCCAACGAAAGCGACTTTTAGAGTCTTTCTCCACAAGAGGACCACAATATCTTTATCAATAAATACGGCGAAACCCATCTTGCCAAGGGTGGAAACAGACAACAAATTATAACCAAGGGTTTTGACAAGCATGACATCCACAAGAGTAATGTTTTGTGCAACCACAACCTTGCCAAAACCCAATACCTCGGATATTTAATTATCGCCAAAGCAGACGGTGATTTGATGAATGTTGGGCCTCAACTTCTTGACGAGATCCTTGTCGCCGGTCATATGACTTGTGCATGCACTATAAAACACCCATTTTGACCCTCCGGCGACATAGTCCTACATGAGATCAATTATTGGATTTAGGTCCCCATTTTTCAATGGTTCTCTTTTGTTAGCAACAAGAGTCTTTGGGACCCAAAAATACCAAGCAATATAACCATCATAAGGACCAACATATTTTGCATAAACATCAACATAATAATCTTTAAACAGAACATAGTGAGGGTTAGCAATTCCCACATTATCATAATTAATGGCTTTGCCCCTTGAGGCATCACCACCAATGACCACCTTCTTATTTTCTTGTGCGGGCTTGGCCTTCTTGTTGTTTGCCTTCTTTGCCTTGGCACTATATCCAATGCCCTCCTTCCCATTGTTTGACCTTTGCTTACTCAAGAGGTCATCCTAAGATTGCTTACTTTGGGAAGAGGAGGACTTGGCAAGTTCATCCTTTAACCTAGCATTTTCCTCAATAATATTTACATGATCACAAGTAGAGGTAGAAGGACTAGGCATATCATATCTAGCAAGCCTAATTTGAAATTGCTCATTTGACTTGGTGAGGAGAGAGTGTTCACTCTTCAAGTCCTTGTGAGCCTTGTCTAGATCATCTAGATCCTTAACAACTTTCTCATGATCAACACCAAATTTGGTCTTTTCCCTTTTAAGCACTTTTAGCTTAGCCCTAGCAAGATCTCTTTCCTTGGTGAGTTTGGCAATTTCATCTTGAGGATCCTCAAGTGTTTCTAGTTTCTCTTCAATAGAGGCTATGGTTTCTTGTTCTTCCTCAAGAGCATTTTTTAAAGAGGCAATTTCCAAGAGAATCCTCTCTCTTGATTTGACATTTTTTATCAAGGATATCTTCTAGTTGTGCTTGACGAGACATGAGATCCCCAACATGCTTTTTGTTGTCAACTTTCAAGTTAAAGATGAACTCATCGAACTCAAGCATTTCTTGCTTAACCTTTAAGCTAGCATGATCAACCCCTACAGTATTTGGCATGTTAGGCATAGAGGAGTTAGGGGATGATACCTCGGAAGATTTAGCCATGAAGCAATTTTCTTCCTTGATGTGAATATCCTCATTGGGGGATTCAATTGGTGATGAAGAGGTAGTGGAGATGGAAGCAAGAGCTACCCATTGGTAGTTTCATCATCATCATCATCATCATCCCCGGAAGAATATTCTTCTTGAGTTGAGAGCACAATAGATGTGTCCATGTAAGATATTTCCATAAAGCAATGTGCATTCTTGATGCGAGGGTTCTCATTGGGGGATTCAAAGAGGGATTAAGATGGAGTTGAGGTAGTAGCAATAGCGACCACTTCCTTTGAGGTTCTTCATCACTATCATTGTCATTATCCTCGGAAGAATACTCCTCTTAAGTTAATAGCACAATCCTTGATGGCCTCTTATTCTTCTTATTCTTGATGAATGGTCTCTTGTTGGGAACCTTTGAATATTTGCTCTTGTCCTTCGGAATGAGTCTCCCACCACGAGTTTCTCTATTCTCATATGGGCATTAGGCAATGAAGTGGAACTTATCACCACAATTGAAGTAAGATCTTGATCTTGGGCTCGAGCTCTTGAAACCGCTTGCTTTGTTCCTCTTGATGTTTTCTTCTTTTGCCTTGGATGGATCAACCCAAAAGGTTCTTGCATGAAATGCCATATGGTCATGGTAATGGTATTCCAAGTCTTTCGGATAGGACATGCTCCAAGAGGTTCTATATGGTTCTTGATTGTCCACCTCTTCCACCACATTGACATTCAAAGCAAGATTTGCACCTCTTGCCATCCCCATTGCACGGTTCCGAGAATCTTGAGAATTTTGTTCGGCCACCATGAGCGCTTGCATCTCGTGCACCACTTGATAGGAGGTTAGCTTAGGATAGCTTTCCCTCCCTAGGAAACTCTTGAAATCAATCGGTTCATAAGGCATCATGCATCGACATACTTATCCTTGATCCAAAAGTCATCAATATGTTTGGCACTCACATTACAAAAGGCATCGGCATGGGATAGGAGCCTTTTATACATTTCTTGATGATCTTCATTAGGCAACCTCATGAACCCTTCGGCTTGGTTCCGAAGAGCACTATACTTGTTCCTCTTCATGCTTTCACTTCCAACAAAGATTTCGGACAACCCATCCCAAGCTTCCTTGGTGGTGGTGTAGTTCCGAATATAAGCCAAGACCTTTGTCCCCATTGCTTGATGAATCATGTTCAAGGCGACAGGGTTGAGTTGGTGATAAACCACCTCGCTTATATTCAAGTTTTCGGCGTTGAAAGGTTTGTACCCTTCTAGATTGATTCTCCACAACTCATTGGAGGCACTGCACACATAAGAGCAAAACTCAAATTTCCACCTATTAAAATCATCAACATTAAGCTTAGGTGGATCACCTCTATTGTTTATATAAGGGTGAGGGCAGGTGGACCCGAAGAGCGCCAATCAACGGCATTGTAGCTCCCCTTATCACCTAAGCCCTTTTTAGGAGAAGCACTAGAGATTTTATCATTGTCTAGGTCGTCACCGTCCAAGGGCTTTTTAGTAGAGGGTGAGGCCGAATCATCTCCCTCTAATAAAGAGTCATTGTCCTTGTCCTCTGTGATTGGAATAATGGGAGGGACCGACGACTTTAGTAGCTCCTCAAGATATTTCTTCATATCTAGCATATTAAATTCCAAGGAGGATCTCAAGGATGTTTCCAAAGACTTGAGATCATCCATGGAAGTCGGCTTCCCGACCCCTTCCGTATTCTCATCGTCTGACATACTCTTAGGCGGTTAAGTTCGAAATAAGAGCATGGGCTCTGATACCAATTGAAAGGATCGTATGCCGCACCTAGAGGAGGGTGAATAGGTGCTACCCAATTTTTAGTTCTTTTTCAATTGAGGCTTGACACGAAAGTAAATTCTCTAGATATACAACTATCTGAATTTACCTAGATGACAATATACACAACTAAGCAAGATATCACTAAGCATGATATAGTAATGCAATAAAGGATAGAGGTAACCGAGAGTGGAGCACGCGGAGACACAAGTGATGATTCCCGTAGTTCCTTCCTTTTGAGGGGAAGTATGTCTAGGTTAGAAAGGTATGGTTGCCACAAAGGCCTCACCCTATTCTCCGGTGAGCAATCCCACAAAGGCCTATCTCACTTGTCTACTAAGGAACTTCCTCGAGGCGGAAACCGGTCCTTTACAAGGTTCTTCGTGCACACATCCACACTTGAATTGGAGGCTCCCAATAGGTGTAACAATACAACAACAACAAGATCAAATCAAGTCACAACAATTAGGGTTTCCAAAATAAACACTAGCAATGGTGCCCTCCAGCAAATGAGGGGGAAATATAAATCGCTTCGGTGAAGATGTAGATAAGGGTCTACTCCTTCAATGCTCCAAAGATCAAGAGCTTTGAGTGGTTGAGGGAGGAGATCAATTGATTTTGGTGGCTCGGCTCGCGGTGAAGAACATGAACAGGTCGAGCAACCTCAGCTTGGGGAAGAAAGGGAGGTATTTATTCGCCCCTCGAAATCGAGCCGGTGAAGAAGAAATGGGGGCGGAAATTCCGGTGTAAGTTGGGGACGGAATCCCCCCCCCCCCACACACACACACAGGAATTTCCGGCCTCGACGAAAATTTCCGGTCAAATTTTCTAGTGGCTCCGGACCCTTAAGTCCTTAGCCATTTTTTGGGGCCCGGAATTTCCGGCCTGGGATTTTTCTGTTTCTTCCTTTTCAACAATTGAACCTTCCTTTTTCTTTCTTCTCATCATGTAAACAAACTAGATAAAATCTGCACCACTTAAACGCATTAGAGTATCACACATGTTGTCATCAAACACACAAAACCATAATGGTGGAGAGATGTTCTTTTAATCTCCCCATTTTTGGTGTTTGATGATAACATACAGATTTGCAATAAATCACTAGCATAAACAACATGTTGCCAAAGAGATAGAGACACCCCCCCTAGATGTGTGCATATAAGTAATTTGCATTTTAATACAAATGCAACACACATAGGGTTGAGTGGCATCGAAACATAAAATAGGCAACATGAAAACAGCAACAGCCTGAGACATAATATCACATATAGTTGAGACCTTGAAATAGAGATCATACCAATATGGTGAAATAGAATACCGAATACCACAAATCACACACCATATAATAATGCATAGTCTCATCATATAGAATACCGAAATTCATGTCTCCCATGACCATACTACAAGCCCAAATAACATAGTTCAACATAACCAACATAATGAAAGCACAAATGTTCAACAAATAAAAGGACACACACTCTCAAAGAGTGGTAAACACATATGCTTGTGCCTGCCCAAGCAAATCCCGGAGAATCCCTACATAGAACTACGTCTCCCTCTTTGGCAAGTCGATTCCAATCTATATGTCTTTTCTCACATATTGTTGTGTTAAAGGGACAAAACAAATTACTCATCATATAATCAAGGAAGATAAATAGAGAAACTAAAGGGATTTTACAAATAATTATGCTTTTGATGTTCTAAGGTAATATTGTTGTTTGCAAAATAACGTAAATATCATCACGGAATTAAAGGGCATTAGCCCAATTCACTCAAATGTATATTACCTGAGACAATTACATGATCAACCTCGTGAACTTGTAATCTGAACCTTCATGTATCCAGCGTAGAAATGGAAAAACAAAACATGCAGCACCAAGCACATTGGGCAACAAGTATATAGCCGCTGCAATGACAAAGAGTGATGGTTGATTCCGGCCAATTCCCGTTGGACTCTCCCACATATCACCCACAGAACTACCAATATAATCTTCCGACGTATCTCATCTTGACTGCAAATCACATCGTTCTCCTGGCCCTCCAGTTTAATATTATGTCAATTGTAGCTGTGAATACTAACAAGTATTCAAATCGCATATGAACTATCATTTAATTAGTTGGACGAGGGCAATTGTCGCGCTCAAAATAAGCACTGGAGGATCCCTTAAGGCACAAATTAAGCACTGGAGGATCCCTTAAGTCATAAATAAAGCGTGAAGATGACATACAACGACCTTGCGAGTCGAAACTTAATACCCTAGTGGTGTGTAGTCGTGTAGATAAACCTCTTCATGCTCACCATTAAGAAGACATCCTCCACAACAAGCTGGAGTCATGTGTACCGCAAGACAAGTCTTTCAGGTCTCAAGGAAACATAGAAAAGCGACAGCTCGGGTGACAAGGTATTAACTTATCAATGCCTACAGATTGTAGACTAGGGTTTTAGTCGAAAGTAGAGGGCAAGTAGATCTCGAAGGTTTCAGCCGAAAAGTACTCGACGATTATGAAAACTAGGGTTGTATGAAACAATGAGTCGATCCTCTCTTTGTCCCTTGACTCCCCCTTATATAGGAGGCGGAGCCGAGGGATTCATAATACACAAGTTACAGAGTCCGGGAGGGTTTCTAACCCGTCCCGTAAAATTACAAGTCTATATTTCCTAATACAACTCTAACTTTCCTTAATACAACTCGGGCTTCTAAACTTCATATTCTTTGACTCGTGGGCCTCCAGTAAACCCCGGGTACCATCTTTGGCAGGCCCATTGGGGATGCCTATGTCAGTAGCCCCCAAGATTTTGCTTGAATCGAAGAATCAGGGAAAATCTCCAACTTTATCATCATCCAATAACTCTGTCGAATTTATCACATATCTTTGGATACGTAATTATATATTGTACAGTGATAATGGTAGTTGGGGCTAGTTCATCTGACGGATCAGGTACTAGTTAACTACTCTAGTGGCAATCCGCAAAAACCTACTTCGAGATCACGTCCCTGGACATGATCTCAGGATACTGGTGTTAACTTCGACAGGTGCCGCTTAAGGTCTTACCATCTGTCGAGTCCCAGTTATGTTTTATCGGGTACCTAACGCGTCCGTTAGGATTTTTCTTCGTATCTGTTGATACGGAAAAAGTAGCAAACCGACGTCAGAGATGGTGCCACGCCGCTCAGAACAGATCTGGGGTCTTACCTTCGCAGAATTTTGCGGCATTCAGAGATTATTCGCGATTTTGGCGCTCTGAGAATATATTGTCGAGTGCTTTTTCGGCTGTTGAAATAGCACATTTTATTGAGTCAACGGATGACTTATCTTGCCTTCCCGATGGGAGTATATGTAGAGTTATTTTTATAACTCGAAATATGCTTACTTCTTTTTATAATTTCATCGGGCACGCGAACAGCGTTCCCGATGGGAGTAGCCCCCGAGGCTACAGCCAAGGACTTGTGCTTGGTTGTAGGCTCAACGCCTTATGTCGCTATATTGTCATTCTTTCTCGAGCTTTTCATATCTATCGGGTGCGCGACCAGCGCTCCCGATGGGAGTAGCCCCCGAGGCTATGAACAAATGCTTGCTTTTGATCATAGGCTCTCGCCATTTCTTTTTTGTCATACTCGAGTTTTTTCTTTTTTCCAAAGTAGCCCCCGAGCATTTGATCAAAAAATTTGTATTTGATCAAAGGCTCACGAGATAATCAATAGTCTTTTACTGTCGCCAATTTCATTAATCTTCACATCCGAGATTTTCTCTTAACAAGGTGACATCATTACTGACGATAGCCACGATCACTGTATTGGGAAGATGCGAGCACTGCTCTCTCTCTGTCTTGCGGGCCCAAAACCCTCATCAAGTTGACACGTCGTGCAAGTGGGGGACACACGTCCTCCGCTTTTTCTGGCGCACGCACTGTAGCGCCTGTTCCGTTCTTTTTCAGTCAAAATACACTTTTACCCCTTAGCCACGTGCACAGCATCCATCTCACAATTATTCCATCCAACGGTGCGTCGTTTCGCCAATTCTCTATATAAGGTCATCTTTTTCCGCCATTCATCCTTTCGCTTGCGCCGCACCTCTGCTCTCCTCTGCGAAAATCCCCCATTGCGCCCAACACTTCCTGAGCTCAGTCACGCTCGCACTTCATGCCTACGCCATTGTTGATGCCACCACGCGCACGGCTCACCAGGCACAGCACTCCTGAGTCAAAGATGGCGGCGGAAGATCTGGAGTGGGAGAGATCCAAGATTTCGAATCAAGACCGCAACATGATGAAGAAGCTCGGGTTAATGAAGAAGGAGGGCGCGCTGCGCTTCCCCAGCGAGGAAAGCTATCCATCGCCTCCTATCGAATATCGGGTCAGTTTTGTTGACCATCTCATTCGCGGCCTCTCTGCCTCCATTCACGATTTCCTCCGCGGTCTTCTTTTTGTTTACGGGTTGCAGCTGCATCAGCTGACTCCCAATTCCATCCTCCATGTCTCTATTTTCATTACCCTCTGCGAGTGCTTCCTCGGAGTCCATCCTAACTGGGCTCTGTGGAAGCGTAGCTTCTGCCTCCGCCGCAATGGCTCCCACAACATCGCCTACAACATAGGCGGTGTTGTTATTTGCGTTCGCCCTGACGTCGAGTATTTCAACGTCAAATTCCCCGACTCCGTCCAAGGGTGGCGCAAAAGATGGCTTTATGTGCACGAAGAAAGCTCTGACTCGGTGGAGTACAACATAGCTCCTTTCGATGGAAGTGCCAAGATTCTTCGCTGCCGATCCTGGGACGCTGAAGCTACCGAAGAAGAAAAAATGGCGACAGAAGCACTGATGTCCCGTATCCACAAGCTTCAAAACACCCGTGGCAAGGAATTGTCGGGTATCCAGATTACGGCGTACTTCCTGAGGATTAGAGTGCAGCCTTTACAAGCTTGCAAAAATCCCCTTTGGATGTATGTTGGCGAAGAAGATGCCAACAGGCTCTCCAAAGACCTTCCTGTAAAGGACTTGGAGAAGCTTATCCGAAGAATTTCTTCGCTCAGCAAGAAAGATGCTATTCCATCCTCTTGCCGCGTGAAGCCATATAGTAGCACCAACGCCCTCCCCGAGGTAACTTCTTCGATTATTATTTTGTCCTTTCGACTTTTTTGTCCTCTCGACTGTTTTAGTATTTGTCGACTACTATTTTGCTGACATCCCTTCCGTAACTTCTTGTCGACATATTTTGTCCTTGTAGAATCATCCAGTGCTAGCTTCTCTTCCTCCTCTTCCTGAAGGTGGAGAAGTCGAAGAGCGGGCTGTTGTCACCGACGACAACCAGGGTACTTCTCGCCCTGAGAGTGAGATCGCGGGTTCTCAAAAATCCGCGGCCTCCTCTGAAAAAGAAGTTGAATCCGAGGCTACCGTATCGACACACTCCCTCCCCTCAGCTGTTTCTCCAAGGAACAAGAGGAAAAGGGACGAAGTTGACGATTCCGGTACCTCCAAAGCCGGCACACCTCCTGCCGAAGAAGTTGTTCCCGATGAAGAAGGGACAACTTTCAATCCTTATGAAGATGCCCTCGTCAGCTCGTAAGTTCTTGTTACTTTTTGTTGCTTGCTCTCGATATTTTGTCTATGTTGTTTCTTATATTGTCGCCTATTTATTGTAGTGGTGACGAGGATGAAAATCCACCTATTGACGCGACTGCTCGAATGAGTACGTCTCGTACTTTAGTTGTCTCTGAAGCTCAACCTGATGGGGATGAAACCTCGCCCCCTCAGCAAGACATCGAGCACCCAACTCCAGTTGCGAGCCCCCGTGCCTCTTCACCAAAGAGAGCTAGGGTCGAGCCAGTCAAGGAGCCTACCCTATTTATTGGTGGTTCCATGACTCCTTCAATGGATGATGTAAGTTTTCTCCTCTCTTTTTTACGTTCCGAACATTTCAGTGCTTTCGACTCCCCTTTGGTGTTTGCTTGGTGCTGTCGAACTTTCACTACCTATATTGATTTCTCTTTTCTTTTGTTTTCTCTTCAGCCTTTGATGAAGGAATTTATCCGTCTCGGTACCCAATTCATCGGGTACCGTGACCATGCCAAGAAGCTGGAAGGTACTATTTTTTCCTCCCGATGCTGCTGAATAGACTCCTTTATTATTTTGTCATGACATTTTACTGTCGTTTGTTTTGCCAGACACTCTTGCGGAAGCTAACAAACGCGCTGGTGCTCTTGCTCTTAAGTTGGAGCAAAGCGAAAAAGCTCGCAAGAAAGCTGAAGCAGATGCTGCCGCTGTCGAAGATCTTCGAAAAAGACTTCACGACGCGGAAACTTCTTTAAGCGAAAACATAGCTCAGCAGTCTGCTCGTGAAAAAGAAATCCTCACTCGCTTGGAGTCGCAGAGTCGACGTTTTGTTAGTAAGTACTCAGATCACTGCTATTTCTTCGAGTTGTCATATTTTTCCTGGCTCGCTTTTTCTTGACAAGCTTTTTTTTTACTCATTTAGGGAAAAAGAAAACAAGATTATGATCTGGAAAATCTTGAAGGTGATCGCCTTCTCGACGCGCTTTCCCTCCTTGAGATCCATGGAGATGAGGCACGCGAAGGCCTTGCCGACGCCAGAACAGGTCTGTCGCGGCTTTTTCCCTACTTCTTCACGAAGAAAGAAGAACCCACGACTTTCTTGCTCTCGCCAAGTGCTTCAATTCTCAAAAATATCTTGGGCTCAAACTTCTCCAAGAAGGTTTGAAAGTTGGTGTTGAAGGCACTATCGCCTTGGTTGCTGACAGCCAACAAGATATCGACTGGGCGAGAGTTGTCGACGTGAAGGAGATGGAAACGAAGAGGTGGCAGTCTTTGATTAAGGCTGCCAAGCCAAACTCAAAGAAAATCCTCGCCTACCTCGGATGCAAGCCAACTCTAGCTCCTAGTTCATCGAAGCCGGAGGTCAAGTAGACCACCTTGTCTTCTCTTTTGTTTTGTTTCTCTTTTGATGTTGTCGCCATAGTAGTTTTGGCGACAACTGCCCCATTAGTTCCCTAAGAAACCTCCTTTTGTAATACCATGTAAATATCTGACCTTATTAATGCAAAGCCATGTTGCCGAGTTATTGATATCGAAATATTTCTATCCAGTTGATTTTTGACAACTATACCGTGGTGCCTCATTCCTCGGCTGCTTTGCCTGCTGCGTCTTGCTCGAAAAAATCCTCCGCTGTCGAGTTTATTGGAGGTTTTTCGAGTGCTGCACAGAATGAAGATTTGGACAAGCTCCGTCAACAATTGCAGTTGATGAAAAAACAAGCTCTCGTGATGATGGAAAAATCTCGAAGATCTTCGGACAAGGAAAAACTTGTTGTTCAACAAGCTCGAGAAGCTATAGCATTGAAGGAGGTTGCGGTTGCTTGAGGCTGCCTGAAGCTGCTTCCCGAGAAAATTATATGCTTCAAATGATGAACGACTCCAGCTTGGATATGACGGGTACGCTTCGCAAACTTGGTCATACTGTATTTTATTCCTACTGTCTTTTATTCCTCGCTGATGCTTCTGCTAAAACAGGTTCTTTTTTGGATACTGCTGCCGAAAATCAGCGTGTTGAAGCTCGAACTAATGTGCTTCTCAAACTTGCCTTGGAGCATGGTTCTAATTTCTGGGTTACACCTGAGCGTACTCGTCAAATCGTCAGATTTCAAGATCGCACGGGTCAGGTCCGCGATTTTCTCGACTTCTGCACAAGGACACTATCCTTAGTTTATAGTACCATGTTTCCACGCAACAAAACGCCAGAAACTCTTCCTGCTCTGATGGAGAAATTCCGAGATGCCCCTCGAATTCATGAATTCGTGCGAGCTCAACTTTCTGCTGGGGCAAGATTCGCCATGATTATGATATAGATCTGCTATCCTAAGTTAGACCTGAATCGAATTGTCACCAAGTGTCTGGCCAAGCAAGCGAAGCGGAAGAGGAATATTGATAAAATCAACGACATTGTAACCCCTATAGCAGAAGAGATGATGGATGAACTGCTTCGGATGGATGCCGAATTCTTTGTGAAAGGTAGCTATGCTGAACATAGAACTGGTGCTGCAAACAACGAAGGTGTAAACATAGATGATATACTAGGTAGCAACTGAATTTTACTATATTGCGGGAGTTCTTATATATTTTTCCTTGTCGAACTTTTCTTGATGATAAGGTTGTGTGTATAATATATATTGCAAAGCCACCGAGCCTTTGGCTGGTGCTCGAGCTATTTTTCGCCATGGTGAATTTACTATTTTGCGGGAGTTCATATATATTTTGTTACCGCGGGTTATGAGCCCCGGAGCCTGTCGACGAAAAAGATGTATATCACCAATATCTTTTACTATATTGCAGCACCGCGAGCCCGCCTCATTAAAAACCTTTCAGCCCCACTCGGTGCCCTGAAAGGAAAAGAGTGCGTCTGAAAACTCGCGGTCGTTTCAGTACATTGTATGTTTACAAAGAGGACTATATTTCGACTTTAAGCGTAAAAACGCCCGAGCTGCACCATGTTCCAAGGATTTGGCTCTGCGACTCCTGTCTTCTTATCCTTTATCATGTATGCTCCTCCTTCGATTACTTCTGTGACGATGTAAGGACCAAGCCACGGCGGCTCGAGTTTTTCATGGCTTTTTTTGTCTGAGCCGAAGAACTAAGTCGCCTACATGAAAGGATCTTGGCCTCAATCGTCGATTGTGGTAGTTTTTCAGATCTTGCTGGTACTTAGTTACCCGTGATAACACTTCGTCTCGAGCTTCATCAAGTGCATCGACATCATCCTCCAGTGCTTTTCTTGAAGATTCTTCGTCATATTCCGTTACTCTCGGAGAATCATGCTCTATTTCTATCGGCGGGACTGCCTCAGCTCCATGGACCAGGAAAAATGGAGTTTCCTGCGTCGCTTTATTTGGTGTTGTTCGAATACTCCATAACACACTGGGCAACTCCTCTGGCCAAATATGTCGAGCTTTTTCCAATGGTGCTAGCAGGCGCTTCTTGATACCATTGCAGATGATACCATTGGCTTTCTCGACTTGACCATTGGTCTGCGGGTGCGCAACTGATGCAAAGTGTAGTTTGATGCCTACCTCTGCACAATATGCCTTGAATTCCTTGGATGTGAAATTACTACCATTGTCCGTGACGATACTATGAGGTACTCCAAACCGAAAGACGATACTTTTCACGAACTTGATTGCAGATGCTCCGTCTGGTGAATTTATCGGCTTTGCTTCTATCCACTTTGTAAATTTGTCGACAACAACGAGCATGTACTCGTATCCTCCTGGCGAAGCTTTGTGTAATTTTCCCACCATGTCGAGACCCCACTGAGCAAAGGGCCAAGACGATGGTATTGGCATCAATTCTGCTGCCGGAGAGTGAGGTTTTGCGGCAAATCTCTGGCGCGCGTCGCAAGTACGAACCATTTCTTTCGCATCCTCGATTGCTGTCAACCAATAAAATCCTGCTCTGAAAACCTTGGCTGCTATAGCTTTGCTGCTTGCATGATGACGACATATTCCTTCGTGTACATCCTTCAGAATTAACCTTCCTTCTTCGGGTGTGACGCACCTTTGTAACACTCCCGAAATACTTCTTTTGTACAACTCCCCTTTGACCACAGTAAAGGCTTTAGAACGTCTGATAACTCGCCTTGCTTCAACTGGATCGTCGGGTATTTCTTTTCTTAGGATGTATGATATGTATGCTTGCATCCATGGAATTTGTACCATCATTACTAGGTCCGGTTCCTCTTCTTCTTCCAGTGCTGCTTTTGTAGCCCCCGAGGGTTTCTCATCCTTCTCCTTCTTCTTTGGTTTCTTCGGCTTTGTAGATCTCTCGGCTATCTCTTCCCAGAACACGCCTGGTGGAATCGCGAGACACTGCGACCCAATGTTTGCAAGAACATCGGCTTTATCATTGCTCAGCCTGCTGATGTGATTTACCTCGCATCCGTCAAACAACTTCTCCAGCTCGTTATACACTTCCTTGTATGCTATCATACTATCATTGACTGCATCACATTGATTCATGACCTGCTGAGCCACCAATTGTGAGTCGCCGAAGATTTTTAATCGAGTTGCGCCACAAGCCTTCGCCATCTTCATCCCGTGTATGAGAGCTTTGTATTCTGCCTCATTGTTAGACGCGTTTGGAAACGTCATCCGTAAGACGTACTTTAATTTGTCGCCTTCAGGTGATATTAGTATCACGCCTGCTCCAGCTCTCTCTAATCTCTTGGACCCGTCGAAGTTCATAGTCCAGGTTCTCGATAAATCCGGGGGTCCCGTATTTTTTAACTCCATCCACTCTGCGATGAAATCTGGTAAAATTTGCGACTTTATTGCTTTTCTTTTTTCGTACGTGATGTCCCGAGGGGAAAGCTCTATTCCCCACAGGGAGACACGACCCGTAGCCTCTGGATTGTTTAATATATTGGATAAAGGCGCCTCATTGACCACTATTATCGGATGCGCCGAGAAATAGTGCCGCAATTTTCTTGCAGTTGTAAACACTCCATATGCTAGCTTTTGGTACCGCAGATACCGCTGTTTTGAGGGCGATAAAACTTCACTGATGAAATATACTGGCCTCTGTACTCCATGGAGTTTTCCTTCTTCCTCTCTTTCGACTACGAGTGCTTGTCTTGACCACCAGGGCGTGGCTGCAATGTATAGCAAGAGGGGTTCCTTCTCCTTAGGCGCCACCAATATTGGTGGTGTCGAAATTGTGCATTTGAGATCTTCGAAAGCTCTATCTGCCTCTTCGTTCCATTGAAACTTCTCCCCTTGCTTGATCAGGGCGTAGAACGGCAACGCCTTTTCTCCTAGTCTGGCGACGAATCTGCTTAAAGCTGCGACTCACCCAGTCAACTGTTGTATTTCTTTCAACTTTGTTGGCTTTCTCATTGTTACGATAGCTTGAATTTTCTCTGGATTGGCTTTGATTCCTCTTGCTGAGACTAGGAACCCGAGAAGTTCTCCCGTAGGGACGCCGAAAGAGCACTTTGTCGGGTTCAGCTTGAGGCAGAACTTGTCAAGGTTGTCGAAAGTTTCCTTTAAGTCCTCGATCAATGTTGACCCCTTCTTTGCTGTTATGACGACATCGTCAATGTACACTTGTACGTTCTTTCCAATCTGTGTTGCCAAACACTTCTGCATCATCCGCTGATATGTTGCACCCGCGTTTTTCAGACCAAAAGGCATTGTTTTGTAGCAAAACACGCCATAAGGTGTTATGAACGCTGTCTTGACCTCATCATCTTCTTTTAGTCTGATCTGGTTATAACCAGAATATGCATCCAAAAAAGGAAAGATGTTCACATCCTGCCGTGGAGTCGATAATTTGATCGATCCTTGGGAGGGGAAAGTGATCCTTTGGACAGTGTTTATTGAGACACGTAAAGTCGACACACATGCGAAGGACTTTTGTGTTTTTCTTCGGGACCAAAACTGAGGTAGCTACCCATGTGGCCTCTGTATGTAGCTCCTTGATAAAATCAGCTTCTCTAAGTCGATCAATCTCTGACAGCATGGCTTTGCGGTTTGGTTCCGAAAAACGCCGCAAAGGTTGTTTAATTTGTCTCGCTATTGGATCCAAGTTTAGATGGTGCTCGGCAAGTTCCCTGGGTACTCCTGGCATGTCAGCTGGACACCATGCGAAGATTTTCCAGTGCTCACGGAGGAACTCGACGAGCGCGCTTTCCTATGCGAGGTTCATGTCTGTTGCAATGGACGTTGTCTTCTTTGGATCTGTCGGATGAATCTGCACCTCCTTCGAATTTTTGGCAGTGTTAAAGGTTGGCTCCCTGAGTGGCCTTCCTACATCTGGCAATAAATCATAATCAATTGTTAGCCTTGACGCCATATATTCTGCTTGCATCCCGAAGGTTTCTGATAGTCGATGAATATCCTTGTCGCATTTATCGGCTAACGCGAAACTGTCTTTGACTGTGATCGGTCCCTTAGGTCCAGGTAACCTCCACAATAGGTACGTGTAATGTGGTACTGCCATAAACCTGGCATATGCTGGATGTCCCAACAAAGCGTCATATTGCGACGGGAAATCCAAAACTTCGAACTCCAGCCTCTCTATCCTGTAATTTTCTCGGGTTCCAAACTGAACGTCGAGATTGATCTTCCCCAGCGGATAACTTGGCTTTTCTGGCGTGATACCATGGAAACGTGTGTCAGTTGGTTTTAGGTTTGCTAGGGATATGTTCATCTTCCTTAATGTATCTGCATACATAAGGTTTAGACTGTTGCCTCCATCTATGAATACTCGAGATACGTCGAATCCTGCGATCACTGCCGGTAAAATAAGTGCTGACTGCCCTGGTCGAGGAACTTGTTGCGGTTGATCCGCTATTGTGAAGCCAATGTCCTGTCCCGACCAATTTAGGTACTCAATCGTTGGTGGAGGCATCTTCTCTGCCATGAACACTTGACGCGAGATTACTTTCTGAGCCCTGTTAGACGGCCTAGCTTTCTGAATCATCGAGACCGCTCCGTTGGAGTTAGGGTCGATATATGGAGGTGGGTGTGGTGCTGCCGCTATTCTGAGCTGGTGCCGATTTTCGTCCGTAATTGCGGGAGGAGGTGGGAGGTGGATCTCACTCCTGGACCCCTGGGGATTTCTATTTGTTGCTTGGGCATTGGCTTGCCCTGCAAACCTCAACATTGCTTGAAAATTTCGACAATCCTTCTGCAAGTGACCTGACTGCCTTTTTCCATTATTGTCGAGATAAAAATGCATCTGACACAGCCCGTTCATCATATCCTCGGGAGATACATATGGTCTCTGGAACCTTGGTCCACTATTTTGCCTGTTATTCCGGGAGTCATCTCTATTGTCGCCTCGCTGCTCACTACTCCTTTGATATTCATCTCTATTGGTTCCTCCAGTGTTTCCTCGAAAACCAGCCGAAATTTGGTCGGGAGCATCATAATTCGAGAATTGCCGAGGAAATCGCCGTTTATTTTGAAAATTTCGACTACGGTCCTCCTCTGGTGACCTATGTCGCTTATTGTGAACAACATCTTCTCCATCTGCCCACCTGTTTGCTATCTCCATCAATGCTCGATCTTGTCCTTGGGTTGGTTCTCCCCAAGTCTTCGACAAAATATCCTCGTCGAATTCCTGCCACGAACGCATCTATTGCTCTCTCGTCAGATATGTTCTCTGCCGAGTTTTTAATGATGTTCCACCTCTGGATGTACTTTCTCATTGATTCATCATGCTTTTGTCTACACGACCTCAACTCTTCTAGTGATGCGGGTTTTTTGCAGGTAGATCGGAAATTCTTGACGTATACATCCTCAAAACTGTCCCAGCTGTCGATGGAACCTGGAGGAAGCTTCTTTATCCAAGATCGTGTGGCTCCACTCAGGTGTATTTGAATGATCTGCATGGCTGTTGCTCTGGTTCCACCTATCAGCTTCACCGTCTCGAGATAATCAACTAGCCCATCCTCGGGATCTTGCAGGCCATCGAATTTTTTGAAATTATCGGGTAATTTAAACCGTGAAGGAACTCGAGTTTTTCGGACCCTCCTTGTAAAGCACGGTAACCCACACATATCCTCTTCATCTATTTCTGGGGAATGCCGATGTTCCCTTCTATTTTGTCGTGCTCTGTCTACCTGTGCTTGAGTTGCTGTGTCTCTTGCTCCACTTGTTCTCTCCGGACCTGGTGCTGCTGCAGTATGTCGTGGACTATTTTGCCTTGCTGATCCTTAGGGAGGCGAACTTATAAACGCCGTTCCCATGGCTCCAACTCCTGCCATGGCCATATTGTACAATGCTTCTCTTGGATCTCCCGGAGGTGGCTTGGATGCGAGGATGAAGGCTTGTGTCGCCATGTATCCAGCTTCTGGTGTTTTGGGGATAATGTTCCCCCTCGTGTCTATCGACATAAAGGACATGTCGAGGTTTTGGACCAGATTTTCCCTATCTGCCTCAGGTATATTTTGCAGCCGAGATCTCGCTCTATTTCGAGCTGCTCTGTGACTATCTCCTGAAGTGCCAGAATGTTGACTCAGGTTAGCTCTTCGCCTGCTTCACGCAGAAGCTGCTTCCTGCCTCCTGTCCAACTCGATTTTCTGTTTCTCGAGCTCCCGCCTGGTACGTGCAAGTCTATATTGATACGCTTGTAACTCCTCGGGTGTCGCTGTTATGGTCATTGGCTCTGTACCATCAATAGCTCTTGTGACTCGATCCCACACTGCCTGCGGAAATTGCACCATCTCTCGTGTTCCCGGTCCGATATATTTTGTTCCTAAACCTCGCGTGAGATCTGCAGGATCGATATACGGATTTCCCGCATCGTCGAAGTTCTCTGATGTCCCCTCATGTGGGCAGCTTGGTTCTCCAATTGCATAGATCTGGTGATATTTTGGATTCTGAACTTTGTCGGGTTTGGTGACACCATCATAGAGATTGGTGAAGACTTCTCCAACAATAGTGGATCTATCGATGAAATTGAAGTTGTCGACGTTGCTCGAGTCATCGCTTATATCGGAGTCCGCAGATGACTCGAAGGACATGTCGTTGAAGATCTTGGTGAGTTTTTCACTTGCCATAGTGCTGACGAAGCGTGGCGACGAAATCTCCTCGCCGCCTGACTCGATTGACGATGTTGAACTCGAAAAATCGGGATCGACCGCAGATAATCCCGACGAGATCGGAATTTCGAGACGATACGATCCTTCCTTCTCGACGCGGAAATGGAACTTTCCGAACGTCATCTTCATGGGCTCCTCCAGATACGCATATGCATCCAAATGGGAGGGCGGGTGAGGAACAAAATCGACTAGACCAGTTTCGATCTGTTTACCTTTGTCCATCGCGTTGCTTGCAGTTGAAGAAGTCGACGATCTTGAACGTGCCATCGAGATCAGCTCCTTGACACCTCTAATTCCCACAGACGGCGCCAATTGACAAGGGATTAACTTATCAATGCCTACAGATTGTAGACTAGGGTTTTAGTCGGAAGTAGAGGGCAAGTAGATCTCGAAGGTTTCAGCCGAAAAGTACTCGACGATAGTGAAAACTAGGGTTGTATGAAACAATGAGTCGATCCTCTCTTTGTCCCTCGACGCCCCCTTATATAGGAGGCGGAGCCGAGGGATTCATAATACACAAGTTACAGAGTCCGAGAGGGTTTCTAACCCGTCCCGTAAAATTACAAGTCTATATTTTCTAATACAACTCTAACTTTCCTTAATACAACTCAGGCTTCTAAACTTCATATTCTTTGACTCGTGGGTCTCCAGTAAACCCCGGGTACCATTTTTGGCAGGCCCATTGGGGATGCCTATGTCATCGGGCACCGCAAACTTCTCCACCATTGCGATGAGCATCGACGCCATGTAAAAAGTCGACTCAACAGTAGCAACGCTACAATAATTAAAACATGGAATATCTAGACATAGATGGCACAACAAAAGAAAAAAGAACTCCAAAATCATTAGAAGAATATGAAGTTGAGGACGGGAGCGGTGTTTTGGAACATGGGTGCATATGCTCCCTATATTTTGAAATGCATCTTACATATGTTTTAAATTTTTAAAAAATTTGAAACTAAAAGTTCGCACGTACATCTTCACGTGCTACGTGCTCACAAAGTCGTTTCATAAAAAATCTACTTATCATGTGACGTGTGTAAAAAAAAAAATCAGTGCTAAAAATAATGCTTTTCACAAGATAAACTTTCTCTTTTTTATATAGACCACACAAAATATTGGTTTTTCATGAAACTTGACGAATGCACGTATATTATGGAGATGTACATGTAGATTTTTTTGTCCAACTTTTTTGACATTTCGAAATATGATTTGTTGATAAAGAGAGCATACGCACTCGGGAGCCGAATTGAATTTCCAGTTGAGGACTAGTCTGAGAAGTCGACAATATCTGCTAATGAACAACATAGTGTAGAAGGGAGTGAGGAGGCATGGCATAGAGGCCGAGCTCTAGGAAGTCATTTACTTTAAAAAAATATTTACATGCCTCAATAAATTCTGGAAAAGCAAATCAATGTTTTCAGTTTAGTATCTTACAAACATGCAAAATCTCAATCTTAAATTCTTTATATTTTGTAAGCTACACTACACTCAGGTAAACACTATCAATTTTTATGTAGCCTTAAATACATAACCCTGGAGCTCAGCCTCTTTTCCAGACTTTTTCCAAAATTTTCCAAAACTTTTAAATATATCACCCTGGAGCTCAGCCTCCAATTCCTGTATCCACTATCCACCTATTGTCCGAATGAAATTTTCTTTACTTCGACCAAACTTATAACACAAATACTACTACCTCTATTCCAAAGCTTCAGGCTTGTTGACCAAGTTTTAACCAAAAATCATTAAACATGTAAAATATAAAATTAATAACATTAGGTAAATAGTAAAATATATTTTCGGGTGGTATCTACAAAATATCATATTTATTGATATATTCTTCTAAATATTTGGTCAAACTTTATTTGGTTTGACTTTTCAAAAAAAGCCTTAAGCTTTGGACGGAGGTACTAATGTCTACACAAACATTAACGTTAGTATATATATCGCTTAATATATTACTCTTCAAACCTGAACAAGCTTCAAAAAGGCGTTGAATTAGGATACAACAAATAGGACTTGAAATTGGGCAGGAGGGAGGAGAAAGAATAATCACAGGCCATCTGTTTCACATCACTGAAATTTTCTAGAAATCACAACAATACAAGAATATGGTACTCGTCACCGCAGTGATGTTTTCACAAATGATTAATGCAGTTAACTTAGATTCACTCGATTCTATTGCTATACAACACAGAAAACTCAACACTGTCGAAAAAAATGTGTCAAAACACTAATCAGGCCCTCAGAGAGGCAAGCTACAGGCAAAACATCTGGCTAGCTATCTAAAACTACACCGGAGAGAACTCTGCAAGAATGGGTTGACCAGGAACGCGGGGATAACAAAACGTCAGCCCCGCATCATGTAGTGCATCTGACATACCTATCTACAAATAGCATGACTATGCTGCAAATATACAGTCAATTACAATGGTTGGTATTTATCATGATACTGTCAACTGTATTTAGAGTGGATCCATAGACCCACTCTTCAGCCTCTCCATTCGTGCTTGCAGCCCAGATAATGCTCTCTCGTCCATGGGTGGAATATTACTTTGTGTTTGTGGTTCACCATCCAGTCGTGTCCCCCCATGTAGCATATTACCGTTCATACTTGCCAATGGCCTTGTATGAGCTCCATCAAAATTACCTCCTACAGCTGCAGCTTGCATGCTTTTCATTCTTTCCCTGAGAGCATCCAGTGTCCCTGCTGGCGAAGAAATAAATAGTTCCAATAATAAAAAACAAATATCAATAAGTTTGATACCATACAGTCAAATATCGAGATGCCAAAAGATAGCGTAAGAAGTAGACCTGAGGATTGGAATCTATCAGTCTGTTGTTCAGTAGATTGTAGCCTAATATCAGAGTCTCCTTGGACTCTGAAGGGATCATCTTCATTACAATCGGTTTTGCTATTTATCGATTTTGTGTGGACAGGAGAAGGTGCGAATTTTGGAGAAGGTATAGATGCTATTGGAGGTGGCGTTGATAATGGAAGACTAGAGGGTGTTCTTCCAGCTGCGGCATTCTTCTCCACCTGGATGCACCACAAACACATTTCTTATATCTCAGTCAAAAGTACCAAAAGACTCAAACCCGTCCAAGGAGAAGATTACAAACCTGAGCAAGCCCATCTCTGATGTACGTTCTAAATGCTTCACTTGCATTCTGAAGCTGAGCAAAAATATCAACCTGGGGAAAACATTTTCTTGAATCAGGAAATAAACCAGAGCAGACAGCTAAAATGGCAAAGATTAAAAAAATCGAAATCCAAGTTTCAGATTTACTTTTCAAATGATGCAAGCAGTACTAGTGTAAAATCAACATCAAATATATTTCCGAATGAGTGGGTGGTAGATATGCAACCCATTTCATTTGAATTCAGCTTAACCAGCAAGGCTAACTGCGGACAGTGATACTACTTGATAACATATACCTTTGGGTACAGCTGGGTTATCCTGTAGAGCTCATAAAGACCAATAGTGCATGTTTGCTTATCACCAATTTTCTTGAATACTGCAGCAAGCTCTTGCTGATCATACCCAAAACAAAGGCCAACAATGTATTAAATAAGTGTGTGAAGTTGAATACAATTAAACTACAAGCATGACGTGACAAAAGAAACAAGTGGTGCAACCTTCAATTGTGCATCAGTTGAATGAACTGATGGATTTGCATTGTTCGATGCGGCGTCACCCCAGTGAGTTTGGCCCATAGGTCCAGATGGCGTCAACATCCTTGCTGCTGCAAGGGTCTAGGATGACCCAATAGTATTTGCTTAGACAAAAAGGAGGCACATAGAAGCTTTCATGGAACGATCAAAGGACATGATATTCAAATCCTACCTGAAGATTAAGATCAATGTATGCCAGAATGATTGGCTGAGGTTCAGCATCTATAGGGACCATTGAAAGATGACCTTTTATTGCTGTACCTCGAAGCTTTACAAGTTCATGCAGCACAGTTTTGACCATTCTTAGTGGTTTGTCATCAGCTCCAGCCCTACACCATATGCAATGCATCTCATGTGACTGAAATACAAAAGGAAATGATTGAAGAGATAAATATTCAAATCTAATGGGTCAGCACAGACCTCCTCCGTATCTCTTCCATCCCAAGTTCTTGTAAATAAATATGAACACTCTGAAGAATGCGATCAAGGTCAACTTCGTATATCGTACTTTGAAGAACCTGAAAAGATGACATATGCCATCAAAATTGACACCCCGTACATATTAACAGTCCATACACAAATAGCAGCATACCTTTGTCAATTTAATTAAACATTTGACAACTAAATCTGAGAACTTCTGATTTTTTACAGCAAGGGACTCTGATGGAGTTGGGCACGGCCATCTTGAAGGGTCTAAAGGCCTCAGTAAGTTGATTAGTACAACAAATGAGGATGTTCTCTCAGCATTATCCTGCTCAAAGTAGACCGTTAACACAGCAGACATCAAGCTTAAGAGAATATGTAAAGAAATACACATACCAGGATTTTAAGCATCAAGACATTAAGAGCCTTGAGTAGTTGACTACCATCATCCATAAGAGGAACTCTTTCATCTAAAAGCCAGAGTAGTAGCTCTGTGATAAGATTGTCTAAGGTACCCTCCTTCACAGCATGAGCAAGTCGTTTGATCTGGAAAGTCTGCAGAATAGCAACTAACTCGTAAACAACATTAAACAAATATATAAAAAGGAAAGAAAAACGAGCATAGACTTATTAACAGACCTGCATGAGAGTATTTAAAACGTATTTGCAAGACCTTGAAGAAGCACCAGATAGGCTGAAATTAAAGGTTTTTGGAACCTGAAAGATATGTCATCATCGAAGTTAGCAGAGTTACCGAAAGCTAAGCTGAATAAAACAATGAAGGCTTACCATAACAGACAAGCATGAAACTAATCTGTCAGCTTCTTTGATGAGATCATCAAGCACAGAGCTTTCGGGGTCAACTGCCTGAGTTAGCTCATGGCATATGACTTTCATTCCTTCAACAGACTGCATGAACAAAAACATAATATCAATGCTTACAATTCAATAATGGATGTAGAAATGCGGTAAAGCAAATAGGTTGTTACAGGTAGATATCAAATACAGTAATAGAAAAAGGAAAGAACAAAGAGCACATCAACGACGGAAAAAGAGGTGGCCGAACTATGTAAGTGAGTAACAGCACAAACCTGCTCAGGCAAACCTAATGCAACAATATCAAGAGCTTCCCGCCAGTCTGCAGGACCAGCTGCTGCTGTTGCCATCTGCCTAGGTACCATATGGGCATCGGTATAACCAAAATTTTCCCTATTCATAGACAAGCATACACAAGTGGAGTTGTGTTATGGAATACAAAAGGAATTACAGACCCATTAAATAAGATAGCTGGAGCACCTTGAGGTCATCGATCCTGCTATTGAACGGGAAACTAACTCCCCACTCTGTTCTGCTACATCAGACCTATATCCAAAGAATAATAATAAGTAGAAAGATGATGCCATAAACAGTACTGGGTAGTGAACCAAGAAGTGAACTGTTATGTTTTTTGTTCAAAATTGCCCGTCTTGCATTTTCACTCCTAAAAGTTGAGTAAAGGAAGCAATATATAACACAGAGCATGCATCATTTAAAACAAGGGAACTAACCCATTCTCTCTAACTGAACGTCTCAAAGCTGCTCGAGCATCACCAGGCCTTCCTTCTCTCCTCTTGTCCATTTCCCGAGCCTGACAATATACCATCATAAAACCTTTGCTTTATCAGGTAAATGAACGGTTTTACACTAAAAATGCTACAAATTTCTTGTGGACTTGTGGACTGATAGATGATGATGACCTTCCATTTAAATCTATCATCGAGCATACTTCTTTGAGCATCTGAAAGTTTTCCAACAAATCGCCAAACATCGTCCCCTGCATGACCAAGAGAGTAGACTAAGAACATCTTGGTAGTCAATTTCATTACTTGTCACCAAGCCGCAATTATAGCTCATACCCTTAAGTTCAAGTATGAAAGCAAGCATGTTTGATGAAAAAAGGAATACAATTCTCAAGAGTAATGGTCCAGGTAGTAAAAAGGCTTCCAACACAGGACCAGGTAGTACCAAATAAAAACAGGTCTAATATAAAATGAAGAATCAAGTGCTGGAAATATTTAGGGAAAAGCCATACCAAGGTTCTTGTAAGCAGTGGCAAGCGTATTAAGAGCGGCTTTCCTGATTTCTCCATCACGCTCTGCTGTTAATGCAGCAACAGATGGCAAATTTTTCAACAAACCACCAACCTGCAAGAGCAGAAATAAGCATGACCATAAGCAAGAAATCTACCAGCTACTACAGAACGGTGGATGTGAGGGATATACATACCTCAGTCCCGTTATTATCCATAAAATATCCAATAATATCAACACACTCTATCCTAGTTCGGTTATTCTTGGAGCGCAGTCCCTCCAAAATATAGGGAAGTAGTTTTGGAAGAGGGTAGATATTCATCATTTGCTTTATCAGCTCCCCCATTTTCTCCCTGACTTTCTCGATGTTGTGACCAGACTGCAATAGGAGAGTTATTTAGGTTCGAAAAGGAGTCCCATACTGCAATATAAGTAATATGTGTGTTCCAACAAAAAATCTAGGAAAAAAATATTTCAGGATGGTGTTTGAAAGAATTCTCATCCAATTATATTTCGCAGCGTTAAATTTCCAATGGTACCTACCTTCTCTATAAGGCAAGGCAAGAAGATTGCAGCTTCTGCTTCCGTTAACATGTAAGATTGATCTTTCAGACCATCAAATAGCTCCGGTAGAAAGTCAAGAACCTACAAGTCAAAATAAACAAAATACTCAGAACTAATTTTGCTATGCCTAGAAAAAAGAACTTAAGTTTCCGTAGCTAGCATACCTTCAACAAACAAGTTGTGTTAGATTCACAGAAACGCAAGACAAACCATCTTAGTAAGATATCAAGAAGCTCAACCACTTCTTTCCCACTTGACGGAAGTGCCTGCAAAATTAGACAGTGTCGCAACAAAAGGATCATATGAGCTAAGGTTACAAAATCAAACAGGAGAGATAGAGTTTCAATATTGTTATCTATTTCTAACCTTTTGTAACAACTCAATACCATCAATTTGCCTCTTAAAGTCTGAGTTCCATAGCCGCAAACTAACATCTTCTCGGAAATGCTTAAATAAATCAACCTGCAGATGATTTTTTTAAGAAACCAGATGATGATAACAAATAGCACATCACGCGAAGCAGCCAATTAACTACGCAATGCCACCAGTTGAAAAAGTAAAATAGAAGGAAACATCAGATTGGCATGTCGAATGAACAAAATATATCAAAACAGTATATTCTTCTACAGTGCAATGCAGCAAGCGATATTTGCTGGAAGAAGAAAAAATATCAGGCAGATGTGCACATTTCAGGAACGTACGAATATACACCCACATGTTGGTGAAGTGCTCATGACAGAAGAGCAGCGAGAGCAGAATCTAAGATAAAATCCAAACCAACTCAATAATATGGAATAGAACTTGTTTTGTGCCACTTGAATATGTAATAGAACTCCACACAGCAGTGTGCGCACCAGTTTTGGACACAACCACATCTGCTGCTTACTAACCTGCTATACCAATTGACCAATTATGAGTTCTGACATGACACAACTGCATAGCATATGCTAGTGTTTAAATTAATTAAGTTAGCTAATGTGGATGCAGATTTGTGACTGAAATCAAATCAGTGTCGCTGCAAAGTAAAGGTAACAAAGAGGGTATTCCATGCCACACAGTGATAAATGTGTGTCCCCTAGGTATCATGTTTCACTTCTGTTAAATGATCATTTCATGTTACATCTAACATATAACAGCATGATTTACGGCATGAGACCACAAACCAGTACAGAAATATAAATATAGGTACAGATCAGTTCTGTTTCTGCAACACAGACCTTCAGTTCATCAATCTGCTCACGCCGCGGTTCTTCAAACTTGAACTTACGTACCAAAACACGTCTCTCCCGATCTTCCTGCAAAATGAAATATAGATATGAATATAAGAGTCCAATGCACAACTTTGCAAGTTGCAGGAAGGGAATTGATGATGGCCTACCTTGTTTGAGTCCTTAATATTAAATAATGCCTGAGATTGTAAGGAGTCTTGGGAAGAAATCATAGTAACCGAGGCCCTTGCTGGAACTCCTCTCTGACAAAAAAAAGATAACTATCAGAAAAAAGGCATTTTCCACAATAACACAGACAGCAAAAGCCACACGCACTTGAGATGCAGCTTTGCCAACATTAGACCCACGATCATTCAGGCCATGTTTGGCGTTCTTCAAACCACCTTTTGATGGCAAACTTATGCTTGTTGTCACCATCTTCACAGAATCAGATAATCCTGTTTGTGATGCAATAATACCAAATTAGTACAGAAGACCAAGTGTTGAGAATAAGCCCAAAATGTGAATTAAGATTAGGCTAGACACCTTCGTGTACATTGGACAGTTTCAGACGCTCTGCTACAATGGCCATAGTAGGGGATGGTAAATCCCTCAAGTTCTTTGCCACCTATGCCATACAGCGAATTCAGCCACTGGAAAAGGGTTTCAGAAAAATGAACAAGTGAATAAAAGAACGTAAAAAACAAAACCATACCACTGCTTGGCCACAGATCTTGAGAATTTCATTCATAAATGTCTCAGCAGCTTTGCGGACTTCAGATGATTTATCCTATTCAGCAGAAGCATATAAACACATTAGATTTCATGTGAACTCTGTGGACATGTGAAAGACGAATACCAATGAAATAGCTCAACTATCTAACTAATACCATCAAAGAGGATGCAGACGGCTTCAATAAAGGCAATGACTCAGCAGGATCACTCAGTTTTGAAACATGCTTAGACAACCAATCGAAAAGATCCTTGCGGCCTTCTGAACCACATTTCTGATCACCCAAAGCTACCGTAATATAAGGAACCATCTTATCAAGTTGAGCAGCAGCAACCCAGGAATCTAGAGCAGTCAATGTGCACTCTCGCATGTGCTTCTTATTGTCACCAATACACTTCAGCACGTCTGCCAAAATACCCTAGATTGCAACATAAAGTTGCAGTTATTATAGGTGCAAAACAGTACTAAGAAACATATAAAAACAGATGTAGAAATGGTTGCAAACCTTGCTTGATTTTTCAACGGAAGGGCCCATAGCAGATGCAAGACCACCAATCGTCGACAAGGTCGCCATTACTAGATTTTTATTACTGTCATTAAGACGGCCTCTTAGAGCTGTGAACAGGTCCGCTGGAGGTACAAGACCAAAACGTTAAGGGTTTGTGAATTGAATGAACATCAACGAATATAGCCTATTTAACAGTTGTTCGAGATAGACAACGAAAAAGAACCTGTGCCGGTCGGCTGAATGCGCTTATGGGCCTCCTCCACAATTTTGTTGACTGCTTCAATGGACTCCAGCCTTACCTGTCATTTCACATTTCACATTTCACATAAGTACAACATCAATATGACATGCACGCGAACTTACAGAATTAGCCCAAGCGGTTAAGGAGAAACCAAGTTCCATAGTACCTTCCAGTCTGGGCTTCCCAAATTTTTCAGTAAAGTAGGTGTTATCTTAGAACTTATGTCTTCCCTCGGCAGCCCATCTGATGAGGCACCAGATGAAGACGATGCAGTATCCAAAGCTCTAACTGTTCTTTTTGGAGGAGCAGCAGCACCCTGTTAATTCAACATAATTCATGCCGTTAACACTCCAAACAAAAAATACATTTTCTATACAATGACCAAGACAGCATACCTCAAATGGATTCTTTTCATATTCAGCATCGAGAGCACTGAGAAGTGCCGGTTTGACATCACTCAAGAAGCCTTTGATATCTGGAGGAAACAATTACTTAAACAACAACAAAATAGGCATTCATCAAGCCATACATAAATTAAGAAACTAGTAACAACCTGGTCCTACAAACTTATGCAGCACACCAATCAGTTTAATAGTTGCATTTCTAGTTGCAGCAGCGCTTGATTGCAGACCGGTGTCTTTGCAGAAATCAATTATATCCTGGAAAAAAAGAAGAGTAAAGAAGAGTATGAACATAGTGTGGTGTCTTTATAACTGTAAATAATACTTAGAAAGTAAAGTGCACCTTTAGTTTCAAATTGGAAATCCCAAAGTCTTCGACGGCAGATACCATCCAAAGAATACCCTCACTGAGAACCTTCGGGTTCTTGTGCTCTTTCATTATTTTATATAGCTACAAAATAAAAAATGATGGAAATAGTTATGATGGTTACCAAACATCATACGGTCAGTGGAAAGTGTTCAGTACTTTTTGTTGCAATGTTTGAGATCATACCGCACAGACATTCTTTGTATATTAAAACTGATTTGTTAGTTGTAAATGCATCAAGTTGAAACCGTTCAGCAGTTCATGTGTTAAGATTCATGCGTGTTCAGATTCATGCGTGATAACCTTGCCACCAAATTGGGGCTTGTGCAGAAATTGTAAATATGCATAAAGGGACTGAAGTAGTGATGGCTTGATTGCAATGTTATACCATACCCTATCAAACACAAATCCTGGCCCAACTGCCTCACAAAACGCGGTGAGACATTTCATTGCAGGTGCTCGAGTTTTTATATCAGCAACCTTTTCACTTATGCCTGAAATTTTTTGAATGTAATAATAATTGGAACAATCAGCATTATATCAAGACATAATCAACAGTTGGATATGGAGAAGGTACACTGTATGATCAATGCAGGGAATGTTCATGTAATCTAAAATGGTGTAGAAACTGAAGTAGAAGGAGCTCATACCAAGAAGGCATAGAACAACACATCGCTTTAGAAACTTCTTTACAGTAGAGGCAATGTAGGTGATGACCTCTATAACTTGTTGCTGAACCTGTTTTGTTTGAAATATACATGACATAACTTCCCTACAGAAATAATTTTTACTCAACACAAAATTATTACTTCCTCTGTTCACAAATAGAACGACATTTTAGCAAAATGATTCAGTTTGCTAAATCATCATATATTAGTGAACGGAGGGAGAAACACATACCTGTACATTTTTTTCACTCCATCCAGGTACAGCACATAATAAACGAACAAGGAGTTCAGCAGATTTGTCGAGTTCTGTGAGATTTTCCACATCCTGCTTTAGGATGCCAATAGCTGACAAATAGTACAGCATTAGTATTTAAATATGCCATCAAAACATAAGATATAAGAGAAATGAATCAAAGCTTATTCTGCCAATCCAAATAAGATAAAAAAAAACAGGCAGCACAGGATCTTCGCTAACCTTCAAGGCGCTCTTTCCAGACAGTGCTCTTTAGCTGGGAAATTGTCTCCGTTTTCACGATAGAATTTAATCTCTCCTCTATTTCTTCCAAACTCATCTCAGCAGGCTGCAAAAAATCAAACAAATAAGTATGTGAGCTTGCACCTACCTTCATCAGTGAATTATTTACAGCTATTACTTTGTAAATATAACATCTCATCACTGCTACTGCAAATCAGTTGGGTTTAACGGAAAAACCTTCAGTCCAATATTTATGGTTAGTATCCTTAAGGTAAATACAAAAGCTGAAGTTAAATAGTCTGAACACTGAATAATTTTTACCAATTTTCCATAGAACTGAGTGATAATTGATAAAGATTGTATGTGATTTAGACTAGCAGCTAATAGCTGTTACAGATTTAGTGCATAACAATAAAATCAGAACAAATTTGCTTCTAAGGACGCGGATATTATTATGACAAGCAAGTCACCTCAACATCTTCAACCTCAGCAGCAGCAGAGGCCTTTGATTGTTGTCCACCATCTGTCTTTTTTGTACCGGTTGATTTTGCAGGTCCGGATTTCTTAGTCGCAGCCTAACAACACAAACATGGTGGCCAAACATAAAGAGTAGAAACTCAACCACAGTATGGGTATAGGCATCCATGAGCAAGAAAATAATACTAACCACTGCATGGACAGTCTTCTTTCCACTAAGCATGCTTGCAGCAGATCTCCTCATTGATGAGCTATCTGTAACCTAGACAAATACGTAATAATCATATTTGATTTGCCAACTGAATAACTATATATCAAGCTACAATGATGTAAGTATTTTAAGCAGTGCTAATGTAAATCTGTTATTACGATAAATGTGATCCGTAAGCTTAGCAGGCTACTGCATAACAGTGGTGGCTTCTCAGGTCAAGGCACTTCTAATTTCCTATTTTGAATAAAACAACTCAAAAGAATCGTTATGCTAGACAGCAAAACCTTACAGCAATCTGTACAGTTATTCTAACAAACAGTGTTCTAAAAGGCAGCAGCCCCACATAGCCAATTTATCCTGCCTAGGCCACCTGATTAGCGCATAGCACATTGGTGAAGACCGGTAACAAACACAGTTCAGTTTAGCATGCAAAGAGGCAGGCCCGTTATTCCAGGAGAAGCTACAGACTACAGGTGGTAATGTGTCGTGGTGTTAAAAATATAATCAGAAGATATAAAAGGTACCTCGCGAGCAGATGTGGCGGCTCCTGAAGTTGAGGCAGGTGCTGAAACGGCATGGTTGGTGTTTGTTAGGTTCATGATACTGTTCTTCTAGAAATCAATAAGAAAAAGAGATGTATGGTTCTCATGTAGAAAGATGGAAAGCAGCACAAGGAATAGCAACTCAAACCTGTACCAGAACTTAAAACAGTATCAGTGGCAGAACCAATCATATCTGACAGTTTCTTTTTCCTCACATCGTCTAATTTCTCCAGGGACCGTTCCAAAGGTTTCATACCAACCATCTACCAGATAGCAAAAGTGCCCAAGAATTTTAGAATTTAACATTTAAGGATATAGAGATGGAAGAGAAAGGCACAGTCAAAACTCAAAAGAAACAGACCTTAGCTATGGCAGTCAAAACAGAAAATGAAGAATCCCGAACTTCAGGGGTGCTATCATTCAAGCACTAACAGTAAAAAAAATAAAAATCAGTGAAGACACAAAACATAAATACAGGTAAACAACAAGAAAAAATCCCAACCGGTGACCAAAAACTGGCTGTTTACCTCCATGCAGATAGGAACATATTCCTTGTGCAACTTTAGGACAGTTGCCTTATTGCTTGTTTCAATGCAAAATGCAACCCAGTTCAACGTTAACGATCGAACAAGAGGGACCTTGTTTTTTACAGCCACCCGAATATCTGCAATAACACAACAAACGAATTTCATAAAGATTACAAACTTTGCTTCTTCTGGTATGTATAAAACAACGCTAAAAACATGTCAGCTTTCACTTCTTAAGATATGTACGTATCCTTATTTGAAAAAAGTAGGCAACCACTTAAAGACTGGTCAGCTGAAGTCCAAGAAAACATGACACACATTTCCAGCCAGACTATTAGTATATTAAAAAGAATTTGACAGAACCCAGCACCGAAGATGCAGCTATTAACAAAATACTAACCATCAATCACGTCAAGAAGAGTGATACAGCCAGCCTTATGAATTGCTTCAAGCGTCTGAGTCAGTGCTTCTGTCATAGTTGCTTTTTTCTCTTTCAATTTTTCCTGTTTAACAGAACAAGGAAATGTCAGGTCAAACATGTTGCTTCACTTGATCAGCATTTCAAGATAGTGCAGCATAAAAATTTGATCAGTCAAGAAGAACAACAAATGTACTAATACTCAATTGCCATGAGCCCCTGTAAAAGGTTACATTATACAACATGATTAATTTGAAGTATCTTAATTGGAACATAAGAGGAAGTCACAATCACAAATGAATGCAATCAAATTAAAGAGGAGGATCTCAAGTATTAACTATTTTATTACACAGTATAAATACCATATGTATTATTCTTGGCACTAAATTATAGTCTCAGCATAATATAGATCAGTATATCACCATACCATCCAATTATCCAGAACACAGATTCCTCACCACGTGTGCGCGCACTGTTACTATTATAATGCACTACATCTAAGCGAAAACTAATCTATAGCAATGGTCATAGTGCCCTGGTCCTAGAAACCTGGGCAACAACCAGGCAATAGATCATACGTTGTAAATTTCTTTACTATCATGATAGAGGATAAGTTCTATCTAACATATAGAAAAAACGTACTAGTCAAACAAGGTCCTGTCAATTTTCTTATTAAAATAGAATATCATCTTTCCCTAAATCAAACATGTGAGAATGGTGGATTTAGCAAAACTGCAGCACCCCCCCTCCCTGTTGGATTTACCATCCAACAGCCCCACCTTTGTGCTGTGATTATGTTGTCTGTCACAATACCCCCCCCCCCCCCCACACACACACACACACGATGATCTGGGACAGTAACAGCAGCAACCGGTGTTCAGGATTAGCCCTACCTCCTTCCCCCTCTTTCCATGTTAAACTGAATTAGATTTGATCGCATCTTGAGACTTCCATTTTCATTTCAGCTCAAAGGAGTTATTGTTTCACCCTGTCAGATGCCCGGACCCTTACAGCATAGTCACAATTGGACAACACCTCAATCTTACAGGCAGGCGGGGTTCAAACTACCCCAATCAAGGCAACAAACAGTAGTGCATAACTGATACTAGTCAGCCTTTAATAAGTGGATAACATAAGAACATGCAAATTTGGCAGCACTAATCAGTCATGTGACTAAAGTGAAGAGCAAAATATCACATTTACAAAAACACAGAACACTCCTTAGTGTAAAGCAGATCAGACAACTTAAGCTATAAGCTAGCAGATATCACAAACAAGAAAAAAAAAATGATATTTCAACTTACAAGTAAAACAGGAAGCAGATTCCGTGAATTTCCAGAAAAATGAGTTCTTAAACCTTTAGCTAAATTCCCTATTGCTTGAGTAGCTTCCACTGCAACGGCCAAATTAACATCTGTAACAAGCTGCAACAGGAAAAAAGACAGGGGAGCAAGTGAATCACAAATTACAAACATTATTAGAAGCAACATCTTTATGATAGCACTCAGGATCCTGAGCAGTTCTCTGATAACACTAGCAACATTAGATTGGCAAGGAATAGAAGTAAAAGAAAAGAATTCAAATGCTTCTATCACAAAATGCTACTTCCTCCGTTCCAAATTAAGTTTCACAGATTTGTCTAGATTCACACGTATCTAGACGCGTGTTAGTGTGTAGATACATGCAAATCTAGACAAATCTGCGACATTTAATTTGAAACGGAGGGAGCACCACAGACCACAGTAACTCAAGAACCTTCCGAAACAACATAACTCGGCCCCCTAAAGAATATAGTGTGCCAACAGTTCCACATTAAGTATTGCAACCCTACAGAACATAATACAAACTCCAAGAGATTTCCAACATGACACTATAAAAAAAATATTATGCATGTAGTTTCAAGTTAAGTATTCACCTACACATTACTTGAAGTACAAAATGCAAACTCGATATAAGTCAGGACAAACACTAAAAGGGTTTTTTTTATAAATATAAGGAAACAGGAAAACATAAGATGAGTCAGGAAACAACCTTAAAATAAACCACATACTGTGCCAATAAGTAAAATCAATGTGAACAAGGGCAAATTTCGATGTATGATGAGATAGTTCAAGCCAATATTAACCTTTTTAAGAGTTCGTGAAACTTCATTAAAATCACCAGGAGCAATTTTTTTTGTTGAAGCAAGCTTAGTGAGCTCTGCCACAGCGTCCCTTCTTTCAGACCATTTAGTTGCTTTCTGGTATGACACATGACACAATGACATCAAAAGCTTATATAACTGTAATAACCGTTTACGATGACAGTGTGTATGCAAGACAGATCACATACCACGCCATCCCAAAATCCAGATTTTTCAAGTGGAGTTAAAATATCCACAGGGTCAACAAGATCATACTCATCGATCTCCATAGGGGCTAGAAGAAGAATTGCATCAGTACTCTCACAGTAAATATAAACGGTTAGCATATTTGTCAACAATAGAAATGAACATAACAATAACAATGCCCCGGAAAACAACAGACCATCTGGCACTGTGTCGTCACAGGTACTGGCGCCTGTTGTCTCTGGTACAGCTTCCTCCTCAAGCTCCTTTTCTTGTTCGGATCTAGTAAACAATATTAAAATCATATACACTTTCAATATATGATTGGCCATGCTGTATTATAAAAATATGGTACTCACAAATATATGAGTATGGCAGAAGGAAAAAAAATATCACTGCAAGCATATCTGTAGAGGGGGTCCTGTACAGTTTTTGCGCTAACAAAATTAACAAGTCCTTTAAGGCATAATTTCTTGGGACCAGAAACCTCTAGAGCACTTTGAAGAAGCCTTTAAAGAAATTGTACATGTGGCAAATAATATTTCCCTGTTGAACTATCCTACAGGATCAGTATAGTTCTGCAGCAGCAAATTTCAGAAGGGCCCTTTTACTCCCCTAAAGAATTGCATTTGCCAGATAATCACCCCAACTAGAAGAGGGTTATCCAAACCATTGCAACACTTGTGAGGAGTAAAATGGACATTTTCCTTGTAAATATGAAGTTTGTTCATCTCTACTCACTATTAATGCATGATAAAAAAAGATATCCAGTACGTTGTGATAAACAAAACATAGATCAAAGTTGTATCAGATGCTGGGAACTGCAGTAGACTTTTATCATATTATTATGAATGTCTGCCATTTTATCATAGTTTCATCTAGAGTCAGAACACAGCATTACAGCCTGGACCTAGAATTTAGATTTCAGAAATTGCTCATGTAGCTAAAATGTATCAAGCAGACATGTTCTTCAAAAATGTTGACCTTATCTTGCGAGTAGGCCTAGCAATCCCCGAAACGTTTGATAGTTCTGCTTCCAATTCTTTTTTCTACAAACAGGAAGAGTGTGATTATACTGTTGGCTTGTAATATAAATTATCAATAAAAACATTGCACTGGTACAAATAATCCCACCATTGTATCTCTCATTTTCTCGAACAAAATTGACTTAACAGGCTCCTTGCCAATCCATCGACAAAGTTCAAGCGTCAAACCCTTGGAAGAAGCCCGAACGTTCTGATCTGGATGATCGAATAGCTCAGGAAGCATCTTTAGAATCTTTTTGGGTGGTACAACCTTAGCTCCGAATTCACTGGTAGGAAAAAAGTAGTTAACAGAGTTCAAAAAAACTTGTTCTAACAAAAAACCAAATTACCAGCAAGGAACTTACCTAAGTGCTTGAAACATAACATCAATAGCAGGTACAACAGCTTTTGCCACTTTATTCTTTACAGCTTTCTCCATAGATTCCTGGTGGCAGTTTGAAAAAGTTAGCATGCTATCAATTATAACTACAAAAGGGAACATATGGTGGTACAAAGTACGATGAGATCACAAAAATTGATTGGTTGAGTAAGCGACAGAAAAAGAATACGGTATTAGATAAAGGCTGGTCATCAATGCCTTGTGGCAAGATATGATGCAATCACCAGAATAATCCTTTTATTATAAATGCTAAGATAAATCAACAAGCTCATGAAAATACTTGAGCGCTCAAGCAAGATACTTGCAATTGCAAATAAATGATGGGATACCAAATGAAGGTTCTCCTATTAACAACTGGAATCTAATTCGTGCTATGTATATATGCTAAATAGGTATACCAAGAGGTACTCCCTCATGTGTTGAAAGATAGGACGGAGTGAGATCTGTGCAGCCGACCGATGCTTTGAAACTTTGATCATTTAGTTTATGTGGTATGTAAATATACTACAGAATATTTATGTCACAGGACTTGTCTTCATATACTTTCATAATATATGAACTTACTTTTACTAATATGTTGCGATATTAGCCTTTGCACCTAAGACTGAAATGGCTTATACTAGAGAGCAAATTGAATCACAAATGTTATTATTGACATGTAAGTGCACAAGCATGTGTATCCCATCTCCATCCTGATGCTAATCGTCATACTGGTATACTTTTAGACCACGGCCACCATCATCACAATGCATGTTAGAACAGGAAAAAATATCTGCTTTCACAGTACTTGTGAAGGTTAGGCGGGGATTGCTTACAAATAGCGATTAGAAAAATAAGTACTATGTGTGTGGGAAGTTGAACAAAGGTAAGAGTTGTCTTCACCACAGTAACAGGTGCTCCCAAATAATGCAAGCACAGGAAGCACCCTCCTGGGATGCTGGTAATAATAATTAAGTAACTAACATAAAAAAAGTTCCGTATTAGAACAGCTAAACTACTTGCAGAATTGTGGGGTCTACCACGCCAGAGTATAACACCGAAAGGTGGGAAGAGGGGAATTGGTGTTTGGCATCTCAGGCATTGATCCATGGTTTTATGCGCGAAGTAGTAAACAATTTGTGACCCACCGTTAGCTAAGTGGTAACTAAAATCTGCTCCAGCATCCAACACTCAATCCTATGTCATAGGCCTAACACTTCAGACGTTATAACAGCATTGGTACATGGGCATTACGCAAGCTGCAGCTGCGTGCAGCTGTAGAATAACAAAATGTGCGGCACAAGTTGTCGCGGACAAAGTGGCTGCCTGAGAGCAGGCCATAGCTAACTGCTCAATGCATACGAATAATCATAATCCATAGCTTATAAGAAGTCACCAGGTGCAGTTTTTCGACTTACAAGGAAGACCTCTGACGCCTCGAGCTCCACCCAAAGGAGGAATGCAGCTTGAGCCTTCTCGACAGTCTTGGGCCGACCAGTGAGGCACTTGGCACAAATGGCGTCGCACACCTCTTTGGCATACCTGGGGACGGGCCAATTCCAAAAGGCATTGGTCAAGTAACCGGAAGCACGTCAGGTAAGAAATGAAGTACTAGCATGAGGTAGACACGCACCTGGATACATCAGCATCCGCGGCTCGCTGGAACGCTAGCAGGGCGTCCAGCGCCTTCTCCTGCACGGGCGCGTTGGAATCCGAAACCGCCTTCTTGAACAGCGGAGCTAACCAACAAAACAGCGGCGCTCAGATCTAACGCGCAGGGAAATCCGAAATGGAGAGGCGCGCGGTCGAATGGATGAAGCGTGTGGCTCGGATCCGAGCGGAGCGCTGAATGAATGAATGGGGGGCGGTGGATCGGGGGGGAGCGTGTGTCTCACCAAACTCGCGGAGGCGCGCGTCCTTGGGGTCGGTGATGGAGTCGCAGAGCGCGGCGAGGTCGATGTTGGCGTCGTTGCGCACCTTCCAGTTCTTGTGCTGCAGCCGCTCGTCCCAGGGAAGCTTCTTCGCCTCCTTGAGGAGCTTCTCGTCCTCGGTCGACATGGCCGGCCGCCGCCGCCGCCGCCGCTAGAGGGACGAGGGGGGCCGCCAATGCAATCGGCGTCGGCGGATCGGTGCGGCGGGCTAGGGTTTCAAATTGTGGCGGTGGCGTTCGTGGGGGAGTTCGGATCCGAAGGGGAAGAGAGAGGAGATGGGAGGGGGGAATAAAAAGGTAAAATCGATTATTTCGAAAGTGGAAAATGCGAAGTGAAATAGAGGGAGAGCTGGGTCAGGAGTGGAGCGTCATTTTGTTCGTCCGTCCGTCCGTTCGGGTTCGTCTTCTTCGTCGGTAGGTTTCGGGTCGGGGTCTACGCGCACGAGAAGGTGCGCTCGTACTGTCGCTTCCCGGTGGGCCATGTCTTCCACGCGCCGGTGGCGATGATGATTCGGTACCGAGCGCCCGTTTGCTTGCGGGGCGAGGGAGACGGAGCGTGGGACGGACGGTGTCGGTCCGGTCGGGGGTGTTTTGAAAGATTTTGAATCTCCGTTGAACACGGGCGGAAATTGGTGCCACGTGTACGGATGAGATCTCGTGACAGCATAATTTCTTCCATCTTGTGCACTGTATTATGCTGAGCAGCAAATAGCCTCCACAGCATCACTTATTTTTTTCTTCTTTCAACTGCTCTGCCTCACTTGTCATAGCCATCCAAATTGTGGTAGTAGCTTTTTCCTCGAAAAAACCTTGGTCTACCGATGCTTAGAAAGGTGGTTGAAATTTCAAATTATTTCGGATTACTAAACCAACACTTAGCTTTCACCCTACGAATATCATCGGTGCTAGCCACGATGGGTCACTCACAACAAATCACATTCTACCGGATAATGTGAACTCGTAGATCACGGAATTATCACTAGACGTGCATTTGCGGAACTCGGTGAAGCACGGAGGAGCAGTATAGTCGTAATACATCCACGTCACACAAGCAGCTCCCTCTTATGCGGATCGTCCAAGTGATGCTGATGAAACGTGTAATATCCCAGGTATTGGGGTTACAAAAATAGAGGAAACATATGTGTGCATTGCATTCATGCATAGAAAATCTGGGGAATTTTCGCGCTTTAAAGTAAAACAGTCACAATAACTGAAGTTTCACTTGACCTTGGTGGAACTGAAGTAGCTCATCAAGTCAAGTGCTATAAACCTCAATGTGACCTTTGATAAAACCTTGTTTTGGGTAGAGATGATTTGATCGATGGGCTAGATCAAATAGAAGTAGATTTGCAACAAACGACACCTTAAGTAAGGACCAACTACAAGATCTTATAAAAGGATCTCAACATGCCAATCCTTACAACAATACATGAATAGTTATTCAATTCTAAATCAAAGAACATGAGTAATTAAGAACCTATTCTTTACTTATCTTTTCCATGTCCTGTATTAAATAAGTAATTCTTACCATGATTCTCATGGTATATCTCTTCAACTACAATACTTGAATCAAGTCAAGAACATTCATATTCATTCTTCATTAACCTTTGATCATTCCAACCTTGTTTCTCAAATCATTCCTATTAAATCTCAGAGAAAAGAGAGGATCATTTTATTATGTTTACACCATTCATTAAGTAGAGCCACATGTTAATATTCAAACTCTATTTATGTGAGGTACACCAAGAATACTAATCAATGCTATAAGGAGTACAAGTCTAGTACTAAACCCTACTCGGACCTAGCTAATACTTGATGGTAAGTAAGTACCTATTTGACTAGAGATTCAAGAGAGGCAAATGTTGTGATCATTACAACTTGGTAATGATCATAAACCCTAGAGAAACCCTACCTATTAAAAAGAGCTCAACCTAAAGAGGTATACTCAAGTATATTGACTTATACTTGATCTTGGAGAGAGAACCATAATTCACCAGTGAATTATTATGAGGCCAATACTTTGATAATTACAAATTGAGTGATGATCATAAACCCTAAGAATCTAAGTGAGTGTGTGGACGAAGTATTAAAGAAGAGAGATTAGTGAGGAATAAGTGGATCATGTCTAATGCATGATCTTTCCTTATAAATTGAGATAGTAAGTTAAACCTATATATGTGATCCATAGATCTCATTCTTCTCATGAAACAATAAGTAAATCATTAGCAGTTAACCAAACCAATCCTCATGCCTTGTGTAGAGTAGTAATGATATTGTATTTAAACCTTGCCTATTCAAACACTAGGGACAAACCTAGCATTGCCTTGATACATGAACTCTAACTAAGTGAGGAGGAGTAACCCTAGCCAATTAAACATAACCCTAGCTTATGCTAATATCCTAATCCTTGGTTGTGTATCACTTGGGGTGATCACAACTAAAACCCTAGATCACATTTGAATTTCAATCCAAGTATCACTTGGGATTATAAGTAGAACCTCGCCATGCCTCATGCCTATGTATATTCAATTTAGTGAAGAGTATGCAAAACCCTAAACCTTTCAAATAGAATTCACCCCACATAAAATATATGACCTAACTTGTGTATCATGAATCACAAGTATAAACCAAGCCATATATACCTAAGCTTAAGTGTTGTTTAAGGGAATAGAGTGAACCAATATCCAATTCTATTTTCTATTCCAAGGAACTTTATTTATAATCCAAGTTAGTAGTTTGCTAAGCAAGATTATTTAACATAGAGTGAAGCCAACCATTTTCTTAAACCCTTAGAAATAAATCTCCACATAAAATCATGGTTCAATTCCATCTTTATTACCATCTATTTTGAGCTCTAGCCATAAATAAAATAAGATGAACAATCAATGTTCTTTAACACTAGCAAAATATAATGTGTTCATCATGCATTGATTATAAAATTCAAATTACCTGAATACACTGGGTTCCTAAATTAAAAAGGGAACTAAAATAAAAAAACATAGTTCCATGTCTATTTTCATTAAACCTCACAAGATATTAGTCTAATCATGAACTAAATATTTATTTTAAAAAGCAACACTATGCAGTAAGCAATATTACCAAATACTTTGATACTCAAATATTTTAGAACCTGCAAAGCAAAACAGAATTCAAAATTGAATTCAAATAACAAAATTGAAAACAGAATTATTAAACAGATATTTTAAAGAGAAAAGAAGAGAGGAGGATTTACCTTACCAGGCGAAGCAGGCCACCGCAGCCCCACACGAAGCCCAACGGCCCACCACGTCGACCTAGCCCAACGACGGCCCGAGCCCAAACATATCCCTTCGCCGGATATTTCACGAACAGAGGGAGTCATCGTCTTCCTCCGTTCGGCAAGCAGCTCGCCGTCGAGCTCTCCTCGCTCGGTCGCGCCAAGATACTCGCCGCCGTTCTCTGGCGTCTATAAAGCTCAACGCGCCACCGCCGGATGAACCCTAACCCTAAATTCCCCATTTCCTTCTTCTTCTCTGCAAATGCATCGAAACCCTAGCTCACAGTAGCCTCCTTGCCCCTGTGATTCCGACGACCCCGAGCTCCGCAGAGACGCCCACGAGCTTCGCCTCGCCTTCAGCAACCTCCTGGTCAACGTGCGATTCATCGGGGAGCCCGGATTTCTTCCAATCGCGCCACCATTCCGCCGCCGGTCAATGAAGCTCGCCGTCGATTTGGAGCACCGCAAGCCTCGCCGTCAAGCCCTACAGACTCCTGGTGAGCTCCTAGATCGTCCAGTGTGCTCGCCTTGCTCTATTAGGCATCGTAGCATCGTCGCCGCATGCGCCTATTTCCGCCGCCGCGGTACCTCGTCACCGGCCAAGCTCCGGTGGCCATAAAGTGGCGGCGAGACCACCACTAAGTTCCCTCGCCGTCCCGCTTCGAACTGAACCACTCGCTCATCCGCGGGAGCCCTCTATCGTCGGCGTCGTTCTGGATTGACCGCCGGCGATGAACTCCCAGACATGTTCTCTATTTTGACTTGGTCAGCCCACGTGGCTGCTGACGTGGCCTAGACCCCACCAGTCAGTGCCTGAGAGTAGTCCTGTCCGGGTACATCTAATAGATTTCGTTTTAAATTTAAATCTCATAATTGCTGAAACTTTGCAAATACCTAGAAAATTCATAAAAGCTCAGAAAAATAAATATAAGATATCAAAATTCCTATAAAAGTAAACTCTATCCAATAAAAATATAAAATGAAATTTATATTTTTAATAAAAATTCAATTATTTAAGACTTGTTATTTAAGCCTTATTTATTAATTCTAAATTCAATTAAACTTCAATAATTAGGAAAACTAGCTAAAATAAATAAAAACCAGTAAAGTAAATAAAGAAAACATTAACACTAATTTTCTTTATTTATAACTTATTTAATCCTTAATATTGGAATTTAAACCCTAATTAATAATTAACTTAATTATTAATTCAATAAAAAAATATGACAAATTCAATATTATTTGTATTTCAAAACTATTAATAACTTCAATCTTATAATGAAGTTATTAACCTAAATACTATATACTAATTAGGAAACCCTAGTTCCATTATAAATAAAGTGATAACCTTATCATTTCATGTGATCCCTAAAACCCTAATATCATTAGGAACCCTATCTCAATTATTACATGTAAACCCTAAATTTCTTCTAACCTAAACCTTAGGTTAGAACATGTGATCATAACATTTTATTTTCAATCATACAACCATAATAACAATTAAATACTTGCCATGTCCACATAAAATGAAGGAGCCCTACCACTAAGAATTTAGAATTCCATGTGTTCATCTTAATAAAACCTAGATGATCAAATAGGATCAACCCTAGATCCTATTACCTAGAATTTCATCCTTAATTAACCTTGACTAACATCACACCATTGTGATGAACCCTAATAACAACTATGCCAAATATTGTGCATTACCTAACCATATTCCACTAAACCCTATTAGTATTAGACACTTCTGAACCATAGTACCCCTGAGCCAACTATGCCCTATTTAAGTGGATTCCATAATAAAAACTAGACCACCTCAACCCTAATTGTTATACTTCTTATTAATTAAGAAGTATGTTCTTCAAAAGTTATTCTTTTGAAGAAAATAAAGAATCATCATCAATCCTGCCTAATAGGACCTACAACCAATAGCCAACTATCATCAGCAAGGTAAACCAACTTTGATAGCAACTATTTATAATCAATTGATCAAGATGCTTAGGCTTAACCCAACCTTACAAGCCCTAGGTGTTGATGAATCTAATCTTGTTTGGATCCATCTACTACTTACTCCAGAAGCAGTGGAAACCATAGTAAACCATAGAACCCCACAACCCTAATTATCATACTTGTTCTTTATAAAAGAACATGTTCTTCAAAAGTTATTATTTTGAAGTATATGATAATTTATCATTAACCATGCCATATAGTGCTAAAACCAACCACTATTCATTACATGTTAGGATTATACCAAATGTTATAGTTGTGTGCTATTAATATTATTGTTATTATATATTGCAGCACCTGTTCATGATACCATGTAACCACACCTGAATAAGAACCTTGTATGAGAATCATTCTAAAAGTGCAACACACCCTGAACCAATCATTACAACTCACTAATCCTAAATCATTGGGGTTAGGTCACGCTTAGAGCGATTGCATCTCATCCTTATGCATTATTGCATTCTTGCCAATCTTTTAAACATCGTCCTTACCGGACGATGATGCTATTTCATAATTTGGAGTTATTGCGTATCGAAGACCTTGCCTGCATAATCTTGCAGTCAAGAAAGGCAAGTTCATCGCTTGCTCATGTCATTTGAGTATCTTTATCAAATTACTTGCAAAGTACTATGATTACCACTATTGCATAAAAACCAAAACCACTACTTTCATAACTATGAATATGACCATGTGGTGGGCAATGGAACCATGGATTGTGTTGATATGGTGGAGGTTCCATTGCAAGGGTTAATATCCATCTAGGATTAAACAACAAATGTCGCCAGTGATTCTTGTGCCGTAATACCCGTGTTAACCATAAGATCCGGAGTGGGACGGAGTAGTCAAAAGTGTTTCCACCTCTCGTACATCAACGGATGCGCTTACCGTAGACACTTGACCCAGGTTGGGCAAGCGGTGGGGTGGGGATCCCATTCTAATTCCCCACGGTAAGTGGTCTATGATGGGTTGCGGCTACGGCGAAGGAGTTTGGTTAACGAGTCCCAAACTGTTGTCGTGGTCGGGGTCCATCCTTAATTGGTATAAGAGGACCGACGAGGACCCAGGGTCGGGGTATGCAACAAAGGGTGGGTGTATGAGGTAGCGGAGGAATATGATTGGCTATGACCTTATACCGGGCCTCACGCCATAGTAAGTGTGGACGGGAAGATCACCCGGTTGGCACCAAGGTTAAGATCTCTTATGGGTAAAGCAACACACCTCTGCACAGTGTAAAGAACCGTGACCTGTCACTCCCTGTTCCGGGATATGGAACTGCGAACGCGGCCGGAAAGGAGCTCCATGAAGTTCTAGTAAACCGGTGAAGGCTGACGGACATAGTTCTTCTGAATAAAAGCAACCGTTTGAAGAAATGGTTATGAAAACCTGCATTGGTATTAGACTTTCTGGTCTAATGCCGTAGCTAGTGCATTAAACACCTCTTTCCTATAATGAACTTGTTGAGTACGCTCGTACTCATCCCACTCTTAAATCCCCTGCTTAGATATGGAGGCATCGAAGGAGGATCTACCATGCAACTCGAAGACCGAGGAGTCTACAAATACTTCAAGGGGACAGGAACCTGCCGGAAGGGTCAAACACTACAACTACCATGGAGAAAACCTAAATTAAGTAGTAGAAGGGAACTAGCTTCCTAAACCTAGCTCCTATTTAGCTAGAATCTAGTCATAGCCTCTTTAGCTAGTCAAATACTCTATAAATAGAGTCCATGATAAGATTAGATCACGAGTCGTTCTTCTGAAGTTTATTTGCAGTTTTACCTCATTGTAAAGTAGGAGGTTGTGTGGATCTTTTGTAAAGAGTCTGTGTTGTAATTCTATAGACATGCCTTGGACCCGCATATGTTTCTGTTGTACCACTCTGAGCGATATAATACGAGTGGAACGGTGTTTCATTGGTGTTATATCAGACTTGCATACTACACCATGCAGTGGTATGCCGGGTCACCACAAAACGCCTCCAAGGTATCCACACGTTCGGAGTGGAAGCGTCACGCGCCGGATTGTTAGGTCCACACGTGCAAGTGGGGCATGAGAGGAGTGGTGTTGTCTGCAAGAACACGGGACGTATGTAGCTAGTTCCAAAAGTAAGACTATCGAACCACGGTGGGGCTGATTGGTAATGGTTTTATTGCTTCTTGCTACCTTCACTAAGATGTACACATGAGTTGTCCTTAGTTCTAAACAAGAGGGGTGTGATAAGAATTTTTGGTGTTTGGAAATTGTAAACAAAGTAATAAAGATTAAAACTAAATCGAATGGAGACCGAACTATCGGCAGTAACGATAATGGAACTCAATGGGGTGAAGCATTCTCGGGGAGTTACGGATTTGTGTAACATCCCAGGTTTAGTAGCTAGAAAAAAGAGAGAATACACATGTTTTCAGTGTTTTCATGCATAGAAAATCTGAAAAAAAAATCGCGCTTTCAAATAAAATTTGTTACAGTAATTGATTTTTCACTTGAGTTGATGGAATTGAAGTAGATCATCAAGTCATGCGTTATAAACCTAAATGTGACATTTGCTAAAACTTTATTATGTTTAGAAATAATTTGATATATGGGTTAGATCAAATGGAATTAGAACCGTTGCAACTAGCCCTTAAGTGAGGATCAAATACCATATCTAATAAAGGATCATAATATGGTATTCATTACAACAAAACATGGATGTTTATCCAACTACAAACCAAAGAACAAGAAAGATTTGATAAACTATTCTTGACTTATCTTTTCCATGTCTTTAACTAATTTCTATTCCTACCATGATCTTCATGGTATATCTTCAATTCAAAGCATGAATGCATGACAACGAGATCAACATTAGTCTAGTCATCAAGTTATTCAATTCTTCTTTATTCAAATCTATCTTCATTAAACCTCACAGAAAGGAGATAATAGTCCATATATCTAGATGATCACGTCATTATCCCTTGAGCATAATCTTAGGTTATTATTCAAGCCATTCCCTAGTAAGTGAAGTCATGGATACTGACTTTAGCCATGCCTAGATCCAAGAGGTACAGGATAAGTACTATACCCTAATTGATCAAGCCAACACTTGATATGGGAGGTGAGAACCCTATTTCACTAAGTGATACCTTAGGGAGACAAACCTTGATCATCACAACTTGGTATTGATCATAAACCCTAAGAACCTTAAGTAAGAAGCTATTGAGAGTAAGTTGATCATGTTCATGCTTTGGAATATAAGAGGATAAGTTAAACTTTATATGATAATCATATATCACCCATCACATAAAATCATAGGTAGACCACTAGTAAGTGATACGTCTTCAACGTATCTATAATTTCTTACGTTCCATGCTAGTTTTATGCCAATAGCTACATGTTTTATATGCACTTTATATCATATTATGGCATTTATTGGACTAACCTATTAACAAGATGCCACAGTGCCAGTTTATGTTTATTATGTCTGTTTATTGCAGAAAAGGCCCAAAAACCGAAGTGCTCGGAAAAATCCAGAAAAATTACAGAAATTCTATTTTGCCAGAAGACCCACGGAGCCAGAAGGTCCAGGCCAGAGGAGGCCCACGGCCTCCTCCCCATCCACTGGCGCGGCCAGGAGGGGGCAGCGCCGCCCTATGGGGTGGGCCCCTCGGGCACTGATACGTCCATTTTGCATCACTATTTTATATCATAATTTACTGTTATTCATTGATATATTTCATATTTAGAGATGATACTTATGTTATTTCATCTATTTTGCATGTTTCATGATTATTGGAGAATCGCGTACGGAGTCGGGATTCTGCTGGAAAAAGCACCGTCGAATGCAATATTTCGGAAGATCAACAATTGACGGAAATTACACTGAAAATCTTATTTTTCCGTAAGACTGAGGTAGCCAAAAGGAGGAGCCGAGGAGGGCCGCCGTGGGCCCCCCATAGGCCGGCGCGGGCCCGGGCCCGGCCGCGCCGCTTGTGGGGAGGGGGCCCACAGCCCCCTTCGGCCTCCTCTCCTTCGCGTACTTCTTCGTCCCGAAAACCTAAGCTCCAGAGAATAATCGCGAAGAGTCACAGCCGCCTCTACGGGGCGGAAAACACCAGAGAGAAAAGAGCTCTCCGACAGGCTGAAATCTGCCGGGGAAATTCCTTCCCGAAGGGGGAAATCGACGCCATCGTCACCGCCATCGAGCTGGACATCATTGGGATCATCATCTCCATCATCATCACCGCCATCTCCACCGCTGCACCTCGTCACCGCTGTAACATCTTGGGTTGAATCTTGATTGTTTGGTAGGGGAAACTCTCCCGGTATTGATTACTACTTGTTATTGATGCTATTGAGTGAAACCATTGAACCAAGGTTTATGTTCGGATTGTTATTCATCATCATATCACCTCTGATCATGTTCCATATGATGTCTCGTGAGTAGTTCGTTTAGTTCTTGGGGACATGGGTGAAGTCTAAATGTTAGTAGTGAATTATGTTGGGTAATATTCAATGTTATGATATTTAAGTTGTGGTGTTATTTCTTCTAGTGGTGTCATGTGAACGTCGAATACATGATACTTCACCTTTATGGGCCTAGGGGAATACATCTTGTATTCGTTTGCTAATTGCAGGGTTGCCGGAGTGACAGAAACCTGAACCCCCGTTGGTATATCGATGCAGGAGGGATAGCAGGATCTCGAGTTTAAGGTCGTGGTTAGATTTATCTTAATTACTTTCTTGTATTTGCGGATGCTTGCAAGGGGTATAATCACAAGTATGTATTAGTCCTAGGAAGGGTGGTCATTAGCATAGGTTCACCCACACAACACTTATCAAAACAATGAAGATTAATCAGCTATGTGAAGCGAAAGCACTAGACTAAATTCCTGTGTGTCCTCAAGAACGTTTGGTCATCATAAGTAAACAAACCGGCTTGTCCTTTGTGCTAAAAAGGATTGGGGCACTGATGGCGTGTATTTCACACGTTCGTTGGGCAACCCCAAGAGGAAGGTATGATGCGCACAGCGGCAAGTTTTCCCTCAGAAAGAAACCAAGGTTTATCGAACCAGGAGGAGCCAAGAAGCACGTTGAAGGTTGATGGCGGCGGGATGTAGTGCGGCGCAACACCGGGGATTCCGGCGCCAACGTGGAACCCGCACAACACAACCAAAGTACTTTGCCCCAACGAAATAGTGAGGTTGTCAATCTCACCGGCTTGCCGTAACAAAGGATTAACCGTATTGTGTGGAAGATGATTGTTTGCAGAGAAAATAGTAAAACAAGTATTGCAAGCAGATTTGTATTTCGAGTATTAAAGAATGGACCGGGGTCCACGATTCACTAGAGGTGTCTCTCCCATAAGATAAAAGCATGTTGGGTGAACAAATTACAGTCGGGCAATTGACAAATAGAGAGGGCATAACAATGCACATACATGTCATGATAAGTATAGTGAGATTTAATTGGGCATTACGACAAAGTACATAGACCGCCATCCAACTGCATCTATGCCTAAAAAGTCCACCTTCAGGTTATCGTCCGAACCCCTTCCAGTATTAAGTTGCAAGCAACAGACAATTGCATTAATTATGGTGCGTAATGTAATCAATAACTACATCCTCGGACATAGCATCAATGTTTTATCCCTAGTGGCAACAACACAACACAACCTTAGAACTTTCGTCACTCGTCCAGGTGTCAATGCAGGCATGAACCCACTATCGAGCATAAATACTCCCTCTTGGAGTTAGTAGCATCAACTTGGCCAGAGCCTCTACTAATAACGGAGAGCATGCAAGATCATAAACAACACATATGCAATAACTTGATAATTAACATAACATGGTATTCTCTATCCATCGGATCCCGACAAACACAACATAGAGTATTACAGATAGATGATCTTGATCATGTTAGGCAGCTCACAAGATCCAACAATGAAGCACAATGAGGAGAAGACAACCATCTAGCTACTGCTATGGACCCATAGTCCAGGGGTGAACTACTCACTCATCACTCCGGAGGCGACCATGGCGGTGTAGAGTCCTCTGGGGAGATGAATCCCCTCTCCGGCAGGGTGCCGGAGGAGATCTCCGGAATCCCCGAGATGGGATCGGCGGCGCGGCGTCTCGGTAAAGTTTTCCGTATCGTGGTTTTTCGCCTCGGGGGTTTCGCGACGGAGACTTTAAGTAGGCGGAAGGGCGGAGTCGGGGGCCGACGAGGGGCCCACACCACGGGCGGCGCGGGCCCCCTTGGCCACGCCGCCTTGTGGTTTGGCCACCTCGTGGCCCCACTTCGTATGCTCTTCGGTCTTCCGGAAGGTTCGTGGCGAAATAGGCCCCCGGGTCTTGATTTCGTCCAATTCCGAGAATATTTCGTTACTAGGATTTACGAAACCAAAAACAGCAGAAAACAGGAACTGGCACTTCGGCATCTTGTTAATAGGTTAGTTCCCGAAAATGCACGAATATGACATAAAGTGTGCATAAAACATGTAGGTATCATCAATAATATGGCATAGAACATAAGAAATTATCGATACGTCGGAGACGTATCAAGCATCCCCAAGCTTAGTTACGCTCGTCCCGAGCGTGTAAAACGATAACAAAGATAATTTCCGAAGTGAAATGCCATCATAACCTTGATCATACTATTTGTAAACATATGTAGTGAATGCAGCGATCAAAACAATGGTAATGACATGAGTAAACAAGTGAATCATAAAGCAAAGACTTTTCATGAATAGTACTTCAAGACAAGCATCAATAAGTCTTGCATAAGAGTTAACTCATAAAGCAATAAATCAAAGTAAAGGTATTGAAGCAACACAAAGGAAGATTAAGTTTCAGCGGTTGCTTTCAACTTGTAACATGTATATCTCATGGATAATTGTCAACATAGAGTAATATAACAAGTACAATATGCAAGTATGTAGGAATCAATGCACAGTTCACACAAGTGTTTGCTTCTTGAGGTGGAGAGAGATAGGTGAACTGACTCAACATAAAAGTAAAAAGAATGGTCCTTCAAAGAGGAAAGCATAGATTGCTATATTTGTGCTAGATCTTTTATTTTGAAAACATGAAACAATTTTGTCAACGGTAGTAATAAAGCATATGTTATGTAAATTATATCTTACAAGTTGCAAGTCTCATGCATAGTATACTAATAGTGCCCGCACCTTGTCCTAATTAGCTTGGACTACCGGATCTTTGCAATGCACATGTTTTAACCAAGTGTCACAATGGGGTACCTCCATGCCGCCCGTACAAAGGTTTAAGGAGAAAGCTCGCATTTTGGATTTCTCGCTTTTGATTATTCTCAACTTAGACATCCATACCGGGACAACATGGACAACAGATAATGGACTCCTCTTTAATGCATAAGCATGTGGCAACAATTATTATTCTCATATGAGATTGAGGATATGTGTCCAAAACTCGAAACTTCCACCATGGATCATGGCTTTAGTTAGCGGCCCAAAGTTCTTCTCTAACAATATGCATGCTCCAACCATGAAGGTGGTAGATCTCTCTTACTTCAGACAAGACGGACATGCATAGCAACTCACATGATATTCAACAAAGAATAGTTGATGGCGTCCCTGAAACATGGTTATCGCACAACAAGCAACTTAATAAGAGATAAAGTGCATAAGTACATATTCAATACCACAATAGTTTTTAAGCTATTTGTCCCATGAGCTATATATTGCAAAGGTGAATGATGGAATTTTAAAGGTAGCACTCAAGCAATTTACTTTGGAATGGCGGATAAATACCATGTAGTAGGTAGGTATGGTGGACACAAATGGCATAGTGGTTGGCTCAAGTATTTTGGATGCATGAGAAGTATTCCCTCTCGATACAAGGTTTAGGCTAGCAAGGTTATTTGAAACAAACACAAGGATGAACGGTGCAGCAAAACTCACATAAAAGACATATTGTAAACATTATAATACTCTACACCGTCTTCCTTGTTGTTCAAAACTCAATACTAGATGTTATCTAGACTCTAGAGAAACCAAATATGCAAACCAAATTAGCAAGCTCTAAGTGTTTCTTCATTAATAGGTGCAAAGTATATGATGCAAGAGCTTAAACATGAGCACAACAATTGCCAAGTATCAAATTATCCAAGACATTTTAGAATTACTACATGTAGCATTTTCCAATTCCAACCATATAACAAATTAACGAAGAAGAAACTTCGCCATGAATACTATGAGTAGAGCCTAAGGTCATACTTGTCCATATGCTACAGACGGAGCGTGTCTCTCTCCCATAAAGTGAATGCTAGGATCCATTTTATTCAAATAAAACAAAAACAAAAACAAACCGACGCTCCAAGCAAAGTGCATAAGATGTGACGGAATAAAAATATAGTTTCAGGGGAGGAACCTGATAATGTTGTCGATGAAGAAGGGGATGCCTTGGGCATCCCCAAGCTTAGATGCTTGAGTCTTCTTAGAATATGCAGGGGTGAACCACCGGGGCATCCCCAAGCTTAGAGCTTTCACTCTCCTTGATCATATTGCATCATACTCCTCTCTTGATCCTTGAAAACTTCCTCCACACCAAACTCGAAACAACTCATTAGAGGGTTAGTGCACAATAAAAATTAACATGTTCAGAGGTGACACAATCATTCTTAACACTTCTGGACATTGTATAAAGCTACTCGGACATTAATGGATCAAAGAAATTCATCCAACATAGCAAAAGAGGCAATGCGAAATAAAAAGGCAGAATCTGTCAAAACAGAACAGTCCGTAAAGATGGATTTTATTAGGCCACCAGACTTGCTCAAATGAAAATGCTCAAATTGAATGAACGTTGCGTACATATCTGAGGATCATGCACATAAATTGGCTTAATTTTCTGATCTACCTACAGGGAGGTAGACCCAGATTCGTGACAGCAAAGAAATCTGGAACTGCGCAGTAATCCAAATCTAGTACTTACTTTACTATCAAAGACTTTACTTGGCACAACAAAACTCAAAACTAAGAGAAGGAGAGGTTGCTACAGTAGTAAACAACTTCCAAGACACAAATATAAAACAAAAATACGGTAGTAAAAACATGGGTTGTCTCCCATAAGCGCTTTTCTTTAACGCCTTTCAGCTAGGCGCAGAAAGTGTAACTCAAGTAACATCAAGAGACGAAGCATCAACATCATAATTTGTTCTAATAATAGAATCATAAGGTAACTTCATTCTCTTTCTAGGGAAGTGTTCCATACCTTTCTTGAGAGGAAATTGATATTTAATATTACCTTCCTTCATATCAATAGTAGCACCAACGGTTCGAAGAAAAGGTCTTCCCAATATAATGGGGCAAGATGCATTGCATTCAATATCCAAGACAACAAAATCAACGGGGACAAGGTTATTGTTAACCATAATATGCACATTATCAACTTTCCCCAAAGGTTTCTTTTTAGCATTATCAGCGAGATTAACATCCAGATAACAGTTTTTCAATGGTGGCAAGTCAAGCATATCATAGACTTTCTTAGGCATAACAAAAATACTTGCACCAAGATCACATAAAGCATTACAATCAAAATCTTTGACTCTCATTTTAATGATGGGCTCCCAACCATCCTCTAGCTTCCTAGGAATAGAAGTTTCAAGTTTTAGTTTCTCTTCTCTAGCTTTTATGAGAGCATTTGTAATATATTTTGTGAAAGCCAAGTTTACAGCGCTAGCATTGGGACTCTTAGCAAGTTTTTGTAAGAACTTTATAAATTCAGAGATATGGCAATCATCAAAATCTAAATCATTACAATCTAAAGCAATGGGATTATCATCCCCAAGGTTGGACAAAATTTCAGCAGTTTTATCACAGGCAGTTTCAGCAGTTTTAGCAGTTTCAAGTAATTTTGCGCGCTTTGCACTAGGAGTAGAAGCATTGCCAACACCAATTATTTTACCATTGATAGTAGGAGGTGCAGCAACATGTGAATCATTAGCATTGCTAGTGGTGGTAATAGTCCAAACTTTAGCTACATTTTCCTTTTTAGCTAGTTTTTCATTTTCTTCTCTATCCCACCTAGCGCGCAGTTCAGCCATTAATCTTATATTCTCATTAATTCTAACTTGGATGACATTTGCTCTAGTAACAATTTTATTTTCAATATCCCTATTAGGCATAACTTTCGATTTCAAAAGATCAACATCAGAGGCAAGACTATCAACTCTGAAGCAAGAATATCAATTTTATTGAGCTTTTCCTCAACAGATTTGTTAAAGGCAGTTTGTGTACTAATAAATTCTTTAAGCATAGCTTCAAGTCCAGGGGGTGTATTCCTATTATTGTTGTAAGAATTCCCATAAGAATTAGCATAACCGTTACCATTATTATAAGGATATGGCCTATAGTTATTACTAGAATTGTTCCGATAAGCATTGTTGTTGAAATTATTATTTTTAATGAAGTTTACATCAACATGTTCTTCTTGGGCAACCAATGAAGCTAATGGAACATTATTAGGATCAACATTAGTCCTATCATTCGCAAGCATAGACATAATAGCATCAACCTTATCATTCAATGAAGAGGATTCTTCAACAGAATTTACCTTCTTACCTTGTGGAGCTCTTTCCGTGTGCCATTCGGAGTAATTAACCATCATATTATCAAGGAGCTTTGTTGCTTCACCAAGAGTGATGGACATAAAGGTACCTCCAGCAGCTGAATCCAATAAATTCCGCGAAGAAAAATTTAGTCCCGCATAGAAGGTTTGGATGATCATCCAAGTAGTCACTCCATGGGTTGGGCAATTTTTAACCAAAGATTTCATTCTTTCCCAAGCTTGAGCAACATGTTCATTATCCAATTGTTTAAAATTCATTATGCTACTCCTCAAAGATATAATTTTAGCAGGGGGATAATATCTACCAATAAAAGCATCCTTGCATTTAGTCCATGAATCAATACTATTCTTAGGCGGAGATAGCAACCAATCTTTAGCTCTTCCTCTTAATGAGAAAGGAAACAATTTTAATTTTATAATGTCACCATCTACATCTTTATACTTTTGCATTTCACATAGTTCAACAAAATTATTGAGATGGGCAGCAGGCATCATCCGAACTAACACTGTGAAAATTGCTCTCACATAACAAGATTAAGTAAAGCAGGTTTAATTTCAAAGAATTCTGCTGTAGTAGCAGGTGGAGCAATAGGTGTGCATAAGAAATCATTATTATTTGTGCTAGTGAAGTCACACAACTTAGTATTTTCAGGGGTAGCCATTTTAGCAATAGTAAATAAAGCAAACTAGATAAAGTAAATGCAAGTAAACTAATTTTTTTGTGTTTTTGATATAGCAAACAAGACAAGTAAATAAAGTAAAGCTAGCAACTAATTTTTTTGTGTTTTGATATAATGCAGCAAACAAAGTAGTAAATAAAATAAAGCAAGACAAAAACAAAGTAAAGAGATTGAGAAGTGGAGACTCCCCTTGCAGCGTGTCTTGATCTCCCCGACAACGGCGCCAGAAAAGAGCTTGATGGCGTGTATTTCACACGTTCGTTGGGCAACCCCATGAGTGACCGCGTGCATACGCACCGCATGTTGCTAGTATGCCAGGTGTTGATATAACATTCGCGAAGTCACCATTCCGCTAAATATTACATCCCTCGGAGTAGTACAACGCAACATAGCAGATGGTCCATAACTCATTCACATATTATTACTCCTAACGAAACAGCTGAGGTTGTCAATCTCACCGGCTTGCTGTAACAAAGGATTAACCGTATTGTGTGGAAGATGATTGTTTGCAAAGAAAACGAGTAAAACAAGTATTGCGAGCAGATTTGTATTACGTATAGATGATCTTGATCATGTTAGGCAGCTCACAAGATCCGACAATGAAGCACAATGAGGAGAAGACAACCATCTAGCTACCGCTATGGACCCATAGTCCGAGGGTGAACTACTCACTCATCACTCCGGAGGCGACCATGGCGGTGTAGAGTCCTCCGGGAGATGAATCCCCTCTCCGGCAGGGTGCCGAGGAGATCTCCGTGAATCCCCGAGATGGGATCGGCGGTGGCGGCGTCTCGCAAGGTTTTTCGTATCGTGGTTTTTCGCCTCCGGGGTTTCGCGACGGAGGCTTTAAGTAGCGAGAAGGGCGGAGTCGGGGGCTAACGAGGGGCCCACACCACAGGCGGCGCGGCCCCCCCTTGGCCACGTCAGCCATGTGGTGTCGCCACCTCGTGGCCCCACTTCGTATGCTCTTCGGTCTTCCGGAAGGTTCGTGGAAAAATAGGCCCCCGGGTCTTCGTTTCATCCAATTCCGAGAATATTTCGTTACTAGGATTTCGAAACCAAAAACAGCGAGAAACAGAACCGCACTTGGCATCTTGTTAATAGGTTAGTTCCGTAAAATGCACGAATATGACATAAAGTGTGCATAAAACATGTAGGTATCATCAATAATATGGCATAGAACATAAGAAATTATCGATACGTCGGAGACGTATCACAACTCACATGATATTCAACAAAGAATAGTTGATGGCGTCCCCAGAAGCATGGTTATCGCACAACAAGCAACTTAATAAGAGATAAAGTGCATAAGTACATATTCAATACCACAATAGTTTTTAAGCTATTTGTCCCATGAGCTATATATTGCAAAGGTGAATGATGGAATTTTAAAGGTAGCACTCAAGCAATTTACTTTGGAATGGCGGATAAATACCATGTAGTAGGTAGGTATGGTGGACACAAATGGCATAGTGGTTGGCTCAAGGATTTTGGATGCATGAGAAGTATTCCCTCTCGATACAAGGTTTAGGCTAGCAAGGTTATTTGAAACAAACACAAGGATGAACGGTACAGCAAAACTCACATAAAAGACATATTGTAAACATTATAAGACTCCACACCGTCTTCCTTGTTGTTCAAAACTCAATACTAGATGTTATCTAGACTCTAGAGAAACCAAATATGCAAACCAAATTAGCAAGCTCTAAGTATTTCTTCATTAATGGGTGCAAAGTATATGATGCAAGAGCTTAAACATGAGCACAACAATTGCCAAGTATCAAATTATCCAAGACATTTTAGAGTTACTACATGTATGCATTTTCCAATTCCAACCATATAACAAATTAACGAAGAAGAAACTTCGCCATGAATACTATGAGTAGAGCCTAAGGACATATTTGTCCATATGCTACAGCGGAGCGTGTCTCTCTCCCATAAAGTGAATGCTAGGATCCATTTTATTCAAACAAAACAAAAACAAAAACAAACCGACGCTCCAAGCAAAGTACATAAGATGTGACGGAATAAAAATATAGTTTCGGGGGAGGAACCTGATAATGTTGTCGATGAAGAAGGGGATGCCGTGGGCATCCCCAAGCTTAGACGCTTGAGTCTTCTTAGAATCTGCAGGGGTGAACCACCGGGTCATCCCCAAGTTTAGAGCTTTCACTCTCCTTGATCATATTGCATCATACTCCTCTCTTGATCCTTGAAAACTTCCTCCACACCAAACTCGAAACAACTCATTAGAGGGTTAGTGCATAATAAGAATTCACATGTTCAGAGGTGACACAATCATTCTTAACACTTCTGGACATTGCATAAAGCTACTGGACATTAATGGATCAAAGAAATTCATCCAACATAGCAAAAGAGGCAATGCGAAATAAAAGGCAGAATCTGTCAAAACGAACAGTCCGTAAAGATGGATTTTATTAGGCCACCAGACTTGCTCAAATGAAAATTCTCAAATTGAATGAAAGTTGCGTACATATCTGAGGATCATGCACGTAAATTGGCTTAATTTTCTAAGCTTCCTACAGGGAGGTAGACCCATATTCGTGACAGACAAAGAAATGCTGGAACTGCGCAGTAATCCAAATCTAGTACTTACTTTTCTATCAAAGACTTTACTTGGCACAACAAAACTCAAAACTAAGATAAGGAGAGGTTGCTACAGTAGTAAACAACTTCCAAGACACAAATATAAAACAAAAATACTGTAGTAAAAACATGGGTTGTCTCCCATAAGCGCTTTCTTTAACGCCTTTCAGCTAGGCGCAGAAAGTGTATCTCAAGTGACATCAAAGGGTGGTGCACCTACAGCGGGGTTTGGAGTTTTCTCAACCATGCATAGTATATTAGATACATAAGTTTCAGCGTCTCCCTTTTCATTAGTCTTGGGCTTGCTACTCTCATCAAACAAATTTTCGAGGAACAAGCCAAGCATAGTTATTTTCTAGTGCATCATTCATAGCTAGGAGTTTACATGGTATTGGTGCTTTGATCTCCCCACCATCATTAGCATTATTAGTGTACCTTATCCTATCCATATCCATTTTTTCAAGGAGACCAACAAAATTAGTATGAGAACCAAGCATATTAAATTTAGCGAAGACCTTTCTAGCCTCTCTTGCTAGACCACCAAATTCTCTAAGAAGGGTTTCTAAAACAAAATCTTTCTTTTCCCCCTCTTCCAAATCACCAAGTGTAAGAAACATGTGTTGGATTATAGGATTGAGATTAACAAATTTAGTTTCCAACAAGCGAACTAAAGCGAGCAGCAACAATTTCATAAGTAGGAGCAAGTTCTACCAAGTGTCTATCTTCAAAATCTTCAACGGTACTAACATGGGTGAAAAATTCTTCTATATTGTTCCTCCCAATTATAGACCCTTGTCCTACCGGTATGTTCTTTGTGGTAAAATTAAAAGGAAACATGATGAATCAAGTAAAGTAAATGCAAGTAAACTAATTTTTTGTGTGTTTTTGATATAGCAAACAAGACAGTAAATAAAGTAAAACTAGCAACTCATTTTTTTGTGTTTTGATATAATGCAGCAAACAAAGTAGTAAATAAAATAAAGCAAGACAAAAACAAAGTAAATAGATTGAGAAGTGGAGACTCCCCTTGCGGCGTGTCTTGATCTCCCCGGCAACGGCGCCGAAATTTGCTTGATGCGTGTAGTTGACACGTCCGTTGGGAACCCCAAGAGGAAGGTGTGATGCGCACAGCGGCAAGTTTCCCTCGGAAGAAACCAAGGTTTAATCGAACCGAGTAGGAGTCAAGAAGCACGTTGAAGGTTGATGGCGGCGAGATGTAGTGCGGCGCAACACCGGAGATTCGGCGCCAACGTGGAACCCTGCACAACGCAACCAAAGTACTTTGCCCCAACGAAACAGGTGAGGTTGTCAATCTCACCGGCTTGCTGTAACAAAGGGTTAACCGTATAGTGTGGAAGATGATTGTTTGCAGAGAAAACGAGTAAAACAAGTATTGCGGCAGATTTGTATTTCAGTATTAAAAGAATGGACCGGGGTCCACAGTTCACTAGAGGTGTCTCTCCCATAAGATAAAAGCATGTTGGGTGAACAAATTACTGTCGGGCAATTGACAAATAGAGAGGGCATAACAATGCACATACATGGCATGATAAGTATAGTGAGATTTAATTGGGCATTACGACAAAGTACATAGACCGCCATCCAAGCTGCATCTATGCCTAAAAAGTCCACCTTCGGGTTATCGTCCGAACCCCTTCCGGTATTAAGTTGCAAAGCAACAGACAATTGCATTAAGTATGGTGCGTAATGTAATCAACAACTACATCCTCGGACATAGCGCCAATGTTTTATCCCTAGTGGCAACGAGCACAACACAACCTTAGAACTTTCGTCACTCGTCCCGGGTGTCAATGCAGGCATGAACCCACTATCGAGCATAAATACTCCCTCTTGGAGTTAAAAGCAAAAACTTGGCCGAGCCTCTACTAGTAACGGAGAGCATGCAAGATCATAAACAACACATATGTAATAACTTGATAATTAACATAACATGGTATTCTCTATCCATCGGATCCCGACAAACACAACATAGAGTATTACAGATAGATGATCTTGATCATGTTAGGCAGCTCACAAGATCCGACAATGAAGCACAATGAGGAGAAGACAACCATCTAGCTACTGCTATGGACCCATAGTCCAGGGGTGAACTACTCACTCATCACTCCGGAGGTGACCATGGCGGTGTAGAGTCCTCCGGAAGATGAATCCCCTCTCCGGCGAGGGTGCCGGAGGAGATCTCCGAATCCCCCGAGATGGGATCGGCGGTGGCGGCGTCTCGGAAGGTTTTCCGTATCGTGGTTTTTCGCATCGGGGGTTTCGCGACGGAGGCTTTAAGTAGGCGGAAGGGCGAGTCGGGGCGCCGACGAGGGGCCCACACCATAGGGCGGCGCGGCCCCCCTTGGCCGCGCCGCCATGTGGTGTCGCCACCTCGTGGCCCCACTTCGTATGCTCTTCGGTCTTCCGGAAGGTTCGTGGCAAAATAGGCCCACGGGTCTTCGTTTCGTCCAATTCCGAGAATATTTCGTTACTAGGATTTCGAAACCAAAAACAGCGGAAAAACAGAAGCGGCACTTCGGCATCTTGTTAATAGGTTAGTTCCAGAAAATGCACGAATATGACATAAAGTGTGCATAAAACATGTAGGTATCATCAATAATATGGCATAGAACATAAGAAATTATCGATACGTCGAAGACGTATCACTAGGTAAAACCCTAGTTTAACCTATTTAATTATAGATTCGTATATCGATTTTTCTACCTTTTTATTATTACTATGCAGCACATGTGTGTTTGCCCGTCTAGCTAGTGAAACTCGGAGGAAGAGGGATCACTCGGAAGGACGAGAAGAAGCGAGAGCATTATGGTGTCTCCTCTTTTCGGGTGACGATGTCGACTATTGTGAGGGTTTGTCGGTGAGCAGGAGGTGCGAGCGAGCGAGCGAGTCGAGCGAGGCCGAGAATGAGAGAGATTTGTTTTTTTTTTGTGAGAGGGACAACCGAAGGATCCAGAAGGACCCATAGACTTCCAATACGCATCCTGATGCGTCTTCTCTTGACAAAGAAGATGGCTGGGAGTTTGCGTACCTATTGCACGTGACTTGTGCTCACTGAAGTGTGGGACCTCACGCGTGGGCACCACACGTAAGTGACGCACCGTTGGTGTAAAAACTCGGTTGATTATTATAGTGCATTAGAGCAAAGTTTCCTATGGATTCAAGCGTAGGAAATCCAAGTGAACTCATTTACATGACATTATTTTTCCACGAAAAAAAGTTAACACATCTATCAATTGGTACATTTTGGAGTGACTAAGAAGTATCGAGGCTTACTTATTCGTTTTCACGTGTTAAACTTGTCTAAATCTTGGTCAAACCTAGGATTTGACCAACAAGATTCAAATGGGAAGAAAATTAAAAAAAAAAACAGAAAAATGAAAAATCAAATCACATAGTCTTCTTATGTCATATAGTAAGCATTAAAGTTGATAAACAAGGTCTAGACATATCAAACCATACAAATCATGTATCTACCCCCTAACCCCTAAACTCTGTCTTATGAAGTCAAGCATGAAGAGAAGTGGTTTTGGGTTTCAAACATGGAAATTTCAAGAACCTCCCAAAAGCTTCATTTTAGAGTGACTAAGAAGGATCCATGCTTACCTTTTCATTTTCATGTTATAAACTTGTTTAAATCATGGTCAACCCTAGGATTTGACCAAGATTCAAATGGGCAGAAAAATTCAGAAAAAAATCAGAAAAATGAAAAACCAAAGTACATAGTCTTCTTATGTCATATAGTAAGCATATTCAAGTTGATAAACAAGGTTTGGACATATTCAAACCATACAAATCATGTATCTACACCCCCTGACCCCTAAACTCTATCTTATGAAGTCAGGCATGTGAAGAGAAGTGGCTTTGGGTTTCAAACATGGAAATTTCAAAAACCTCCCAAAAGCTTCAATTTAGAGTGACTAAGAAGGATCCATGCTTACCTTTGCATTTTCATATTTTAAACTTGTTTAAATCATTATCAAACCTAGGATTTGACCAAGATACAAATGGGTGGGCACAAAATTCAAAAAAAACAGAAAAATGAAAAACCAAATCACATAGTCTTCTTATGTCATATCGTAAGCATTCAAGTTGATAAATAAGGTCTAGATATATCCAAACCATACAAATCATGTATCTACCCCTAACGTCGATCTTATGAAGTCTAGCATGAAGAGAAGTCGTTTTGGGTTTCAAACATGGAAATTTCAAGAACATCCCAAAAGCTTCATTTTAGAGTGACTAAGAAGGATACAAACTTCCCTTTTCGTTTTCATGTTTTAATCTTGCTTAAATGGGCATACAAATTCAGAAAAAAATCAAAAGAATGAAAAACCAATGCACATAGCATTCTTATGTCATATATATAGTAAGCATTAAAGTTGATAAACAAGGTCTAGACATATTCAAACCAGACAACTCATGTATATATCTACCCTAACCCTAAACTCTGTCTTATGAAGTCAATCATGAAGATAAGTGGTTTTGGGTTTCAAACATGGAAATTTCAAGAACCTCCCAAAAGCTTTATTTTAGAGTGACTAAGAAGGATCCATGCTTACCTTTTCATTTTCATATTTTAAACTTGTTTAAATCTTTGTCAAACCTAGGATTTGACCAAAAGATTCAAATGGGCATAAAATTCATAAAAAATCAGAAAAATGAAAAACCAAAGCATATAGTCTTCTTATGTCATATAGTAAGCATTCAAGTTGATAAATTAACAAGATTTTGACATATTCAAACCATACAAATCATGTATCTACCCCTAACCCTAAACTCGTCGATCTTATGAAGTCTAACATGAAGAGAAGTCGTTTTGGGTTTCAAACATGGAAATTTCAAGAACATCCCAAAAGCTTCATTTTAGAGTGACTAAGAAGGATACAGACTTCCCTTTTCATGTTCATGTTTTAAACTTGTTTAAATCTTGGTCAAACCGCCTAGGATTTGACCAAGATTCAAATGGGCATACAAATTAAAAGAATGAAAAACCAATGCACATAGCATTCTTATGTCATATATATAGTAAGCATTAAAGTTGATAAACAAGGTCTAGACATATTCAAACCAGACAACTCATGTATATATCTACCCCTAACCCTAAACTCTATCTTATGAAGTCAATCATGAAGAGAAGTGGTTTTGGGTTTCAAACATGGAAATTTCAAGAACCTCCCAAAAGCTTTATTTTAGAGTGACTAAGAAGGATCCATGCTTACCTTTTCATTTTCATATTTTAAACTTGTTTAAATCTTTGTCAAACCTAGGATTTGACCAAAAGATTCAAATGGGCATAAAATTCATAAAAAATTAGAAAAATGAAAAACCAAAGCATATAGTCTTCTTATGTCATATAGTAAGCTTTCAAGTTGATAAATTAACAAGGTTTGGACATATTCAAACCATACAAATCATGTATCTACCCCTAACCCTAAACTCGGTCGATCTTATGATGTCTAGCATGAAGAGAAGTCGTTTTGGGTTTCAAACATGGAAATTTCAAGAACACATCCCAAAAGCTTCATTTTAGAGTGACTAAGAAGGATCCATGCTTACCTTTTCATTTCATGTTATAAACTTGTTTAAATCATGGTCAACCCTAGGATTTGACCAAGATTCAAATGGGCAGAAAAATTAAAAAAATTAGAAAAATGAAAAACCAAAGTACATTAGTCTTCTTATGTACGTCATATAGTAAGCATATTCAAGTTGATAAACAATGTTTGGACATATTCAAACCATACAAATCATGTATCTACCCCTACCCCTAAACTCTTTCTTATGAAGTCAAGCATGAAGAGAAGTGGTTTTGGGTTTCAAACATGGAAATTTCAAAAACCTCCCAAAAACTTCATATTAGAGTGACTAATTAAGAAGGATACATGCTTCCCTTTTCATTTTCATGTTTTAAACTTGTTTAAATCTTTGTCAAACCTAGGATTTGGCCAAGATTCAAATATATGCATAAAATTCAAAAAAAAACATAAAAATGAAAAACCCAAGCACATAGTCTTCTTATGTCATATAGTTAGCATTAAAGTTGATAAACAAGGTTTAGACATATTCAAACCAGACAAATCATGTATCTACCCCTAACCCTAAACTCGGTCTTATGAAGTCTAGCATGAAGAGAAGTCGTTTTGGGTTTCAAACGTTTAAGCCTAAAGCCCCTTTTCAAATATTTCAAACTTATTCAAATTTGGTTCAAATTTGAAAGACATACAAGTTATAGCACACATAGTGCATACATTTTCACACATACTGCACTAGATAGATGCTAACCCTATAGTTTGAGGCCATTTGGATGAGGTAGAAAAAATTCTTGGATTAGAATCGTGTTGTTCGAACCCGTAGTTGGATTTTTTTGAACCTTCATCTGTAGTACTAGGTAAAACCCTAGTTTAACCTATTTAATTATAGATTCGTATATCGATTTTTCTACCTTTTTATTATTACTATGCAGCACATGTGTGTTTGCCCGTCTAGCTAGTGAAACTCGGAGGAAGAGGGATCACTCGGAAGGACAGAAGAAGGCGAGAGCATTATGGTGTCTCCCCTTTTCGGGTGATGATGTTGATGCTATTGTGCGGGGTTTGTCGGTGAGCGGGACGTGCGAGCGAGGAGCGAGCGAGCGAGTCGAGCGAGGCCGAGAATGAGAGAGATTTGTTTTTTTTTGTGTGAGAGGGACAACCGAAGGATCCAGAAGGACCCACGGACTTCCAATACGCATCCTGATGCGTCTTCTCTTGACAAAGAAGATGGCTGGGAGTTGGCGTACCTATTGCACGTGACTTGTGCTCACTGAAGTGTAATATCCCAGGTATTGGGGTTACAATTATAGAGGAAACAGTTGTGTGCATTGCATTCATGCATAGAAAATCTGGGGAATTTTCGCGCTTTAAAGTAAAACAGATCCACGATAACTGAAGTTTCACTTGACCTTGATGGAATTGAAGTAGCTCATCAAGTCAAGCGCTATAAACCTCAATGTGACTCTGTTAAAACCTTGTTTTGGGTAGAGATGATTTGATCTAAGGGGTTAGATCAAATGGAACTAATCATCAACACAACAACACTTTACTTAATGATAAATAGTTTGATCTTATAAAAGATTATAATATAGTAACCCTTGTCATAACATATGAACACCTATCCAATTGCAAATCAAGTAACAATAAAATGGAGAAGTATTCTAGACTTATCTTTTCCATGTCATAAGACTAATCTAAGATCCTATCATGAAACCTCATGGTATTCAATCCACTTCCACATTGAAATTATAACAAGGAGATCCACTCAAGTAGTATATATTCCTTTCTATTACCAATAACTCTACATCAACCCTATAGAGGAGAGAGTTCTATACTACTAAAGAAGCAATGACAAACATTAAGGCAAACCTTGAAGATAAATATCCATATGATCACAACATCATTTTCAAGAGGAACCCTAGAGTTTTATTCAAGCCTTCCCAAATGAGAGAGTGACCACTCATACCAATCTTATCTTTACATATTAAGAATCAAGAACAACCTTGAGCTAAAGTATTAGGTTTCAAACCATTTCTTCTTGGAGTGGTGAGATAACCTAATATCAAGAGAAACAAGATTATATCCATGAATTGATAAAGTAAGAATGAGACTAATCCAACTAAGTTAACCAAGTGGAATCTTAGCCTAGATACTTAAATAAATATTAGGAGTACACCATAAACCCTAGAATAAACCATTCCAATATGAGAAAACTCAAGCCATGGAGTTACACTCAAGATAGTGGAGACAACACCTGGATTGGAGGGAGAGAACTATTCTTATAAACAGATGATTATATCATCATTGATTAAGTAGAACCCTAACATAATATCTTAGGCATTCTCCTTGGATATAAACTTTAGAGGCAATCATAGTAGTCCCATTCAAGAAGGTAAATTAGGAGTCCTATACCCTAGTTGATCAAGACAATGCTTGATCATGGAACTGAGAAACTTAATTAATGAGAGATACCTTAGAAAGCCAAACCTTGATCATTATTAATTAAGTAATGATCATAAACCCTAAGAACTTGAGGTAGAAATATTTAGAACAAGTTGATCATGTCTAAATCCATGATCATACCTTGGAGATAAATAACTATCAGTTAAACCTTAGTGGGTTAAACAGATATTATTCAACATATACAATCATTAGGGAATCACTAGCAACCCTAAAACCATTTCCAATATATTAATTGGAGAAATAACTGAATAGAAACAAACCTTGTATGGTTCAGCCCTATATCAATCCAATTGATCTTGGATTGAATCATGCTATGAGTGGTGAGGAAGAGCAACCTTAGCCATAGTAATGTGGTGTTAAATCCCATATAGAACCTATTCCCATGTCTCAAAATAACTTGTGAATTAATTGATGATCACAAGTAGAACCCTAATCTATATCTTAATCCTAAAACTTGTGAATCACTTAGTGATCATAAGTAGAATCCTACCACATTTACATTCCACTTATTCCTTAATTAAAGAACCTAATAAAACCTTAGAGTCAAATCTATACCTTATATGGTGAGAAACCATTCATTCATATAACCAAAGTTAACTATAAAAAGAACCCTAATCACTCTAGTTACTTTAGTGATAAATTAAGAATGATAAAACCATGTATGGTGATTAATCACTTATCCTTATCACCAAGACTAAACCATGATAAGAGGAATACCTACTCTAAGTATTTCAAGGTGTTATTAAAATGTAATACTAGTATTAACCTTGAAATGGGGTCATAATAAAACCTTATAATATCCTAATGAATAAGTGATCACATAAAATGTTATGCCAGTGATCAAATTCTCAAATAAGAGTCAAGTCCTAATAATAACCCCTAAAATATTTGGAGTGGAAATTATCAACTCTAATAATCCAAAAGAGATTGGAACACCTAATAGAAAAAAAAATTCAAAGAACCCCTATATTCATGCTTAATTGATATTTTGAATAAGCCCAAAAGTATGTCATTTACTCAAAAATAAAATGCTTATTCCAAATATAATGAATGATGTAATAATCATTACTCTACAACTTAATGAAGTTAACACAATCAGAAATCTGCAAATAACATTTGAATGCAAAACAATATTTAAATTAACCAAATGGAAAATAGAAAATGGAAAACAGAGATAAAAGAAAAAAAAAAGAAAAAAACTTGCCTGGCTCACCTGGCCGCCACAGCCCACCACCACAGCCCAACAGCAGCCCAAAGTCCAGCTCCAAAACACAGCCCAGCACCAGCCCGTAACCTTTCGCGGTGGATAAAGACGAGGAGGAGGTCTTCGTCTTCGTCTCCTCCTCAGGACGCGCGGGAGCTCGCCACCGCGATGGCTTGAGCCACGTCCCGCGGTCGCCGCCGCCGACGCTGACTGCCAGCGCACGCCAGGGACCCTATAAAACGCACTGGAGCCCTCCTATTTCCCTCTCTTCGTCTCGTTCGCGCCGAAATCCAAAACCCTAGCTCGCCGGAGACTAGCTTGCCCCACCGTTACAGACCACCCCAGAGCCCGCCGTTGAGCTCTGGAGGAGCGCCTCGACGCCCTCGTTCATCTGGTGTAGCCACAGATTAAGGGGAGCTCGGTGGAGGATTAATTTAGCCGTTCCCTTTCACGGTACTGCGGGGGAAATGGCGACCGCCGCGACGTCTCCGTCTCCAATCGACACCGGCGACCCTACAGGAAGCCTCCAGGTGACCTTGCGCATCTCGTGAGCATCTTATTGAGCATTAGATCATGCCGTAGCACCCCTGTCACCGTCGACCATCATCCGCCGCCGCTGATCCTCACCGTCGGCCATGCTCCGGTGGCCATTTCCGAGCGGCGCCGCCACTATCGTGTTCACCGCGGCGTGCTTGTTCCAGTGGGCACCTGCGTGACCCCGCGGGAACCCTGGACCGCCGCCGTCGATTCCGTCTGGCCGCCGGCCAGCAGCCTCGTTGCCACGGTGGCAATTTTGACCCAGTCAAATGCCCCGTGGCAGATGAGGTGGACAGACCCCACCAGTCATAGACTATGGGTGGTATCCTGTCCAGAGTACGTTTAGTCGAGTTTCAGTTTTATTTCAAATTCTAAAATTGCTTGAAACTTTGCAAATATTTAGGAAATTCATTATAACTCAGAAAAATACAAATAAGATATCAAAATTCTTAGAAAAGAAAAATCTATCCAATAAAAATATAAAATCAAATTTTTATTTTTAATAGAAATTCAATTATTTAATACTTGTTATTTAAGCCTTATTTATTAATTCTAAATTCAATTAAAATTCAATAATTAGGAAAACTTTCCAAATTAAATAAAAACCAGTAAATAAATAAAGAAAACATTAAAACTAATTTCCTTTATTTTGTTAATTTGGTAAATCATTATTAGAGAGAATTAAATCCTGATTAATAATTAACCTAATTTTAATTGTTTAAAAGAATAAAATATTAAATTCAATACTATTTTAATTACAAGTTACTAATAACTTCAACTTTAAATTGAAGTTATTAACCATAAGACTATTTGGTAAATAGCAAACCCTAATTCCATAGTGAATGGTATTACAACCCATCATTTCATGAGAAACCTAAAACCCTAATTCAATTGGGACAGCTAGTTCCATTATTACATGAGAACCCTAAATATTTTCCAAACCTAAACCCAAGTTCACATGTGATCATATTACTTCAATAATAGTCATATAACCATAGCAGCAACTAAATATTTGCCATGACCACATGAAATGTAGGAGACCTATCACTAATATATGAGTATCCCATGTGTTCATCTTCATTAGACCTAAATAATCTAGTAGGGTCAACCAAGTGTAAATCCTAGATCTTATTACCAAATCCATCAATCTTATTCATTCCTATTTAGCATCACACCAATGTGATGAACCTCAGGAACAACTATACTAAATCTTGAGCAATACCTAACCATATTCCACTAAACCCTACTAGTGTTGGATACTTACCAACCATCCTATTTAGGAGCCTATTATTCCTTACTTAATAGAACCAACAGTAAACCCTAGACCACCTCAACCTTAATTATTATACTTCTTATTACTTAAGAAGTATGTTCTTCAAAAGTTATTCTTTTGAAGAAAATAGGGAGTAGCCATCAACCCTGCTTATTAGGACTTATAAACCCTAGCTAGCTATCACCAATAAGGTGAACCAGTCTTGATAGCAACTATTTATAATAAATTGCTCAAGATGCCTAGGCTTAACTCAACCTTACAAACCCTTGGTGTTGATGAATCCAACAAGGTTGTGATCCATCTAATACTTACTCCAGAAACTAGATGAAACCATAGTCAACCATAGAACCCCACCAATCTTATTATCATACTTGTTCTCTATTCAAGAACATGTTCTTCAAAAGTTATTCTTTTGAAATATATAATAAGTAATCATCAACCATGCAATATTAGACTTAAAATTGACAACTGCTCTTTACTTATTATACAACTACTATTCTTGGGTGTGTATGATTATTACTATACATTTTACCACTTGTTTATGCTTCTAAGACAACAAAACCCTAATAAGAACCTTGTTTGTGGAATCACTCTAAAAGTGTAACACACCCTAAACAAATCACTACAACTCACTAATCCTAAATCATCGGGGTTAGGTCACGCTTAGAGCGATTGCATCTCATGCTTATGCATTATTGCATACTTGCTAATCTTTTATACATCGTCCTTATCGGACGATGATGCTATTTCAGAATTTGGAGTTATTGCGTATCGAAGACCTTGTCTGCATAATCTTGCAGCCAAGAAAGGCAAGTTCATCGCTTGCTCATGTCATTTGAGTATTTTTACCAAATTACTTGCAAAGTACTATGTTTATCACTATTGCATAAAAAGCAAAACCTCTATTTTCATAACTATGAATATGACTATGTGGTGGGCAATGGAACCATGGATTGTGTTGATATGGTGGAGGTTCCATTGCAAGGGTTTATATCCATCTAGGATTAAACAACAAATGTCGTCCGAGTGATTCTTGTGCTCGTAATACCCGTGTTAACCATAAGATCTGGAATGGGACGGAGTAGCCAATTGTATTTCCACCTCTCGTACATCAACGGACGCGCTTTACCGGAGAACACTTGAATCATAGGGTGCATTTGGTAGCTGGGGAAGCTTAAAGTCCCCATGGCTTTGTCCGTAGAACACTTGTAGCCCGAAGATCATTTGGTAGCTGGGGAAGCTTAAAGTCCCCACGGTATTGCGGTCTATGAGGGGTTGCATCTACCGGCGAAGGAGTTTGGTTCGATCCCAAACTGTCGTCGTGGTCGGGGTCCACCCTGAAATATATGGGAATAATGGGACCGGCGAGGACCCAGGGTCGGGGATGCAACAAAGGGTGGGTGTGCGAGGTAGCGGAGGAATATGAACGGTTATGACCTTATACCGGGCCTCACACCAAAGGAAGTGTGAACGAGCATGCAACTCGGTTGGCACCAAGGTTAAGATCTCTTATGGGTAAAGCAACACACCTCTGCAGAGTGTAACGAACTGTGACCAGTCACTCCCTGTTCCGGGTTTTGGAACTGCGAACGCTGCCGGAAAGGAACTCCATGAAGTTCTAGTCAACCGGTGAAGGCTGACGGACATAGCTCTTCTGAATAAAAGCAACCTTTTGAAGAAATGATTACAAAAACTTGCATTGCCTATGACTTTCTGGTCTATGGCTGTAGCTAGTGCATTAAGCACCTCTTTCCTAAAATGAACTTGTTGAGTACGCTCGTACTCATCCCACTCTTAAATCCCCTGCTTAGGTATGGAGGCATCAAAGGAGGATCTACAGTACAACTCGAAGGCCGAGAAGTCAACAACTACGTCAAGAGACAGGACCATGTCAGGAGAGTCAGATACCACATTCAACAAGGAGAAAACCTAGATTAGCAATAGAAAGGAACTAGCTTCCTAAACCTAGATCCTATTTAGCTAGAATCTATTCTTAGCTTCTATAGCTAGTTAATTACTCTACAAATAGAGTTCGTGATAGGATTAGACTACGAGTCGTTCTTCTGGAATTTATTTACAGTTTTACCTCATTGTAAAGTAGGAGGCTGTGCTGATCTTCACGTAACAGAAGTCGGAGTTGTAATTCTATAGACATGCCTTGGACCCGCATATGTTTCTGTTGTACCACTCTGAGCGATATAATACTAGTGGAACGGTGTTTCATTGGTGTTATATCAGACTTGCATACTACACCATGCAGTGGTATGCCGGGTCACCACAATACGTCTCCAACGTATCGATAATTTCTTATGTTCCATGCTACTTTATTGATGATATCTACATGTTTTATGCACATTATATGTCGTATTTACGCATTTTCTGAAACTAACCTATTAACAAGATGCCGAAGTGCCAGGTTCCGTTTTACGCTGTTTTTGGTTCAGAAATCCTAGTAACGAAATATTCTCGGAATTGGACGAAATCAACGCCCAGGTTCCTATTTTGCCCGGAAGCATCCAGAACACCCGAGAGCCGCCAGAGGGAAGCCCTGGGGGCCCCACACCACACCCTGGCGCGGCAAGAGCGGGGGCCGCGCCGCCCTATGGTGTGGTGGCCCCAGGCCCCCTCCGAGGCTGCCCTTTCGCCTATATAAAGCCCCTGCATCGAAAACCCTTACAGAAGGAAGCCACGGTACGCGAAACCTTCCGAGCCGCCGCCATCGCGAAGCCAAGATGCGGGGGACGGGAGTCTGCGTTCGGCACCCTGCCGGAGCGGGGAAGTGCCCCGGAAGGCTTCTCCATCGACACCGCTGCCATCTCCACCGCCATCTTCATCAACGCTGCTGCTCCCATGAGGAGGGAGTAGTTCTCCATCGAGGCTCGGGGCTGTACCGGTAGCTATGTGGTTCATCTCTCTCCTATGTACTTCAATACAATAATCTCATGAGCTGCCTTACATGATTGAGATTCATATGATGATGCTTGTAATCTAGATGTCATTATGCTAGTCAAGTGGGTTTTACTTATGTGATCTCCAGGAGACTCCTTGTCCCACGTGTGTAAAGGTGACGAGTGTGTGCACCGTGTGGGTCTCTTAGGCTATATTTCACGAGAATACTTATTCAACTGTTATGAATGGCATAGTGAAGTGCTTATTTATATCTCTTTATGATTGCAATGTGTTTTGTATCACAATTTATCTATGTGCTACTCATAGTGATGTTATTAAAGTAGTTCTATTCCTCCTGCATGGTGTAATGGTGACGAGTGTGTGCATCGTGTTAGTTCTTGGTCGTAGATTATGATCATGATCTCTTGTAGATTGTGGAGTTAACTATTGCTATGATAGTATTGATGTGATCTATGCCTCCTTCGTAGTGATGAAGGTGACAGTGTGCATGCTATGTTAGTACTTGGTTTAGTTTTGCAAAGATCTATCTATACTCTAAGGTTACTTAAACATGAATATCGAATGTTGTGGAGCTTGTTAACTCCGGCATTGAGGGTTCGTGTAATCCTACGCAATTAGTGGTGTTCATCATCCAACAAGAGTATATGTAGCACAAGGAATGCATTTATTTATTTATTATGTGATCAATGTTGAGAGTGTCCACTAGTGAAAGTCTAATCCCTAGGCCTTGTTCCTAAATACTTCGTTATCAGCTGCTTGTTTACTTGTTCTCTTGCATGTTTACTTCCTGCAATATTACTACTCATCAACTGCACGCCAGGCAAGCTACTTTTACGGCGCCGTACTACTGCTCATACTTATTCATACCACTTGTATTTCACTATCTCTTCGCCGAACTAGTGCACCTATTAGGTGTGTTGGGGACACAAGAGACTTCTTGCTTTGTGGTTGCGGGGTTGCATGAGAGGGATATCTTTGACCTCTTCCTCCACTGAGTTCGATAAACCTTGGGTGATCCACTTAAGGGAAACTTGCTGCTGTTCTACAAACCTACTGCTCTTGGAGGCCCAACACTTGTCTACAAGAATAGAAGCACCACGTAGACATCAAGCACTTTTACAGCGCCGTTGCCGGGGAGGAAAGGTAAAAGGCACTCATACTTCGGTTCCAGTGCTAAGTACTTTTACGGCGCCATTGTGTGTGTGCTCGAAGCTATTTCCTTTAGACTCCTGCAATTGCGACATTTGGTTTCTTGTTTACACTAGTTAGGCATAATGGAAAACAACAAAAATATGAGAGATCTTTATGAACTTTATCTTGAATTAGGACATGATGTGTTTGAAGAAAGAATTAAGAAACCCATGGAACTTTATATGCATGCTAATGGGAATGTTATTACTATGAATGCTTTGAACACCATTGTTGCTAATGCTATGGAAAATTCTAAGCTTGGGGAAGTCTGGTTTTGATGAGCATGATATTTTTAGTCCCCCAAGCATTGAGGAGAAAATTTACTTTGATGATACTTTGCCTCCTATTTATGATGATTATAATGATAGTAGTCTTTTGTTACCACTTGTTATGGAGGATAAATTTGATTATGATTACAATATACCTCCTATATTTGATAGCTACTTTGTTGAATTTGCTCCCACTACAATTAATAAGAATGACTATGCTTATGTTGGGAGTAGTAATTATTTTATGCATGAGACTCATGATAAGAATGCTTTATGTGATAGTTATATTGTTGAGTTTGCTCATGTTGCTACTGAAAGTTATTATGAGAGAGGAAAATATGGTTGTAGAAATTTTTCATGTTACTAAAACACCTCTCTATGTGCTGAAATTTTTGAAGCTACACTTGTTTTTATCTTCCTATGCTTGTTACTTTGCTCTTCATGAACTTGTTTATTTACAAGATTCCTATGCATAGGAAGCATGTTAGACTTAAATGTGTTTTGAATTTGCTTCTTGATGCTCTCTTTTGCTTCAAATACTATTTCTTGCGAGTGCATCATTAAAACTGCTGAGCTCATCTTAATGGCTATAAAGAAAGAACTTCTTGGGAGATAACCCATGTGTTTTTTTACTACAGCACTTTGTTTTATATTTGTGTCTTGGAAGTTGTTTACTACTGTAGCAACCTCTCCTTATCTTAGTTTTGTTGCATTGTTGTGCCAAGTAAAGTTTCTATGTCAAAGTTGATGTTATATTTGGGATCGCTGCGCAGAAACAGCAT